>NW_026054790.1:600000-981547 GCF_022836535.1 Colletotrichum spaethianum
ACACTGGAATCCGAATCCCTCGGACCCAGGAACTCGGGCTTCTTGTTCATGTTCACCAGCTGAGTGTTTTCTTCCCTGTCTCCTCCTGATCGACGAGACTGCAAGACCCCTTATCTGGGTCCAAGAGATCGTTCCCGCCCACCATGGCGCCACGCGAAGAGGTTGACCATACGGTCATCTACCACGATGATGTCGCGGAAGCGAACAAGATGGGTGTGGATGTCGACGAGGTTGCAGCCACCCGCATCACGGAGGCCGACATGATGCAAAAGTCTGCCGAAGCTTTCTCAATGAGGTCCAAGTCTGGCCTCTTGGTCATCGGCTATATGTTCGTCATGGCCTGCAACCAAGCGGGGTAAGCAGTGTGTCTCTTTGCTCCGAGTTCCTTTCGTGAGATGGTTGTGATGGAAGCTGACGAGATGAACATAGTTACGGTGTGGACTGGGGCGTCATTAGCGGCATCAACTCTAATGACCGCTGGCACGACTATTACGGATTCCCCAACTCTGGTGTCATCATCTCTACGATCAACGCCTTGATGCAGATTGGCGGCTTCCTGGGTGCTCCCTTCCTCAGCTGCGCCGATGTTCTGGGTCGTCGCGGTGTCAACTTCCTCGGCAACTTCCTTGTCGTCATCGCCGCCATCATGCAGGCCTTGGCCCCCAACCTGGCCTGCCTCATGGTCGGCCGACTTGTGCTCGGCTTCGGCACAGCCCTGTGTACGGCGCCCCAGTACGTCGCCGAGATTGCGCCCATCCACCTCCGTGGTCGCATTGTCGGCATATTCGGCGCCTTCTTCCAGGTCGGCTCCATCATGATGCTGGGGATCATGATGGGTCTGACCAAATTCGACAGTGACTGGCAGTGGCGCTTGGCCTTCTTCATCCAGGCCATATTCCCCATCACAGTTTGCATCTTCATCTACGTCCTCTGCCCAGAATCCCCTCGCTTTCTTTACATGCGCGGTAAGAAGGACGAGGCCCGCCGCGTCATCGCGCGGTACATGACATCAAGCAACGACATCAACCACGAGATTGTCGACCTAATGATCCTTCAGATCGAGGAGTCTATTGAGACAACCAAGGCTGGCTTCCGTGCCACCTGGGATTTCCGCGTCTTCTTCACGCGCTCTGTGTGGTTTCGCACATTTGTTTTGGCCGTGTACGCCGTCTTCCAGCAGTGGAATGGGTATGGGTTTTCTTTCCATGGGCAGTTTCCTACTTTGGGCCACTTGCTAATCTAGATTTGTAACCAGAGGCGGAATCATCGGCTACTACCTTGCTCCTGCGCTCGACACCATCGGCATCACGGGACAACTCGACCAGCTCGGCATCAGCCTTGGCTCGACTTCCATCTACTTTGTCTTCACGCTCTTTGGAGCCTACATTATCGACTACTTCCGCCGCCGCACGCTTATTTTCGCTGGTCTTGTCAGCATCATTCTCGCGCAGACCGCCGTGACCATTACAAGTTGGCAGTACAGCCTGAACGAGACCAAGACGACGGCCATCCTAACGGTCGTGTGGATCTTCCTCTTCCAAGTCTGTAGCGCCAGCTTCATCGCCACAATGCACAACCTCTACCCTGTCGAGTTGCTGTCGCTGCCGCTGCGTGCCAAGGGCATGGGTCTCTTTGCCATGTTCCAGGCCATCGCCGCCGTCATTCACAACTACGGCATCGGTATTGGCATCCAGAAAGTGGGGTACAAGATCTGGGCCGTCTACATCATCTACAACTTCATCCAGATCTTCCTCAGTTACTTTGTGTTCCCCGAGACGAGCAAGCTGAACCTCGAGGAGATTGACACCATCTTCGAGACCTCGGGTACCAAGCCCGTCAAGCTGAGTATTAAGATTGCCGATGCCAAGGCCTCCAAAAGGAAGCTCGATCGCCAGAACGCGACATCTAGCACCTAACAGCGGGTGCGTTCATTGCTATGTCGAGCTTGCGCGGGGTCGTCTGTCAATGTTCAGCGTTTAAGGGTAATGGGTCAGCGTCTCTGTAGTTTCATAGGTCATGATATCCAGTTGACGGCAGCGTCGGCCAGAGATACTCAGAATAAGAGAAACATTCGATGAATTTGCGATAACATCCCTTGTCATGTAATGTTGCGGGCTCCTACAAGATGTAAAGACTTGCAATGACCTCCGGCAGAGTACGGATTCATTTGATAACTCTGTTCTAGGAGAGTCTCTTTACTGTACTCCGGTCCATCTCAATTTTGGCGTAGGAACTACTTCCCAATACGGGTATTACTAGATTCACGAAACTCTTGAACACACTGCGCCCCTTTCACATGAATGGCAATACTCCCAAAAGATGTAAACGCGCGCTTTTCTGCCTTTGCTACATCAACCCCTCTTTTGTTCCAAAAACACTCTGGACCACTAAAACGGCCTTAAACGGCCCCAAGTCCGCACGAAACCAAAGATATCGAGACGACCAAAAAGAAATATACGAAAACATCAAAAGGAGTGATCGAAACGAGCACTTGCATTGACAAGAGTGGGATTCGAACCCACGCCAATTACTTGACTAGCACCTGAAGCTAGCGCCTTAGACCGCTCGGCCATCTTGCCTTGACTGTTGATGAAATATTCGACTCACAAGCAGAATAAGAAAGACTGGCAGCAAGGGCAAGGCCCCGGAGTGGGGAATCGTGCATTTTGTGTACCGTGGATTGGTTGGAAAGGATCCATTTAGCTGTGGAACTCAAAGAGCTGTTGGCCGGGCCATGCAGTCTCGAGCCAGAATTAAACACTTTGATAAGGACTCTTGTGTAACCCAATCTGCGCAGTAGTACCTTGAGGTATGGTTCAATAAGGCTAGAGCTTCCCGGGACGAACAAGTAACCAGAGTTTGCAACTGATCCAGTGGCTTGAACTGTTTGTGAAATTACAGAAAATTCCAATTTGTAAAATCACCTGTAGGAGAAGTTACTCTCCACGACTGATGAAGCAGTCCGAATCGCGTTACGATGTCTACAGTCTTACAGATCCCAAGTCATAGCGGCCGTACCTCTGTGCACCCACGATACCGCATGTCCACGTGCTTAAAAAACGTAGGGAACGAACCGCGCCGTCGAAGCATGCCATCGTTCCCACTTCTCCCCGAACTCCGCTCTCAGCATGCGCTCCTCCTCCCGGACTCTTGTCCACACACCAAATAGAAACACCGAGCAGGCTGCAGGACCTAGAACCCACTCAATGGCCCTCAGACTCTGATGCACCGTAGGCGGGATCCAGCAGCTCAAAACGCCGTCAAGCCTAGCTAGCAGAGCAACGTTCGACAGCACCAAGACCATAACGCCCGTGTAGCTCGGATGCTGCACGTGAGCATAGATCCCCGTGGTCTTGAGCTGGTCCGGCTTCGAGAGCTGGAAGGTGAAGTTCTTCCCCAGCGACCGGTAAGGCCCGAGGCGGAGCGGAATGCCTGCGAAGAAGATCAGGGCCAGCGGCAGGAATGTCGAGCATGACCAGGTCATCAGGGAGGCGCTGAGGCCGTTCTCGGCGCCGTGACGGAGGGCGGCCGGCGGGATGTCCGGGTAGTAGAAGGCGAGGGCCGCGAGGTGGAGGGATAGAAGAACCAGCGGGAGAAGGATGACCTTTGGAGTGTGTCGGTGGGTAAGGTTCATCCAGCGGATAGAGTCTGCATGCCTCGGCTGTCCACGCTCTGAGACGCTAGGCTTCTGAGCGGGTTCGGGGTTGGGGTTGCGCAGGCCGGCGTAGGTCCCGGCCGTCGAGGCCAGGATCGCGAGCGACAGTACCAACTGAGATATGAACATGTTAAAAAAGAAATGTGCGCCCTGCTTCGAGATGATAGAAGCCGGTGGGTTGTAATGAGTGAGTGCGCACAGGAGAAAAGACGTAGAGTATCGCTAGTACCAAATCCCGCGTGACGTTTGGATGGTGGCAAAAGCACGGACCAGTGCTATCGAAAGGTACTTGACTTTGCTAGCCTTTGACGACAAAATAAAAGTTCTTTTGATACCCCTGCTAGTGTCGTCGTTATTACGTTGGGGTGTTCCCTACGGGGTTGATTGCCTTGGCATCAAATTCCTGTGGACCCTGAAGTTGTTGAACGCACAAAGTTTCGATGGGTGAATGTTTAATCTGGCCCCGCTCAGCCTGATCAGGGACAGAGTATTAGTATGAGTTTTCAGCGCTTCTTGGTCACCGTATAAACCACCAGAGGCCACGATGCTTGCCAATGAAAGTGAAACCGATGTTTTGCAAGATAGCTCTCGAGACATCATACCAGCCATTCGCCTTCTGGCCTCTGGTCCTTACGTCTTCGTTTAATGTTATTTTTGAAGTGACTTACCATCACAGGTCGAAATTCGTCCTGCTTAAGGAACACATTTGAGACTAGAAGCACACCTGTTCGATGTGATAGTCCCTGAATGATTTCGGCGCTGCACTGCCTGGATACTGCGTTAACAACTACGTTACTAATTATGCTGTTGGTTCGACTGACGTAACTTATAGCCATACCTACTGAGCATAATATGTTAAGCTAGGTCTTTCCATAGGGATGATGAATGGGAAGTTGAGTGCGTAAAAAATGCAAAGTTAGCAATGCTTCGGCTAGACAAAACTTGCAGTCTTTCCTTGATGTTAACGTCGCCGCAGAGAATACAGCTTACAGCAACCAGTTTGGAATAGGTGTAATATATCCATCTGGGGGTGAGAGAAAACCACTAATTAAATAAGTTGTAAATAATATAGTCTCTAATGACGTATGAATGCACCCGCATTCCGCTGTATTCATATTAAGCCATGATACTCAATCCAAGTCTATATCCCGTCAAGCGGCGAAACTTACATCAACGTACATATCTCGGACCCTGTAGTCGAACGAGCTAACTTCCTATACCTCTTGAACAATTTTCACCTCTGGGCCTTCGATCTTTTTGACCTTCCGCCCCTCCCACCATGACATCAGACCAGCAAGCATGGCGACACCGCATCCCAAGCCAATGAAGGTTCCAGTTGCCCATGACTGGGTAATGTGTTAGTTACCTCAATTGCAACAGGCAGACGTCGATAGAAGACTATTGGGAGTTGCGCTGAATCACTTACTGGTCGGTCAAGCCGGTTGTATCCCCACATGAAATAACACAGTACAGCCTGCAAGAACGTGTTCAGGACCATCATCCAGATGGTAAATCCAAGCTTCCAAAGTGGCGTCGGCGGTGCAACCTGGCCTGTAAACGTTTCGGGTACCTTCTCGGCTTCGATAGCCCACGCGGGCGGCCTGAACCAGCTCTTGTTCTGCGCAGCGAGCTTCAGCATGGCCGTCTGGTTTTTGAAATTGACGGCCCGGACGTAAAGATACAAATCACGAAATCGCCAGGGCGCAAGGCCGAAGCCTGTTACGCAAAAAAGCGCATTGAGGATCTGACTGCAGATTTCGAGCCACTTTTTCCGGGGTGAGTTGTCGTCGTCGGCGGTGGGATAGTTCATTGCCGGGGCGGCTTTGAGGAGCAGGAAGAAGAGCATAGCCTAGAGCAAGAAGTCAATATCACATTCTCAATTCTTCTACTTTACACGCACTTACTCCCCAAGCCTACAGAACGGGTGTTAGCAAACAAAAGTTCAAGCATGCAACCCAAAAGGGCTGATTTGCGACTTACGACAATGTTCAAGCAGTAAATGGTGATGACAAATCCTGACGGCGTGAGGAAAAACTTCCAAAATGCCTTCAAGCCGTTGGTGATCGTCGTTTTCCACGGTGCCTTGTCCTTCGCCATGTGCTTCTGATGCAGGCTCTGCCGTCGCCGGAATTGCTGCCCTTCGCTGGGTAGTAGGCTTTCATCCGTGTCGGGCGGAGCCTCATCCGATGTTCCGGCCAAGACGGACGGCTCCTCGGCCTCCCTGATGTTCTCGGACTTGTCGTTGAACACATTGCGAAACCCGGGCTGCCCGTCGTTGGAGAACGTCGAAGTGCGCCGGCCTACAATGGGTCTAACGAGCGCCAATTCACCTTGCGGCTCCTGGACGGCGTATCGCGCCGAGTGGCCCTGCGCATTGAACCCGATGTTGTCGCCGCCGGAGTCGGTGTCGCGAAGCTCTGTGAGGTTAGGCGCCTGCGCGATTGCTGTGCCGGCGGCCTGCCACATGCCCAATTGAGGGTTCGCGTTCATGATGGAGATTGATGCGCTCCTGACACGGCCAACGATGCTGCCATTGTCGGCGGTTGGCTCAGCCATGGCTGAGCGGATTTCCTGACCTTGTGGAAGCGTCGGATACCGCGGGAAGTCCACCAGACGTTGCGGGACGCGCAGGAAAGGGTGTGACTGGCTTTTGGCGGCTGTATTACGTTGGCGGACGGGAAACTGAATTGATGCAAGACACCTCACACATCAATTGAACTCACGCAAGATGTCATGTCTAGCCAAGACCAGAAATCTTCCGAAAATATCTATCGAGACGGTGGTGGGAGAAAAACGCCCATCACGTGGGTGGGCCAGCACCCGCGTATTTGGTACGACGTATTGGAGCTAATCTATGAGAATCCATGGAAAAGTCTAAATTGTTGCCTATCCCTACGGATGCAGATCCTGGGTTAGCTGAGGCCAAGGGACTGCCGTGATTAGCTAGCTCCGCATTCTTCACACATCCGGTCCCCGGGGACCCGCTGTTTTCATCCCCCAATCCGACTTGGCGAGAGTCGTTTTCGGCTTCAGCCACTGCTGCTAATGCAATGAATCTTGGGACATCTCCGCTTCGGCAGTTTCTTTACGCGAACCTATTTCTAGGGCGCGCCATGGGCCTTGGAAAATATGGAAGACAACGAGGATGAAGATAGTTAGTTGCTGGATATACCAGCATTCAATTGCCGGGCCATGCCACCAGAGGCAGTTTGAATGTACATCCGAGCCAACACAATGGTGAATATCCTGATACAATAAGTAAATACTCAAGCGTTATTCTTACTGCTTTCTCATTATGATCAAGTCGTAAGCCGCTGTGAACAGGCTGTACTACCAGCGAACTTACGAGTTCACCTTTTAGGGTAGGATCAAGACATTTGAATTGATACTACGGGATGCGTGAAGAATTTTACTAAGCATGGAATTGGCGGAGCACTAAGTCCATGTCTTTATTGACTACAGTAGAGTTGATTGATGGTCTTTGTTGCTGATCTTAGCTGGCATAGCGTGGTCAAGGAACTACCGTCGAATCAAACTATATCTTTGGCACATTGTGAACTACGTTATGCTGGGAGGGCAACGTCGCTTCGATTTCAGCACCCAACGCCCACCAGCCCAGGCCCCACCAACGCCGGCGTCCAACGTCGCTTTTTCTATAAATCACCACTATCAAGTATTGCTGCATTTGACTGTGTCACTGACTGGGGGCCTAATACATTTGGGACATAAATCCGATCGCCAGTTGCCTCTAGGTTCTTGTCTGCGGTTTCTAACAGGACACGAATTCGGCCAACTGATCCTTAATTTCGGGAAAACAAAATGAGGTAGTATATTCATTGGGTTAGTATACAGCATCTTAGCCTGCACCTTTATAAGGTATCATATGGTGTAATGTCCCATAACTGGTGCATAACAAAACGTTCCATTATACTACTTTAGTACATACTGTCTCTCAGCATGCAGCTTGTTGGAAAGACGTGGCTGAAAACAATAACTAGTTGTGGCTGTGCCCCTATTCTTGCTTGTTCAGGGTTTCTTGGCCTGGAATTCCAGGAAGTATGAGCTGATTGTGCGCCACCCGAGAGTTCTGAACTAACGAGATGAATCTGACCGCTGTCTTTTTATTCCTCATTCAACAAACGCGCATTATCCGGGAGTTTAGGCCAAAGTCAGTGTTACAAGGCTCTCGCCAAATCCGATGACATTACAGGGTACACACAATGCCCAAACTGCCAACGCTACTATTCATTCCGGGCTCTTGGCACAAGCCTTCGTGCTATGACAAGATCACTTCACTCCTACAAGAGAACTATGGATTGAGATGCATTTCAATCAACCTCCCGTCCACGACTGGGGATCCTACTGCGACCTTCAAAGACGATATCGACGCCGCACACCAGGCTCTATCTCGTGAGACAGCACAAGGACACGATGTGGTGGTCATTGCTCACTCCTATGGCGGCATGGTTGGCAACAGCATCATTAAAGGATTTGCACGGCCACGAGACGCCGCCAAGAGCAGCTCAACCCCAGCATCATCCTCCACCAATGAACACCACGAAGACACCCCATCCGATGGCCATGTGATCGGACTCATTCTCATCGCCTCGGGCTTTACCTTGACTGGACTAGCTTTCATGGACCCGCTATTTGGGCGTCCACCTCCTGCATGGCGTGTCAATGACACGACGGGATACGCCGAGCTCGTCGCCGATCCTTGCGAGCTCTTTTATCATGACCTTCCTCCAGAAGAAGCCGAATTCTGGACATCTCAGCTCACCACGCAAAGCCTCAAAGCACTGTTTGAAGGGGGTGAATATGCATATGCCGGATGGCAGGATGTGCCTGTCTGGTATCTCGGCACTATCCAAGATCGGGGATTGCCGGTGGTGGTGCAAAGGATGCAAGTCGGCATGGTGAGAGAGATGGGGGGTGAGGTGGAGCATAGAGAACTTCAGACGAGCCATTCTCCGTTCTTGAGTCAACCAAAGGACACGGCCATATTTGTAGTGCAGGCTGTGGAGGCATTTGTAGGAACGTCGATCGATGTCAGACTGAAGAGAGGAGTACGAGCTGATGAGATATTAGTCCCAGTACCTAGACTTTGGCAGCCTTTGACGTGGTTTCGATTTGGTCTTCCTTTGATATTCGGCCGCATACTCGGGAGATCATTTATTATCTTTGGCTGGGGACGGAGGCTTTTCAGGTCCCAGTAGTTGTAGCAGCCATGTCGATATGACAACCATCTCCTCTCACTTCTTTTAGGGCGATCATAAACTTCCACGCCAGGCTTCACTGTATTAATAAAACCAATTCTGATACTTCCTACCTATTCCCTAGTCTCTCTCTTCGTAAAAGGCCTGTGACTGAACATTAAGTGGAAGTGGACGGCGTCCCATTTGGCAAAGAATTTCTGCGATGTATGTATGGCGAAACACGAGGAGGAAACCCGTTCGGCCACCGACCAGCCCAACATGAAAAGGATCTTAACTGTTACATAAGCCGGACATGGGCTTACTATTTAGACAGACCCCCAGGGTTAGATAGAGCAATACAACTTACTTCATACACACTAGGGACACCCTAATAGTATGGTAGCATAACCGAATTTTGATTCGGGGACTACTACTAATTCTTTTTAACTATTTAATTAAAAAGGACTAGAAAAGATTATAGTAACTATTGCTGACTAACAATAATTAGTCCTAAGTGTAGATATAGTGTTTTGCTTATCCTCTACCTAGACTGATAAAATGACCTCTTTAACCTCCTAACTTTACCCTAATAACCTCTATCTATAACTATACTTCTTTTTTTAACCTCTTTTTATTAAATTAAACCCTTTTTTATTAAAATTGACCCTAAAAGACCTTTATAATCTTAGATATTTAGACTTTTAACTAATTAGTTAAGTAGAGCATGTTGCTAGATAACCTTAAATAATACTCTACTAAGCTTTTATAATATACTAAAGTAATTTATTTATTTAATATAATTAATAATAACGTTAATATAGCTAAGTAGTTACTAGTAATGATTCTAGATAATTTAGATTAATTTATTTACTTTGATATTAACTATTTAGTTAAGTAGTTAATAGCTAAAGCTATATTTAAAGCTTTTTTGTAATATTAGAGATAATAAGTAATAAAGTACTAAAAAGCTCTTAAAGTATCTAAATTAGCTAATAACTTAACTAGCTTATAAATGACTTTAAACCCTTAAACTAGACTTATAAGTAAATAATTTAGTTTTATTAACTTTTTATAACTTTTAACTTTAGATACCTTTTAATAATAGAGGGAAGATAGTAGTAAATAAGTTACTACTTCTCTTAATTAATTACTACTTTCCCTTTATACTCTTTTATTAGTTAGATAACTATAAGACAACTACTGTGACTAAGTAAGTATTAAGCAACCATAAACAATAGTAATAGTAGATAACACAAAAAATCCTTAGTAGAATACAGGTTATTTAATTATTACTTAAATAATAGAATTATTAGCTTTAGTAATAGATAAATACTAATAAGATATATAAAGTAATTTCCTTAATATATTGCGTATATAATACTAAATACTATAAATTAACTTTATAGATTTAATAGTTAATGCCTTTTAATAAAATTGTTAATAATATTTACTTTTTGTAGTAGTAGGAGCTAAAGTAGCCTTTCTTGTATAACTATGCTTAGTGGATATAGGTATTTTTAACTTGGAAGTAAAAGACTTTGTATAATTAGGTATAGTCTTAGATGGGAAACTGATAATATATACTGACATTTATGCCTTTATTGACTAACTAAATGACCTGGTGGTGACTAGATTAGAAGACTAGATATAAGAAGTGTGGATATAATGTCTATAGAGTATAGTATTGGTGTGGTATACCTAAATCCTAACTTAAGTTGATTATAACTTGCTTTGTATAGTAATAGTCTTAATGATTACTGCTAAACTAATAGAATAATTCTGACTATACTATAGTAACGTAATATAACGCTGGAAGACGGTATCCTATGGCCTGTATGATGTCTAGTAGAACAAGGACATGTTAACTTATGTCTAATTAATGATTTGTGACACTAAGGTATGTAGTATTATAGATACTACTAGCTAGTTGTGAGCTGTCTATGAATTATTTGATGGGGCTATCAAGGGTATTATTATTCTGCTAAAAGAGTTAACTATATTTAATGATTTCTTATAGGATGTATAGGACTATAAGTCTATAATGAAAATAATGGCTATAGAGTGTACTTTTTGCTAGGTTTAGTAGAATTAGTAGTTTTAATAGCTTTTTGTAGATAAGAATTTATAGACTACTTTATATAACTGTTTTAGTTGTTTTGTATAAGTAGTAAAGAACTTAGTTAACTAATTTAATTAGAATTTATAGAGTAGTAGATATAATAATAAAAACTAGATTAACTTGTAGTAAAGAAGGATAAATCCTTAACTATAAGCGTTTTAGACTAACCAAGGATTCTAACTGTAGTGGAATTAGCTGAACTAGAACACTAGATTCTTGATAATGTACTAATTTAATTAATAACACTAGCTATAATTATATAACCCTTAACCTTAAGGGAATAACTGATAAGCTTTTTTAGTTCTAGAGAATTAATGGATTAGATGGAACGATAGACTAAACCAACTCCTTAATAACGCTTTATAACAGCTTTAGGCTATGGCCTATTATAGAGACGATAATAATGTAGAATCTGTTAATGAGTCTTCTATATTAACCTATTAACTACTATTGGTGATAGATAAGGAGACTGAAATGATTGACCTTGGTTAGTATGATTAGATAGTGTATGATGATGTGGCTTTAGAATGGATTGAACCTGGTGGTGATTATGACTTTATAGAGTTATATATGGAGGGTTTTAATGCTTAGTTTGTAGGTATATCTTTTCTTTAGTAACTTTACTTAATAATGTGTTAAAAATGTTGTTTTTGTTATTAATTCTTTCTTAGTAATAACTAGTTATATAAGTATGTGTAAAAAACATATGCTGATTAGAAATAATAGACTATATTAACTTAAGCTTTTTATAGAGATAAGTTTTAGTATAACTTGATGGCTATAAGTTATTAACTAATAATAGATGATTCTGGTTTAATTTTTATTAAATTACTAGTGAACTCTAATAGTTAGATTAGAGTAGGCTTTAGCTTTAGATTATAGTTATACCTTTGATACTAGGTAACCCTTAACTTATACTAAGACTTAATAATATAAATTAATATGTGTAGTGATACTGGGTGCTTATTTTTTCTAATTGACTAATAAGTACTGGATAAATATTATGTAATGCTGGAAATTTGGATAAGAGTAATACCCTTTAATGTTAAAGGTATTAGTAAGGCTATACACTTAATAAGTTATTATATGATTATGGACTTATATTTCTAAGGCACTAGATAAAGTGATAGTAAGGTAATGGTGGCTATAATTACCTAGGAGCTAGTAATTGTTAATAACTTATTAGTTAACTTGCTTATTAGTATAGACTGTTTAGGCCTGGAATAATTTAATATTTTTAATAGTAAAGGCTATATAATCATTAGATTTTATAATATTAAGATATTTATAGTAGTATAGCGTAATGAGATATGATACTAGGTGAGAGTTGTAGCTAAACACCAAATCGTTATTTTACCTAATACTATAGTGGTTATTTTTATTGGATATATTGTTTATAAAAGTAAATAGGACTTTTTGTTTAAGCTAGCTAATTTACTTGTTAGTATATATATAATGCTTACTAATTTCAACTTATAAAAAATCATGGTCTGAAATGATATAGATTGTTATTAAATGATCTAATGTAACTAATGTATGGGATATTTGGTGTTTATTGACCTATTAGCTTAAGTGTGGATAGTTAATAATGTAGACATAGATAACGTAACAGGACTTGCATTGAAGAAGTTAACTTGATAGGCTTTATGAGTCATTAAGGTAGTACTAATCTGTGATAAACAGGTCTTTAAACACTTTATTAGCGTTAAAATCTACAACTAATAACTAGATATATAAGCTATTAGCGTAATACTAGACAAGTATATTTATGTCTTTAAGGATACTAGTTTTACTAATGTTCTAATTAATTAATAAATGTGTATCTACTTTAAACCTGATTAGTATTAACTTATATTAAAGAAATATAAAATTTACTTAATTAGCTTATTTGAAAAAGAAGTAGTAGAACATACTCTGGTAAAGCTTAACACTAAGGTCTATTGTATAATGACTTAAGTCCTTGTAGTGTACTTTGTTTTTGTTGTGTAGAGACAATAGGATGAGGAATAACAGGCAGAGCCTATATTCTTGACTGCTGATAATAACCTAAAGAAAAAGGGTAAAATAGTTATTAATGTTTAACTACTAAATAATATTATATTAATAGATGCTTATCTTATAAAAATATAAGATAATATTATTACTAAATGTGTTAATGTTACTTATATATTTACTTTTAATGTAATAGCGTTCTATTACTAATGGTGAGTATACCTAAGCTTTTAATGGGTATTTATAATTATTATTTATAAAAGATAATTTATATTTAAGTGTTTTATTATAGGCTATAAGAATTTGAATGTATATGTTTAGAGATAAATAGATGTTATTTTAAAGGATATGGTAAGTGATTTTTATTGTAATGATATTGTTATAGCCTTGAAGGGACTTGATTAATATGTTAGGGATATTAAATAGGTATTATAGAGATTAAGTAAAGCTAATATTTTACTAGGACTTGATAAATTATATGTAGGTTTTTTGATTGTAGTGGTTCTGGGGAAACTGGTTGACTTATTTGGACTTATGATGATGACGGCTAAACTATAAGCTATTAAAGCTATTGACTTTTTAAAAACCTTTAAATTACTTAAATATTTCTTTGGACTTAGAAGCTTTTTGTGTTATTTTGTTCTATGATATACTATAATTGCTTAACCCCTGGAGGAATGTAAGACACTACTACTATACACCTATTAATGATAAGATAGTGATGGAAAACTAAAGACGGGAAAAATGGTAAAACTAGTATGTAAAGTATAAGTTACCTTAGTTAATGTTCTCCTACCTATAGCAAAAGAGATTAATGCCTTTAATTAACTTAAGATAATACTAATAATGTATATGGTGTTAACGTTTTTTTCCCTGAAATATTAACTATTTGTTGAATTTAATGTATTAGTAGATAGTATTAGAGTTTAAGTTTTTTATATTAAAGAAGCTGTATATTATAACTAGGAGTAATAATAATACTTTTTATGTAATGTTATTAAACTTATAGCTTTTATGTTATAGATACTTAGTAATATAGAATAACGTTATTGGTTTATGGAACTTGAAGTTATAGGCTGTGTTTAGACAATTTCTAAATGTTAATATTGGATTTGATTAAGTTAAGTCTAGCTAGTAGTTATCTTTATAGACTATAAGGTAATTATAGATATTTAATTTTAATAGGTTAATAATATTATAAACTTAATTGTTTATATAATAGCTAATAAAAAACTTATTTATGTAATGGAATATATTAGCTAATTTAATATCTAGATCCTTTATAAGCTAGGAAAGGATTACTTGGTTTTAGATGCTCTAAGCTAACTATTAGTAGTAAACAAGACTGACCTAAGGATACTTAGAACCTTGGATTAACTTCTAGATGATTGTTTAATGGATTTTGCTTTTGTAGCAATTAATAATAGCCTACCCTTAGCTTTGATAATTGCTAATACGCTAGCTAAAAAACTCTAACTAATTAGTAGTATGGTTTAATTGACTTTTAAATTTAAGGACAAACTTTAACAAGGCTATAGAGAGGACTTTATTTAGTAAAGAATTAATAATATTATATGATAAAATGAAGGGCTTAAAAAATATAATAGAGTAAAAATCCTTTTTTATGTTAAAAATAGACTTTTATGGAAGATATAAACAGATAGTTACCTTGATAAGCTTTGTATCTTATGATCCTGTTTTGTAGACATCTTTGTTATAGTTTATGATAGTAATTATATTAGTTATAGAAAACTTATAGAATTCCTTTAAGGCTTTTATATATATAATAGACTTAAGGAATTCTGATAATATTTATTATACTACTTATTGTGTAAAGTCTATTAAATATAACGTTATAAGGTATATAAGAACTTGTAACTAATTTTACTGCTATTATGTTTATATTATATGATTTCTATTGATTTTATGATAGCTATTTTTTTGTTGTATTTTAAGAACTATGATTATGTAATAGTTATGGTTAATAAACTCTTTAAAGAAATGTTTATTGTTATAGGTAAAATAATAAATACTGCTGTTACCTAAGGAAGTCTCCTAGGTAATACACTGATAATATTTAACTAGGGATTCTTAAAGACAATTATCTCTGACTGTAACCTGAAATTCTTATTATAGGTCTAGATAGTGATTTAGAAAGCGGCAAGGATAATGTTACTTTACTCTATAGCCTATTACCTATAAGTAGATAGATAAATAGAGCGTATAATTTAGATAGTTAAATCTATATTATAATACTATTTATATAGCTTTAATAGCCTAAAACTTTAGCTTAAAGTTATTTTATAACTCTAGTTTAAGTATAATTATATTAAGAGCTTTTTGACTAGGTTATTACTAAATAAGACAAATAAAGGCTTTATGCTTAATAATATTCTACTGCTACTATTAGATATATATACACTTGTTGATTTTATTAGACCTTTACTTGCCAGGATAATAATATATGATGCTTTTGTGATTATAGTAGTTACTATAAAATGGTATTATGATTAACACTATATAACTAAATTCTTTAACAAGGGACAAAAAGTCTTTTTATAACTATATAAGGGATATAATATCCTTTAAGTAGTTATCTTAGGACCTAAATATAGGTAATGATATGCTAGACCCTTTAAGATTACTAAATGTATAGGTTGGTCTGCTTATTGACTATGATTTCTGCTGATATAGAAGATTTATAATATTATCTTTATTAACTACCTAGAACTAGTAGAATAAGTTAACCCCTATTATAGAGGACTACTAATAACAACTAATTAGCTAGTTACTACTTAACTACTTATTATATCTAAAATTGTTATAGAGAGACATATTAAATCTAGCAAATAATTCTTAATTGCCTACAAGATATAAGGCTTGGATTATAATAGATAGATCTTTGTAACAGAACTTAATAAATTACTTGATGTTATATATCTAAAAAGCTAGTAAAAGAAGAATAACTAGGTATAAAGAAAGAGACTGATAACTATAACCTTAATTATGGCTATATTACTAGAGCTTATTAATAAAACATGATATTATATAGAATAATAGTAAACGATTATTATGACTTGATGATATTAACTAATTTTACTAAAACTATTAATTTGAATAATTACTAGAATATAATGGTATCTACTTTTTGAATTATTGTACTTACTAATATGCCTATTGTTTTTACTTTAAGCTAATTATATTATTTTTATTATTTAATAGTATATAAATCTTTTTTATTTTAGCTTAGCTTTAATAAATTTCTTTTTTTTTATATTATAAGAACTTTTTTTATTTAATTTATATTTAATTATAGTAATATTTTATTATTATATATATATAAAACTAAAACTTATATTAAACTATAAATACTTTATAATAAAATAACTAAGTAACTATAGTAACCTTATAACTTTAGATTACTATAGCTAATAACTCTATATAATTAGCTAATACTACAGGTTACTATAACAACTTATGTAAAAGTCTTTTTACTAGTTTAGCTTTTTAATAGATAAATACTATAATAGATAATAACTTTATTGTTGAATGGATTCTCTCTTCCTGAGAGAACCCGTTTGTACGATCGTACTCGGGTTAAAGTTAGGGTGAACCAAAGATGTATTTTCCGTGATTATCTTCCTAACTACAAGACTTGGCTTTCGTACACAAGATATATGATCTCGTACGTCCCTGAGTCAGTTCGGCATGAATATACTTTTGATCCCCTCAATGGATAACCGAGAGCCGAATATCCAGTCTGTGCCCTCTGCCATGATGTGTGTCCCTGAGTCGTGCGTGTCGTACAACCAGCTGGTGCTGTTATTCCAACATTTATAGATAACTTAATACTATAATAAACTGCTATTATATTAAATAACGTAGGTAATAACTTGATCCTTTATTAAGCTGTTATGACCTTAGGTAATAAGGCAATATAACCTAATGATAGTAACTATAATATTTTTAAACTTAAGCTGTATTTACTAATAGAGCTGTGAACTTATATACTAGTCTTGAGTATATTTAATTATAAGATAATTTAAGTATATGGAGGATAAACTTTTGTCTTTAACTATTGCTGATAATATAATAAAGATGCTTTTTTTTGTAGGAATGAACAAACTCTTTTGCTCCTAGAAGGAGTTGCTTTAGACTAAAGTATGTTGATAAAAGATGACTAGGATGACGTAAATAAATGGATCCTGATATAATACCTATGTAGGTACTATAATAATCTTATTGTTTATATAACTACTAGCTACTATTCTCTTTAAAACTACTAAGCTAAAGAAGAGATTAATGTAGTAAGGGTAATAGAACTTTTAAAAAAATGGTAGAAGAGTAATTAACTAGTTATATTTTTTAATGATAATGGTAAGGATGATAGTAATAATAATAAACTAGATATAATAATTATTAATAATACTAAGACCTTAAAGAGATAAATAAAATTATGAAAGAAGATAACTAAACGTAAAAATTTAATAATCTTTTAAGATTAGGTGATTCTAAAGAAATAGATAATAACTAAAAAGACGTCTATTATAACTTTTATTAATAAGGATTTCTTTTATAAGATAACTAAATTACTATAGAAATATTTATAGCTAATAATATATAACTTAATATTTGCTTAGAAGAAAGCTTTTAACCTTATAGTTAAAATCTTTAATAATAATAAGATAAATAAAGCTATTTTTAATTATAATAAATGGTTTATCTTAAAGATGCTTTATAGAAAGGTAACTTTATTCTAGAAAAAGGGTAACATATTTTCTTATATTATATGCTATGTAGTTAGAAAATTTAAGGATAATGAGATACTTTTATATTATGGAATTATAGCGACTTTACTTTATAACTTGTAACTATTAACTAGTTAAATAAAGAAAGTTATTTTATATATAGTATTACTTTTATATTTAATAAGTTATAAATTAACTAAGGATAGCTTGAAATTAAATTAACTTTTATAATAACTTTAGAAAATAAATATTATTTCTAGAATAATTATTAATAATAAGGATATAGAGAATGATGATATTTGATTGATAGCTGTAGGTCTTATTGACGCTAGATATAACGTTATAGGATAATTAACTAAGAACAAAACTATTTAGAATATAGAAGTTAATAAGAAGTTATAAGTTAGAGAGGAATATTGTGACTTTGTTGATTTTATTAGTAAAATTATAACTAATATAACTATAAATAATAAATATTGACTTTAGGGAGTAGTATAAGAGCTGAAGAATAAGGGATAGCTTGATTTAGTGAAGTATACTAATAAGATCTATGACTCTATGATTAATTGTAATAAATGTAATATTATTTAAGATAATATATTTTATAAGATGATATTATAACTAATAGGTAATAGTAATTCTTTTATCCTTAAATACTATGTGATTACTTGTGAATATGGTAAGGAAATAGGAGCTTATAATTAATAATTATTAATGTTAATAATAGATAATTAATGACTAATAATTAATAATTAAGGATAGACGATAAATAATAGGCAATAGACCTTTGTGACATAAATTTTTAGACTTACTCTTAGCTTATCTCTAACTTACTACGACTTACAATAAATATATCCAGAAACATGACTTGTGACGACAAGAATCGGAAAAACCGGCTAGATAAGCAGTGAGGGCACTACAATTTTTGACAGGGGTAGACTGTTACATAAGCCGGACATGGGCTTACTATTTAGACAGACCCCCAGGGTTAGATAGAGCAATACAACTTACTTCATACACACCAGGGACACCCTAACATTAACATTGTACCCACTTGTAGTCTGATTTCACCAAACCTAGCCAGAGGGAAACAAAACTGGGCCGTTCCTATCAGTTCAGGTCTGTTCAATCTCCGCCTAGGCCAGTGTCAGGCGCCCAGAGGGGGGGGCACCGGCGCGGCACTAGTGGGGCCGTCGGCGGGGTAGCTGGGGGCCGCATCGACACATAGTCAAGGGATTATAAAGGGATTCTAGCTAAGCGGCCAACACAGACTCCGACAACAAAGCCAGGGGAACTGGGCTCGGTCAAGGGGGGGGGGACCTGGGGGCATATAAGGAGCAGCTGCGGCGGACCTAGGGGAAAAGGCAGATTGGAATAACAGTCAACACCCACCCCTACCTGTGCCCATCGCCGACCTCGTTACTCTGTACGACTCCAGCCTCTGACAGCCAGTTGAGGCTACAGCAGTAACTGCGCGGTTCCAGAGATGGAAAGGAAAACCCCGGATGTTGTTTCTGGGGTCTCGTTATGTCTTTATCATCAATAACCCGACGAAACAAATGAGACGTCGGTAAGAGAATGCTCGCGTTCCATTTCTTATTGAAGGTTTGCATGTTCAACAGGGCGAATTGAATTTTGTCGACTGACATGGTAATCCTGGCCGCTATTGTAAGAGACATTATTTTTATTCTTTATTCCCCCCCTTGTTCTTTCCAAAAAGGCAAATCGCGCGTATTCGATACGATGGTTCGCCTAACCCCCAGTCTCGTCATTGCAAGCAATCCCGCTTACTCATCTGTATATATAGCTGATTCGTTGTTTTTGAAGCAGCATATTTGAAATGCCAACAGGGCAGACTCTTGCTCGGATTCTCAGACGGTCGGATTATACTCGTGTCAGACCACTAGTAGGATTCAGCTTTCCCGCGACCAATGCCCGCTGCATACGCGTTAGGACGCGTAGGCACGTTAAGAAGCTAGTGCTCTGATCCATTGCTCTTCTTCAACTAACATTCAATGACCCAACAATCCCACGGAGGACGCGGGCTGACATCTAAGGACGAAACAAGGTTTCTGCTTGAAGGCTTGAAGCAGCGCTAACGTATCCAAAGGACTTCCCTGGAATGTTTCTGCATTTTGAATTAGACGCTGCCAGCGAAATGGTCGCAGCCAAGAAAACTCGTCATCATCTCCATGCTTGGAAAATAACGTTATCGTGGATGTCTCTAATGCCGAGTGATGTTTTTCTCAGTCATGGGATATTCGTACAAAGTCATACTTAATCACAAAGGTAAGCAGAATCTCCCCATCAACTATGTCACGCTCTTGTTCATGACGCATGCAATTATTGCTACCTCCCAATCTTATCCACGGATCAAAAAGGCCGGGACTGACCAGCAGCCAGAATTCTCACCAGTGCCTATTTGTAACCTCGAAATTGCCAGCACACTGGAAACATAAAAGACGCGGCGTTCACAAAACAAACAACGTTCGTGGAATTACGGGAGCGAACGAAAGGACCGCCAGGGCTGGAAACTTTAGGCTAGATTACTCCTTGTGAAATCCTAAAAGGTGATCGTCAGGGTTGACTGTTCTCATACATCTGGACTTTGAGATGTGAGAACCCCTTAGCAGTGGTGCCTATTTTAGGGTTTTACGCTGGTTCGGATCTTAATACTTTATAACGTTCTAGGAAGTTTTTGTTCGGTTTGTAGATCTTTGTCGCAGCCATGGAAGGTTTTCAAATAGATTGCCCCTGCTATATCGGGTGGGTACCGAGCGACTCGTAAATGTCGCCATCCCGTGTGGAAACTTGAAACTGGTTAGTGTATACGATTGGGAAAAGACCTAGACCCTGACTACAACCCTGACTACGGTGGATCTTAGGTTGAGTCGAGACCTTGTCTTGTAGTAAATTTATATCGGTGCCTTTAAGTTTGAGAACGTTTCAAGCCAAAGACTGCGTCGATGTCTAGGTATCGAGGTTTCGAGCATGTTTGGCACCTAAGTTAAACCTCACCGGCATCCTGAAAGTCGGTCTAAATCAGCTTCACAATTTCGCAGCCCATAAACTGCCAACGTCCTGCCGTTTGTAATGCTCAAGGCTGTCTTGGTGCTTTGACGGCTCATCCTTTATATAGCTCATTCATTTTCTTTAGTATCCGAAAGGCTGTTATGTGAAGGAGTACAACGTATACCGTGAGAATGCTATCGCTTCTGATCACCCTTGTTTTTCTTTCTTGCTCAGTCACTTCCGTCCATGTATCTCAGCAGGGCCTAGTACAAGTGGAATATGCCAGAGCTCCGCCATCTCAATGGATACGTTTTCGCCTTGCGGAACCGAGTCACTCTTTTGATCTCTCGATTGCAGTCGACAAAAGCCTTCACGTGGAGCAGGTGCTCTACGGCGTCTCGACACCGGGCCATGAGCTCTACGGCAAGCACTTGACTCGAGATGAGGCGCAAGCTCTGCTCAATCCAGATGGCGAAGCCCGTGATGCCATAGTTAGCTGGCTTGTTGAACATGGAAACGCGGATCCCGCAGAAATCACCAGCGACAACCACTGGATCCGGGTGAATACGACAGTGAAGGATGCAAACAAGCTTCTTGATGCGGACTTTGCATGGTTTCAGCATGTGGACAGCGGTAAGGAGGTCTTGAGAACATTGCAGTACTCACTTCCACTCGACTTGAAGAGCAAGATCTCATTGATAACTCCCACGACGAGGTTCTGCTCACATCCTATGATGCACCAACAACCTGAAGCTTCCGCTCATGCAGAAGACCAAATTGCCAGCGATGAACTCCGAAAACACAAGAGGTCATTTGCGGGACTGAACCCCACGCTTCTGTATACAGTGCAGGCGGACACAGCCCCTCCACCACGTCCCCAATCTGCCCAGGTCGACCCCATTTGCAACAGAACCATCACGCCCAACTGCATTAGGGCTCTGTACAACTTTCCGGCGAAATTGGCCGTCAGCCCGGCCCGCGGCCTCGGAGTTTACGCTTCTCAGTTTCAGGTTGCCAAATTCGCCGATTTCGCGCTCTTCGCCAAGAACATCGACCCACCTTCCATGGGTGTGAACTTCTCCTTAATGAGCATCAATGGCGGGACGACGGACCAAAACCAGAACAAGTTCCCAAACTCCGAGTTGAACTTTGACATCCAGTATACTGCATCTTTATCCAACCCGGTGCCAAACATCGAACTCTCGGTTGCAGGAGATGGGCCCATCAAGCCAGAAGCGGGTAACCAGCCTGGGGACACGACCGAGCCCTGGCTGATCTGGTTGGACGCTATGCTCAAATTGCCCGACGACAAACTCCCGCACACCATTACAACGAGTTTCGGCGAGAACGAGCAATCTCTCCCCGACGGTTACGTTCAACAAGTGTGCAACCAGTTTGGCGCTCTCGGCGCCAGGGGTGTCACCATGCTCGCGGCATCAGGGGATTCTGGTCCGGGCAACACCTGCGTCTCAAACGACGGCACCAACAGCACAAGGTTCCAACCCGTGTTCCCAGCGTCATGCCCGTTTGTCACCGGCGTGGGTGGCGTTCGGGGCGTGGCACCGGAGGTTGCAAGTGCCTTTTCGAGCGGCGGGTTCTCGGAAAAGTTCGCGAGACCAACGTACCAAGACCAGGCCGTATCTGCGTATCTGAAGAACACCATTGGGAACCAATTCAGCAATCTGTTCAATGCTTCAGGCCGAGGGTTCCCAGACGTCAGCGCGCAGAGCTTCAACCTCACATTCGTCAGCGAAGGCAAGATGGCCGGGTTCCAGGGGACGAGCGCCGCGGCGCCAATATGGACCGGTATAATTGGCTCGGTGAACGCGGCGCTGATTCAAGCAGGAAAGCCGTCGATGGGATTCATCAACCCATGGCTTTATGGCGCCGGACTACAGGCTATCAACGACGTGTCGGCCGGTAAGTCTGTGGGATGCGATGGGACTACTGGGTTTGGAACCCAGAAATTCCCGCCAGAGTTTGGAGCAAAGATCGTGCCGGACGCGAGCTGGCCGGCTGTCGCGGGCTGGGATGCGGTTTCGGGACTCGGTACCCCGGATATGGGTAAGATACTGGCATTACGAATGGCGATGTAAGTAGGGTGAACGAAGCAGGATGGCAATAAAATTTCCTTATCAGGCATAAAATGCACACGGTGTTCATGAGCTGAAAGAAGGAAACTCATAGTTCTGTGACTTCTTGGTCTATCTAGAACAGTCGAGTTGATGGACGCCAGCTACAAGCCTACATATGGTCTGTGGTACCGTCAGTTCGAACTGCTCGCCGCAGCAACCGCAAAGGGATTCGCCGTAAATGTGCCATTGGGGTCAGCCCTGGCCCTGACTTTCCCAATTCTCTTGTATTTCGCCTCGTCCTCGTAGTACGTCTTCCAAACTCTCTCATCGCCCATGTTCCAGTCTCCGTAAGATCCCCAGAGGACGCGTCTATCCTGCTTGCTGAAAGGGCTCTGTGGGCCGTTCATGATGGCGTCGTTCTTGGTCTGCCATGCCTGGGCATAGCTCTTGGACTCCTCATCGGGATTATGGAAGCAATCTAGGGTCTGCACAACGGACGAATCCCTCCAGCTGTACGAGGTACCGTTGTCCTTATTGGTGTAGAAGCGCGAGTTCTTGCCCCCGAAACATTGGATCTGAACCGAGAGCTTGCACCGCATGTAACGCTCATAGTTCTTCTCACCGGCATGCCCTTGAAGGTATTGCTCTGGGCTGTAGATGAGGTCAATACGGTCGACTACGGCGTCAACCCACTTATCCTTGCTCAATGTCGTCGATTTGGTCGAGTAGGTGCGCTTGACGTAGGGAAGGTCAAACTCGCGCGCCTTCGGGAAGATCCATTGACCTGTCATGTCGGACATTTCCATGTCGAATTCAGCGAACTGGAGCGTCTCGTTCTCCAACCGCCTCTTGAGGTCTCGGAACTTGTTGAACCAGGCGTCGACATTTGCGTCGTACTTGTCGTTCTTGTTGGTCGGGCACCACTGCGCGTAAAGGATGATGGACGCAGGGAACTTGCCGTTGAGGAACTCTAGAAACTTGTCTTCGAGAACTCTCCTAATTTTATCCTGGATGCGATCCCAAACGGTCGCGTCGTTAAGGTCCTTGAACAATGATGCCATGGGGAACTCGGTGCTGATGACGCTGACGCATAGGTCAAAGCCGCGAGGGAACGTAGGGTCGTCGGCCATGGCAGCGACCGCAGTAAGGAGCTGAGTGAGAACTTCCTTGGTGTAGATCCAAAGGGCCTTGATTCCGTGGGGGCCCTTGAACTCGTTGGGTCCAACAACAGTGCCAAGGTAACTCTTGGACTTGTACACCTCGACGATGTAGTGGGTGATAATACCAAAGTTGCCAGGACTGCCACCGAGGAGAGCATAGAAGAGCTCTGGGTCGCTTGCCTTGGTGACGTCCCGGATGATACCGTCGTGGCAGACCAGACGAATGGTCTTGATGTGATCACCGAAAAGGCCGAAGCTGCGGCCAAGCTGTCCGTAGCCACCAGTCTGGCCATGTCCACCCACGCCGACATAGGCACACTGCCCAGTGGGGACAAAGAGCTTGTTGTGCTTGAGGTACTTGTTGAGGTCCATCATGGTGGTGCTGACGCCAATATAGACAAGAGTCTTGTCTTCGGCGATGGGCTCCTTGGGCCGTAAGATCATCAGGTCTCTGTATGTGTTGCTCAGGTCGATTTGGATATTTTTGCCGCCTGTGGACGACGCGCCACTGTACTGGTGACCGCCACTCTTTACGGCAACGGCAACCTTGTTCTCGCGGGCCCAGTTGACGGCCCTGATGACGTCCTCATCATGTTTGGGACGGACGATGAGGTCCGGGTTCATATCATGCTCCTTCTGATAGGTGGAAGTGGCATACTGCTGGTTGAAGAACGCGTAATCTTGCTGTTCGAGCTCGTCGCCAGTGCGAGAGTATTGCATGCCCTCGAAGGCCTGAATACGAGGCATGATTGCGAGAAAGATTATAACAAGTAGTGATGGATGATGTGACGATAGGTGCTGTCCTGGCTTGGATATGGTAAATCGGCTTTCAATAACGCGCGGGGAACCTCTGTTTTATATTCGTTCACGTTTAACAATCTTCACATGTGTCATTTCCCCAGGCAGAAGGGCGTGTAAGTCTCTACGAGCAACTCTGAGTCAATTTTTTGGTGGGCTAATTTGAAAGCTCATTGGTTTCCCAAGAGACACAATGGCCAGCAAATCTGACACTGAGCCTCAGCCAGTGGTGAAATTGCTTGTTCAGCCAGCCTTGTATCATTTAGGTACCAAGATAGAAACCAAGAGTTTCGCGAGCTCCCGAACAAGACGTGCCAGATTGACCCTCTCGTCTGATTGCGGCGCCATTCTTGTTCTTACCTGCATGGTTATAGTATGGTTTGACCTACGCTCGTTGATCGACGAATGGCTTGAAGCTGGATTAAGACACGCTAACCCCATGTGACTGTATCTGACCTCCAGTAGGAGCGGGAAAAGCCCGATGGCGCACAGTACAGCAAAGTTCTGGGCGTAATTCCTCGGGCATACCGTGCCCGTCTGGAACTGAATCAAAACGCTGCTCGAATTGGAAGTTGGAGGTCATACGAGTAGCCTATGGCCAAGTCTAAGCCACCACGGTATACGCAGCAATTGTTTTTTTGTCAATTTTTTTATGTTGTCATGTGGTATTGCAGTGTTCATAAGCCACAGGCCAGGCTTATGTATACCAGAACAAGCCAATCAAGACGATTATAGAAGACTTTATGTGTCCTTTCTGCCGCCTCTTATTGGCGTTCTTGGAACCAAGCACAATAAATATTACCCTCACGGGGAAGCTTATATAGAGCTGAACAAGTTGCATACCCTGATGCAAGTGAGACATGCATGACCCCAGTTTGGTAAAAGCTGGGAGAAGAATAGATTCCTCGTCAAAAGGTTCCGGAATGAATTTAGTGCAACCCAGAATCAAAACGCATACCAACCAGATAGCTAAACCAACGGACTACAGCGACACATTACAGAAGCCGGATTCGGAAGACATCCAGACTTTGGTTCGCATGCACTGCAATGCCCAATCACGACTCCTTGGCCCATTGTTTCCCGCTCCAGAGATTCCCAGTTGTCCATAACCAATAATCCCGACCTTTGACCATCCAAACCATGAAGCTAGGCAACTGATACCCCATGGCCGCCCCTACGCCTTTGCTCCTGCCGATTGGCACCATTTGGGTCTCGCGGGTATCTTCTGCAAATAGTCTGTCCTTGCCTTCCGCAAGCTCCAGTTTCTCTGAAGCCAGGAGAAAATCGCGCTTGATGTTGGAGCACAGGATAGGGATGGCGCTCAGGATGTTGTGGACGGCAGGCCTTGCGAATGAGGATGCGTCACCAATGGCGTAGGCTCGGGGCCCAGCTTTGTCGATGCGAAGGGTCGAAGGATTGGTGTTCACTCTGCCGTCTGGAAGGAGGAGGCTGCTGTCGATGAAATCAGTGTTTGGTCTTGTTCCTGTTGCCGGGATATAAAGGTCTGCATCGAGCGTCTTGCCGTTGTCGAGGGTGACGGTTGCGTTTGCCGCGACTTCGTCAGCTCCAGCTACGGCGGGGTGTACAGCCGCGACCCGAAGACCTTTGAGAACGGTGACTCCAACCTGGGCGAGATAAGCCTCGGCCTTTTGCGCGATGGACGGGCGGAGCGCGGGAAGAATCTGAGTTGCGGCAGTCACAAGAGTAATGGCAGCTTTTGGGTTGTCCAGTACGCTCTTCCACCAATTCGGTCGACCGTTGAGATATTCACCGAGCTCCCCGGCGGTCTCAACTCCCGCTGGGCCCCCACCAGCAATGACGATACTCTTTGCCTTTGGCAGAGCCTTTCGAAACTCAGCCCAGCTCTGCCTCAGACTCTGCGAGTCGTGGTTGAGACCGAGAAGAGGCGAAGGGGTTGATGCACCAGTCGCAATGACTACTGCGTAATAAGTGAGTGTCTTGACGCCTTTATCGCTTGCCAAGCTGAGTGTTACAGTCTGCTTGGAATGGTCCAGTGCTGTTGCCGTTGCCTGGATGAATTGGAACGTGTCATTGACATACGAGTTGAACACGGAGGAGATGTCGACGAAGAGCTTGTCTTGAGGAAACATGTCTTCGGAGATCAACGCTCGAGGGCAAGCCTGCCGACACATGACTTGAACCGAGGGGCTGACGAGAACCACCTGGTACACATGCTGGCTAGGCAGCCCCGGCAGGACGTGCTTGAGGAGGTAATGTGCCGTTGATACGCCTCCGTATGAGCCACCGAGAATGACGATAGTCCTTTGTGAAGATGATTTGTTGGGATCGACCATCGTTGTGTCGCTTATCCCAATGAGAAAGACAGATACTGGTGAGTTATGTCCGTGTAAAGTAGTATTTGGAAAACAGAGTCAATGCAATGGCATGGAATTCAAAGTTTCGAAGGACAACTGCCACATTTCATGATTGATAGATAAATATATAGACATGTATATACAATGTATTGCTATAATTCTCCGGACCAATTCGGGCGGATGAGTGGCTCTAAAATCTCCCAAAAAGGGAATCTCGAGATGGTGGCATGTCACAAGAGGATTCGCGGGCGAGATTCGGCCGAAATGCGGACGAATAAGCAATGCACATGCGTTTAATACCTGAAGTCATTTTTAGATTGCGTGTTAGTGTTTCGGAAATTCTCAAGGAAATACGACATCCAATGTTGAGTTGTTCTTTGAAGCAGTTCCTCTGCAGTAAACGACGAAGCGATGGAACTTTCGGGGAGCTGTTTGCATGGGTCTTTTCTGAGGGATGTCGTTTGAATATCTCTGACTAAGAGGGATTGGGGTAGCATTGGCTTTTAAGTCAAGATTGTCATTGTGGCGCTATCAATTTGCGTTGGTCTCTAATTGTCGGTGAGTCTAATGGAAGCTGTCGATGAACTCAAGGTACAACTCTTCCGCGTCCTGTGACGAGGCAGTTCAATGACTACGGTACACCACCGTTTCGGCCGAGTTGCGGATACAACCGGCCGAGATACGTACACTTTAAAGGATTATGCGACCTCTCAATTTCTGACGCAGTCGTCCTTGCAAGCCCAGTCAAAGGTCGAGTCAAGCTCCGAAGTGTGTCGAGTTGCCAGGGCACTTGTCAGTCTACAGTCTCCCGAAACCCAGAATACCCGGAACAACCCACGTGCGCTACCTGAGAAGCAAGACTCGGGGAACACCGAGGGACAGGGTCGTCAAGGTTTCCTAGCAATGACATAATGGTAACCTGGGAAGGGCCGGCGTGGATGGGTGTAATGGGGCAGAAGGGGTAAAGAGAAAAATTCCAGAAGGAAGAGAAAAAAAAATCAGAAAAATTCACTGGGGCGGGCATGCTCAGGGAGGCAAGGTGCCACAGTACCTACCGTCCGTCGGTGTGGGGATGAGGTTTAACCGCTGCAAGGAGCCCAGTCCGGGCCCTGGCTCGTCTGGCCACCGCGGGTGGGCACCTGTACGGATCGGGGCGGTATAAGGCAAAGGGCGCCAAGGGAGCGCGCCCATGCGGGCGGATATCTTCGGCGTTGGCGGGGTCATTTTTCCAATTCTCGCACCATCCCACCAAGTGGATTGCGTTTCTGTTTTCACCCGTCGCACCGCCTACATCACGTCTGTGGGCTGACCGTTCCACCTCGTCTTCCTCTCTCCTACAACACCTCACTCTCTACCGCCCCTAACGAACCCTCCCCGTAAACCAGTCATCCATACGCAATCATGGGCGACGTCAAGTCCATCAACGCCACCAGGATGGCCGTCACCGCCCAGTCCGCCACCGAGCTTATCGGCAACACGCCCCTCGTGCGCCTCAACAAGATCCCCCAGAGCCTGGGCATCGAGGCCGAGGTCTACGCCAAGGTTGAGCTCTTCAATGCCGGCGGCAGCGTCAAGGACAGAATCGCCCTGCGCATGATTGAGGAGGCCGAGAGGTCCGGCCGCATCAAGCCCGGTGACACCCTCATCGAGCCCACCAGTGGCAACACGTACGCTGCCCCGACTGCTCCCCAGACCCCGCGTCCCTTACTGACAGAACCACAGCGGCATCGGCCTGGCCCTCGTCGGCGCCATCAAGGGCTACAAGACCATCATCACCCTCCCCGAAAAGATGTCGGCCGAGAAGGTCTCCGTCCTCCGCGCCCTCGGCGCCACCATCATCCGCACACCCACACAGGCCGCCTGGGACAGCCCCGAGTCGCACATCGGCGTCGCTCGCCGCCTCGAGAAGGAGATCCCCAACGCCCACATCCTCGACCAGTACGGCAACCTCGACAACCCGCTCGCCCACGAGTTCGGCACCGCCGAGGAGATCTGGGCCCAGACCGGTGGCAATATCTCCGCCGTCGTCGCCGGCGCCGGCACGGGAGGCACCATCACCGGCATCGCCCGCGGCCTGAGGAAGCACAACAAGAACATCAAGGTCATCGCGGCCGACCCCCACGGCAGCATCCTCGCCCTGCCCGAGACCCTCAACAAGGAGCACGAGAACGAGTCCTACAAGGTCGAGGGCATCGGCTACGACTTCATCCCCGACGTGCTTGACCGCGAGCTCGTCGATAAGTGGTACAAGACGGAGGACCGCGAGTCCTTCCAGCTCGCCAGGAGGCTGATCGCCGAGGAGGGCCTCCTCGTCGGCGGCAGCTCCGGCTCCGCCATGGCCGCCATGGTCCGCGCCGTCAAGGACCTCGGCCTCGGCAAGGGCGACACTATCGTCGTCGTCCTGCCCGACAGCATCCGCAGCTACCTCTCAAAGTTCGCCGACGACGACTGGCTCGCCGCCAACGACCTCCTGCCCGAGGTCAACGGCCTCGATACCCAGGCCACCACCAACGGCGCCGAAAAGCCCAAGGCCGGCAACGACCCCTACGAGGGCGCCACCGTCCGCGCCCTGCGCCTGAAGCCCGTCATGTCCGTCCCCGCCACGAGCCCATGCTCCGAGGCATCCGAGATCATGCGCGACAAGGGCTTCGACCAGCTCCCCGTCCTGTCTGCCAGCGGCAACAAGCTCGTCGGCCTGGTGACGCTGGGTAACCTGCTCAGCTACATCTCCTCCGGCCGCGCCACGGCGTCCAGCCCCGTCAGCGACGTCATGTTCGACTTTGGCCGCCTGGACGAGGTCGTCACCGATCCCCGGCAGGCCGGCGAGAGCGGCGAGAAGAGCAAGAAGAAGCGCAACTTTGTCGAGATCACCCTCGACACGCCGCTCTCAGTGCTTAGCAAGTTCCTCGAGTGGAACAGCGCCGCCGTCGTCACGGAGAAGACCGAGGGCTCCAAGAGCTTGTCCAAACCGGTGGCCGTTGTCACCAAGGTCGATCTGCTCACCTGGGTCGTCAACAAGAAGGCCTAGATCCCTTTCCTTTTCAACCTCGGACAGAAATAGCGAGTTGGTTTATAGACGGAGCGAAAAGAAATCACAAGACTACACGAGGAAGAACGGTAGTTTCTGCATCGGCGTTTGGAAGCGGGCATGGCAAGGTGGCAGGGACGAATCTTGGGTCGCATCAACTAACCTCGGTTGGCAGCATTTGCTTGGAATCTTGGGACGGGGTAGACTCAACATCTACATAGAGAACAGGGCGGCTCTGGTCCTCAAAAAGGACAGAATTCACAATCACAGTTTTGCGCATCTGAACCGGAACATCTTTCATCGACCGAACCTCATTATGTGCTTTTATTATTATTTGCCCTTGCCGCAACGCTTATATCCGTTGGGCAATCCAGGACCACCACTTGTCGGGGCCTGAGCCGTTTCCGGTGACGTTGCCCGCAATCACATCGACGTCGACGTCGAACTCGCGCAGCTGGTCAAAAGTGAACTTCTCCGTGCCGTACGCGCCCAGCCAGTCGTCGTGCTCCTCGGAGCCGATCTCGTCGATGCCAACGCCGGAATCCAGCAGGCCCTTGCTGCGCGACGAGCGTATCCGAGTGATCTCCGCCTCGAGGCTCGACTTGACCAACGCGCCAGGCAGCGCTGTGAACAGGTCCGTCTTGTTGGCGGCGACGAGAACGGGGATGGGCGCAGGGGGCTTCGACGACTTGCTCGAAGAGGCGCGCTTCTGCAGACCCAGGAGAACGTCGTAGAGGTAGCTGGCAGTCGGCGCGAGGACCTCGTTCTCGCTGATCGCGGCGGCGTCGATCATGAAGAGGATGGCCTTGAGCTTGGACTTGTCCGAGGTGCTGCTGGCGAGCTTGGCCATGGCATAGTTGCGCAGCTTGCCGTGCCCCGGGGTATCGACGAGGAGGAACTTTGTATGGGTGCCGCTCGTGTCGTCGTGGTTGCGGAAGCTCTGGGCCGTCTTGCTGTCGCGCGAGGCCGTGAGCTCGACGGTCTGGGGCCGCTGGCTCGTGTGCGTGGATGCAGGGGCGTCGCCGCGCTCGAAGAGGGTGAGGAGGGCCGTCTTGCCGGCGCCGGCGGGGCCCAGAAGGAGAACCGAGGGGAGTGTCGTGTAGGGCGTCGACTTGATCAGGATGTAGTGTAGCAGGATGGGGAAGAGGAGGACGATGGCGGCGCCGATGGCGATGACCGGCATGGAGGGGGTCATGATGAGCTCGAAGAACTCCGTGAAGGAGCCCATCTTGTCGGCCATGGTCGCAGTTTCTGGTGTCGCGGGGTTCAGAAGAGTTGGGAAGTATACAGTGATGGGTTGCTCCCCTGTTGTGGGATACCCTGCGGACGAACGACTGGGGGGGTTGGCGATGTTGAGTCGTGCTCGTTGACAGATTTCCAGAAGAAAACGTCCAAGCCGTTCGTCAGTGGAGACAACGAGAGCGCAAGTGGAGCTTTCCCACGTCGACGTGATCAGCCACAAGAGACCCACTTTTTGAAAACGAGGCTGAGGCTATCGAAGAATCCGCCTAGCCAGGGTCTCAGTGCCAAGCTTTGAGGCGCTAGCTCTTTCTCAACCAATCACGGCTAGCACGGCAAACAAAGGTGGGTCCACCTTTGTCAGCTCAGCCTCGCTAGTCCGATTTAGGGGGAGTGTCTTCGGTGATCTCCTTCTCACCCATAATTCCCCAGTCTTCAACAGTTGCCGAGCTCGTGAGCTGACGACCACGTAATTTCGCCCACTTGGCTTTCGGTGCCTTTTCCGTCTTTTCGACCGTGGCCCTCTCGTTTATCATCACTTTCCTGCCTTGTATCTGCTTGACCTCTTGTTCCGGATCGACCTTTGAGCAATGCGACGCTAGGTTCGAGCCTAAGTTAGTCCTCCCAGCACACCTTCGTTTCGTTGTCATCGCAGCTCGCATCTACACGTTCCCCTCAAACCCGACGCATCGCAACGCTTGGGTTGCGACCGCCGATATCGATGGACAAGTCCTCCACCCCAGGTAGCGCTGCTGCCCCCTCTGTGGCCCCGAATCAGCCGGCAAACAAGACGAGTGCCGCTGCGCCGACATTGAATAATGAGCTGGAGATGGGCAACATTGGCGGCGACGCGCCGAGCGCGGAAAACGATATTATGCAGATTGCAAGAGTGGGAGACGTACCGGCCATGGAGAAGCTCTTCGAGTCGGGGGAGTACGATGCGACATACACCGACGATGAAGGCATCACACCCTTGCATGTACGTTGCCGCCAAACAACCTTGCAGTTCTTTGTACGCCCGAGGCTTTGATCACATGGTACTAACAGCAGCGTTTAGTGGGCGGCGATAAACAACCAATATGCCATGTGCAAGTTCCTCATCGACAATGGCGCCGAGATCAACAAGAAAGGAGGAGAATCCGTTGCGACACCCCTCCAGTGGGCCGCTCAACGATGCCACTACTACACCGTCAACCTCCTCCTGCAGCATGGAGCCGACCCCCTCATCACCGACGCCCAGGGCTACAACACCCTGCACATCTCGACCTTCAACGGCAATACCCTCTTGCTCGTCCTTCTCCTCCACCAGGGCATCCCCGTAGACGTGCTCGATAGCTACGGACACACGGCGCTCATGTGGTCGGCCTACAAGGGATTCCCCCAGTGCGTCGACCTGTTCCTCCGATGGGGTGCTAGCGTCCACACCACCGACGAGCAAGGGTTTACTGCGCTACACTGGGCGTTAGTCAAGGGCTCGCCCGCGTGCATACAGAAGCTGATTGAGTACGGAGCCGACCGGTTTGCGAAAACGGAAACAGGCAAGACCCCGGCTGTGACGGCAAAGGAACTCAACACGACGGGCGCGTGGCACAGGGCTCTGAAGGAGTGCGGGTACGACGAGGACGGACAGCCAATTGAGCCGCAATTCCCCGGCGCGCGCTTCCTCCGCCAGGATAAGAGGGGGTTCGTCACCAAGTTCTTGTTCCTGTGGCCTTTCCTTCTGGTATGGTCCATGATCACGATATTGGGGAGTATGCCAGTATATGCCGGCGTGCTCTTTGCGCTGGCTGTTGGGTACGGGATGCAGTGGTGCGCCCAGCAGGTCATTGAGTTTGCGCCTCCTGATATGAGACACTTCCATAGAACAGTAAGTTGCTGACTGACTGGTACTGGGGCCTCTGCTAACGGATTTAGCCCTGGTTGGCTGGTATCTTTGCTGCTTCACTGTTCTGGGTCGGCCTGAGATGGCTAACTACTATCCTTCCTGGTACAACGGGCTCATCCGGTATGTTATGATAGCCTTGAACGTGCTCTAGTCGGCGCTGACATGATCTAGACGGTACTGGATCTCACTGGTGGTTGAACCTAGTCTTTGGCGCGCTCCTCGGACTTTGCGCCTACTTCTACAGCGCCGCCATGCGATACGATCCTGGATTCGTCCCCAAGATGAACGGCATTGCTGAACAGAAGGCGGTCATCGACGAGCTCTTGAAGCAGTGGAAGTTTGACGAGACCAACTTCTGTGTCACATGCATGATCCGGACCCCCCTTCGCAGTAAGCACTGCAAGCGGTGCCAGAAGTGTGTCGCCAAACATGATCAGTGAGTCGACATGAACCCTTGTTTGAGGACACTGCTGACCAGAACAGCCACTGCCCTTGGGTCTACAACTGTATTGGTGTGAACAACCACCGCCACTTCTTCATGTACCTCATCAGCTTGACTTTGGGAATCATCGCCTACGACTTCCTTGTGTACTACTGTAAGTGTTGCCTATTCATGCTGTGACTGTGTTGCTAACACTGTATCAGACTTTTCTGGTATGCCGGATACGGTGTCGGACAGCTGCAACTTCCTTAGTCCTGGTCTCTGCAAGGTTGTCAACGCCGACGGCTACACGGCGATCCTCACTGTATGGACTACTCTGCAGCTTACCTGGGTTGGTATGCTTCTATTCGTGCAGTTCGTCCAAGTCTCTCGAGCGATGACGACCTACGAGAACATGTTCGGTGTCCAAGACGGCTCCCTCACCTCCGCCTTCACATCGACTGGAACTCCCCTGGACCCGAACCACCCATCTCTGACGCCCCCGGATGCAGCTGGCGGTCACGGCCATGCCCACGCTCACAAGCACAAAGGCGGCCGTCTCCAACAGTGGGCTCGTCTCCTGGGTGTCGATCCCTTCATCGAGACCATCCGTGGTCGCGGCGCCGCAACCCAGAACAAGCGGAGAAAGAAGAACCCCTATTCAAACGGCTGCATGGCCAACTGCCGCGACTTTTGGTGCGACCCGGCACCCACGTTTGGCCAGCGCGAGAACGGTTCGGCCATTCTGGGCGGTGAGCCCGTCAACTACACGGCGATGTACGAGAGCCCGAGCCTGATGAATATCAACAGAGGGCGGAGGAGAGCGGGTGGTTATGAGTCTGTCGCTGCTGAGGAGGTGTAATGGAGTATTCCAATGATGACAATGATGGTCTGAAGAGATGATTACGGAGGGCTCATTACTATTTCCACGGCTGCTGGGAGAGAAAACGCGGCGTTTGTCTTTGAGCGACGACTGCTTATGGAAGAAAGATTTGACGAGGCTAGACGATGTTTGTCAACTCACGAAACGAAAGAGCGGCGTAACGGGCAGACGCCTGCATAGCTCGCCATGTATTAATTTGGGTATATGTAGAAGTATGACCTTTATAGGTGTTTGAGGAATGGGAGCTTCTTAATCTGTGTTCTTCCGGACCCTAACTATGGAACTTGTCAACAGGAGATATCTCTATGATAGGGTTGACCAAGCAACAGGGGTTGCAAAAAAAAAGTACCACTGCAGTGCTTCACATCAACAATACCATGGGGGAGGAGGCCCGAAGGCTTTTAGAGCATACCTACTTTCACCCATCAGCCAGGGCCCCTCCCGGAAGGAACGCCTGAACAGCAACGTCCTCTCCATGATAGAGTCGCAGGTATGAGCAAATAGAATAGCATTCCACTCTAGCTCTCAGGTCAATCCACCAGACACTGCGACTTGTGGCGCGGTACCATAAATAGAATAACAGCAGTGCTACGGGGTCCCTTTTCTGGAGCAAGTCTTTGAACGTGCCATGGATGGTCCGCGGGAAGAGTTGAGTGTGGCCTGTTGTGAGCTCGCGATCTGGCAGGTCCAGAATCTGAGATACCGCGTGGGCGGCATGGAAATACGGGTTGTCTTGTGCTGTAGACGAGTCTTTGAGGTTACATACGGCAGCCAAGGCACTTGGTATGCCATCTATGCCTCCCTCTGGTAACGGTGAGTTCATATGAGCATAGGTCGCCGCCATGACGCAGAAAAGGCTGTCCGCTCGCAGCGGATTGATGGTGTGCCACAAGGACATCTTGCCATTGCTCATACGTAACCAGTCCAGGTCGGAGGAGTCGGATGAGTTGAGAGGCCACGCCTGTTCCGGTGTGCATGCATCAGGGGACGCGAAGGTCAGTAGGGCCAGAGCAGCCGCAGTACCCCAGATTGGATCCTTGTCTTTCGCTTCAATCGGTTCTTTCAACCGCTTGTTAAAGAGAACTGTGCTTTGAGACCAGTGAAAACACTCCTCTCGAGTGCGACCACAGCCTGCAGGGCCGTTCAGATAGCGATCATATGTAAACGCCACAGCGAGAGAGGCGTGCATTAAATAGGGATACTGTAAACCAGATATTAGCCGAGCTCAAGCCCAGGATGGATGGTCCGGCTTCTTCGTTATCTGTCTGACAGGCCAGAACTGATACAATAAGACTTACAGCGAAGGCGAGTTCCAGGAGCTTACTGTTGACTTGTGTCATATGAGGATCGTCAGGGGTAATGAGACTTTTTCCAAGATAACGGGTTATAAAGTCTTGACACCTTGCATTTAATTGATAGGATGCCACTGCGTCAGATGTCCAGACAGCGTTTGTGAGAGATGGCTGCATCTCTGTTTGTCCCTGAACCCCCAGTGACCACCCTGTGTCAGCGGCCATGGGTTGGAGGTCAGAGATATTGGATAAGAAGTTGCACAACACCCCAAACGAGGTGCATCTCTTGCACTGCGGCTTGCCTTGGTCGCACTAGGGGACCAACAAGATGCAGTCAGCCACAGACCCAACTTTGCAAAGCCGAGGGCTACCCACTTTGAGTTTCCGGAGCTTGCAATTGCGGCAGCCAAGCCTCGATCTACGTGAGATTCTACGCCCCTGCACTTCTCCCATGCAAGCTGGAGCCATACGTGATAGGTCGTCCAGTACCTTTCGCAGCCTGGCTTTGAGGGGTTCTCCTGTATTCGCTGGGAACCGGAATGGTGGGGACGGCCATGGTCCCTCAGCGGTGTTAAGTAGTTTCGTATCGCCGCTTGAGCTAACCCTCCTTCGGATACTCCACTTTGCACGCTAGCCGCTTTTCGCGTACAAACGTCTCTGGTTCGCTTCGAGTTCTATGCTGAAGGCTTCCACATCTCCGACTAACACAAGATCCCATCAAACAGTCTCGCGTTCCTGCATCCAAGGAATATTTCGCTGGGTTAATGATCCTACGTAATACATATAAAAAGCATGATGTTCCTCGATATCCTACGAAAAAAGGCTGCTTCCATAGATATTCAAAGCATGGAAATTCTTCAATAACACACTCAGTCAACGTGAAATTCTACACTTCGAAACCATCCTCTCGCACAAGCAGTCCAGAATGGCCACCCACCTTGCCGCAGTTTCTCTTGCAAAAGGCAAGCCCTTTGAGATTCAGACCCGCCGCACGCCAAAACCAGGCCCAGGCGAGCTCCTCATCGAGGTCAAGTCTGTGGCCCTCAACCCGGCAGACCGCTTGATGCGTGACCAAGGCATTTACATACCCACCTATCCCACGGTCATCGGCTTTGACATCTCGGGGCTCGTCGTCGAGGTCGGAGAGAACGTACCTACTGATGCTTCTTATGGAGGCCCGGGACCCTTTTTCCAACCCGGCATCACTCGCGTCGCCGCCTACGCCGCCTCCGTCTGGAAGTCCTGCGAGCCTGACTACGGCGCCTTCCAGGAGCGGTGCCTACTCCCCTGGCAACATGCCGTGCCTCTACCGGATGAAGGCATTTCTTGGAACCAAGCAGCAACCCTGCCCGTCGCTGTTCAGGTCCCCCTCAGCGCGTGGGATGCCATGGGGCTTCTGGAGGTAGGGGCAGCCGCTATTCCTTCTTCCGTCTCCGCCATCCCAGCCAGTCCAGATGCCAGAGGAGAGTCCCAAGAAAACAGCCATAAGAGAGAGGCCCTGTTGATTTGGGGCGCCTCTTCTAGCGTGGGCACGATGGGCGTGCAAACCGCCCGCCTGCTGCGGGAAGACCACAACAGTTCTGTCAATGCTGTGTACGCCACGGCTGGGGTGGCGAATCACAAATACGTGGGCTCCCTAGGCGCGGATCGTGTCTTCGACTACAAAGACCCGCAGGTTGTGGACGCAATTGTTGCGGCGGCCAAAAAGGATGGCCTAGCGATCCGGCACTGCTTTCTTGCCACTGGGCAGCTGGCGCTGTGTCAGGCCGTCCTCAAGGCTTTTCTCACAGATGATCACGAAAGAGGGGGCCAGAAGGCGAAGATCGGGTCGGCGGCGGTTGTTCCTGCCGATGCGGAGGAGATCAAGGGAGCGGAAACCATATTTTTGATGCCGTCGATGGACGACGAAGAGAAGAGGTTGGCTCAGTTTCGGTATTGGATGGGGACATGGCTGAGGGAGAACCTAGTCAAGGAGACCATCAGGCCGAGTCCGGAGCCGAAGGTCGTGGGAAAGGGCCTGAAGGCTATCAATGCCGGTTTAGACATGCTACTTGAGGGAGTGAGTTGTACCAAGTTGGTCGTCGAGGTAGCGGAGTGAGGGATACTGGGGGACCGACACCAACTACTTGGTATGAGAAATCGGCACAGGTGCCGAGATAGGTAGATGTGATGTGCAGTCAGAAGCGCAGAGGATCAAGGAACTGATACAGATAGACGCATCCTATGATAAAATTAAACAATCTTCAGAGAAGTTCGTCGAACGCTTCCTGCAGAAATATAACGCTTTCTCTTCCTTCAGGGCTCTAGTACGTGAGGTTCTCGGTTCATATCTCAGACATAGCACTCAAATTCATCTCCACTCATCACCGCGACCGAGTTGTTGGAGAACTGGACTGAGGCTGGCACATAAAAGTGTGATTCTTATCAAGACCAACCTTTTCCGCCGCTTACAAATTCTCATAGACGTAATTTCGCTGCGGCAAACGGAACTTGCGGGCTTGGCCACAGTGGAACTCTATAGCAGGAAGTAAGCGGTCGCCCGAGCCGTCCGGATGGAACAAAGACGAGAGGTGACTATATATGAGGGCATTAGTTACGAAGGGAACTGTGGAGTGTGTGAGTTCTGACAAGTTTTGGAGTGGGTCATTCCTCCACCTAATACCATGGAGAATGTTGTGGGCCCGGGGAACAGGACATGTCCGTTGCGGCCGCTGAAGATGAGCTTCAAGGGGAATTGGGAGAAAGTCTGGGTTTATTCAGCAGAAAATCGTACGTTCAGCTGATATTAGCAGGATCTGTATCTTTTGGTGAGTCTAGACTCCAGATTTGGGGTCTAAGGCTAGACTTGTTGGCAAAATCATTACTGGAGAGGTTGGACCATTACACGCTTTCGCGCTGTGTGAAAATACAAGCACCAGCTGAGAACTAGTCATTGAAGATCCATGAAGGCGCCAGAGTCTTGGTTCTCACAGCCTATCACTTTTCGTCGCTCTGCTATTGGGGTTGCGTGCCTGTATTCGTCAATTCAGGATATAAGAGCATAACAGAGGCACAGGCTTCTCTCAGCGTTGTGTAGATGGACCGCAAGCCCCCGCTTCCCCGTATTCGACATAAATCCCCATGTTGTTTTTTTTCTTCTGCAGAATTATATATCTTGGCAATCAACATTAGCGATGCACTCGGCCCGGTCGCCGCGGGTGGCCGCGGATACGAATCTGATCACCTTCAATTTCGAAAAGTTTACACTACGACTTACACCGCCGGCTTCCAACGACCTCACCATGTCCCGAGTGCGCAACAAAGGTAGAATAAAAAGCCCTCTGGGGGCCATTCATGAAAAAGCAAATACCACTCATCATTCAAAAAGCTCTCGAGGGGAACACTAACAGGTTCTATTTCACGATGGCTGCGTCATCCTTAATTTTCACAACTTTGCTGGTGGGCTTGACGTCTGTTGCATCAGCCGACCCCGTACTCATTCAGAGCTGTGACAAAGTCGTAAGTCCAATCATCTACAACAGCGTCAGTTGCTCAAACAATGCAGCTTACAACGATGTCAAAAGTGTCGAGCTCTAGAACAGACGTACCCCAATCAGGTCCTTCTCAGAGACCAAACCGAGTACACCTCGGAAAAGGCGGCTTTCTGGTCCACAATCCAAGGAGCAGCTTCTCCCGCTTGCTTCTTTACACCTTTGAGCGCACAAGAGGTTTCAAAGGCTGTTTTGGCTGCCCGTAATGGCCAATGCCAATTCGCCATCAAGAGTGGCGGTCATTATTCTTTCGAAGCTTCTACCATTGAGAACGGGCTCGTTGTCGATCTTGCTCACTTGAATCAGACAACTGTTAGCAATGACAGAAAGTCTGCCATTATCGAGCCTGGAGCGAGATGGTCTAGCGTCTACCCCATCCTTCAAGAGTACAATCTTACTGTACCCGGCGGCCGGATGTTCGACGTCGGTGTTGGCGGTCTCACATTGGGCGGTGAGTTCTTCGCCAGGGCTCGATGCATGGTAAAAGTACTGATACATTTGCAGGAGGAATATCGTGGTTGAGCAATCTCCATGGACTCACTTGCGATAACGTCCTTGAGTACGAGGTGGTCCTAGCCGATGGCCAGATTGTGACAGTGACTTCCTCAGCGTACCCTGACCTGTATTGGGCTCTACGTGGTGGTGGCAACAACTTCGCTATCGTCACCAAGTTCAAGTTCAACGCCTTTGAACAAGGTAAACTCTGGAACGGCAATTTGAAGTATTCCAGCAAAACCAATGTCTCTGCAATCGCCGCCTTTGCCAACTGGGGCAACCACCTCGTCGATACGGACCTCAAAAGCGGCGGCGTGCTCCTCTGGGATGCTCACATCGACAGTCCACCTACTGGCACTGCAATTCTAACACATTCGGACACTTTCACCGATGGCAAACACCCATTGGTTTTCGATGAGTTTTATGAGGCCGGTCCAAGAAACATCTCAGCGGGTAACGCATATCATGCCGAGATCGTTGACGGGCTTGTCTTCCCTGGAGGTGTCACCCGCAACTCCTTCTGGACGACTTCCTTCGAGCTTGACGCTGAGATGATGCAGACCGCTTTTGACACCTGGAACGAAGAATCCAAGCCCATTGCTTCCATAGCAACCCAGCAGCTGCAGCTTCAAATATTCACCCGCGCCCAAATGAACTTCATGAAGGCAAACGGCGGGAACCCAACGGGTCTGGCTGGTCAAAATCGACCTGTGGGGTTCGTCAACATCGTTGCCATGTGGCAAAAGGCCGAGGACGACAAGACGGTCTATCGAGTACAGCAGCGCATTGAAAATCGGATCAACGCCGCTGCAAAGGAGAGAGAACTCTACAGTATCTACAAATACACAAACTACGCCAGCCAATTCCAGGACCCCTTCACAGGTTACGGAAGTGTCAACAAGGCGCGCCTGTTGCAGATTGCGAAGAAATATGACCCCGAAGGTGTCTTCCAGACCTTAGTAAGCGGAGGTTTCAAGCTCACTCATGGTTCCCAGGAGTTGTAGTTTTATCCGACGTTCGAGAATGGAATAAACGCATATCACATCTGCATTCTCATAAGTGTTGAAGCAGATCTTGCATGGCATGCCAGGGTTCTGCAATTCTTAGCTAGATACATTATAAAACCTAATTCATGTGACCGTGGTATCTTCGTTAAACGCATTTGGGAACCTACTCAAGCACTCCTCGACCAGGATCTTTTAACACATGTCTTGAGGTCAACCTTCGGGAGTTTCGCCTGCTGTAAGCATTGTGTTCTATAGTTGCAATTCTCTTCCATTCCTGTTTCTACTTCTTTAGTTCTTCTTTTACCAATCGCGTTCTTCTTCTCAACAAAACAAGTGGCAGATGACATGTACCAAACGTGATCTTAGCATGATGAAGTACACTTTACAGCCCTATTGACCATGAAGAGGAAGGAGGTGTTCATCATCGTAACGTCTATCATGATGCAGAGGCAGGAGGTAAATCACCTTAATACGCGTCACAGTGGAGAATTAATGAGCCTAGTTTTTAACTTGGAAGTCAAATATATGACTCTGAAAAGAAAGCAGAAGTTGAACATTAAGCTCAATATCATTGACGTTAGTAGACAAGAAAAACCGGCCTTCCAACTAATAGGATTGTACCTAGGATTTTATCAGTGTCACCCGGAAGTTAGAACACATGCAAGCTATAGTTCATGTTGAGCTCGGAACAGCTTGGTCGAAGCGGAAGCGGAAAGCTTTTGTATTTCCATCTCAGCTTTTAAAAAAAAAGGTATGTACGGACCAGTCGTATATGTAGAAGGCACCTGGGCCAAGAAAAAAAGAGCCAATTTATACATGAAGATCACCCTCGCATCGAATTGCGATGAGACATAAATTTTTTTTAAAGTACAACGTTTCGCCGAAACGATGCCACCCGTCTCGCAATTTAAGCCAAAGCCTTGGCGATGGCAGTGTAGGCAGCCTTGGGGTTGTAACTGGCGTCGAACAGAAGGGGGCTGTTCGAGGCTCTCCAGCTGTCGGGGTCGCGAACACCCCAGACGGTGATACCAGCGCACTGCTTGACCTGGAGGCAAGCCTTGACGACGGTGGTGTAGTCATTGGCGCTGGCGCCAGCAATGTCGAGCTCAGTAATGGCGACCTCCTTGACACCGCTGCCTGCGAGAGTCTGAAGGGCACCGAGAATGTTGCCACTCTGACCGGCGCTGAGGTGGGTCTGAGAGCCTATGAAGGAAGAGAGACGTTAGTTCAAGCTGTTCGATGAACGGGAAAAGCGACTATTGATGGACAAACATACCAATACCGTCAATGGGGATACCCTGGGCAATCCACTGCTTGACCTTCTTGGCCATGGCCTGGGTCTTTGCGTAGTTCGCCTTGTCGAGGTTGTAGTCGTTGATGAAGAGCTTTGCGTTGGGGTCAGCTGCCCTGGCAGCCTTGAAGGCGATGCTGACAAACTCCTCGCCGAGAACGTTGGAGAAGACAGAAGAGCGGAGAGAGCCGTCCTCGTTGAAAATCTCGTTCACAACGTCCTAGCCAAAACAAATTAGACTCAACACCTCGCCAATGGTACGGAAAAGACTTGTACTAACCCAGTGGTAGATCTTGCCCTTGTAACGGCCAACGACAGCCTTGATGTGGTCCTGGATGACCTTGGTAAGAGTCGCCTTGTCCTTGATCTGGCTAACATATCCAGCAAGCTGAGAGTGCCAGACCAGGGTGTGGCCGCGAATCTTTTTGCCGTTGGCGGTGGCAAAGTCCACAAGGGTGTCGGCGTTGGCCCAGTTGAACTTGCCCTGAGTAGGCTCGATCTGATCCCACTTCATCGAGTTCTCAGGCGTGAGCTGGCCGAAGTCCGCCTTGATGATGGCGGCATTCTTGGTGTTGGCCAAGAGGGCCTTGTCGCCAATGGTTCCGAAGTACTGCTTGCCCTTGGCCTTGAACAGCTTGTCGAGGCTCTGAGAGGCCTGCCTCTCCTCGAGCGGAGCAGCGAGGGCCGTGATGGGTGCCAGAAGGCACACGAGGCTAGTAGCGAACTTCATTGTTAATGTTTAGTTGTATAAAAGGCTCAAGAGAAAGGAATGACTGAGTGAGTGAATGAATGACTGTGGGTTGATGAGCAGATGCGACTCTGGGTAGCGAGCTTTATATGAGATGCGAATGGTCTTGGCGACGATGTGGGAGCTCTACAAAACCACGCTGTGCGGGCCTGAAACAACAAGACCGACGCCGTCTGGTTCGTATACATTCGACATCGCCGTCATTGGGCGTTTGCCCGGCTCGAGGTTAAACGAACCGCTCGCGTTTGTCAAAACTGGGGCTCCGGCTGATTCGGGAAGGCAATTTCGGCGTAAACAGACGGGCAATTAAAGGGTAGTCTGACTACCTACTCTCCCACGGCGTTATGGGTATGTAACTTTAGCCTCTGGGCCTGTATTTGCGATCCAAGACCCACAGCCGAGGGTAAATTCTGGATTTGAGTGGTGGAGATTATGCGTCATGGGTACAATCAACACGCTGCTGAGAAACCCATGACAGCAGACCACATCTAGCCATCAAAGGGGGTTGGATCTTTGCCTGATACCACCGCGGTGGGGTTAAGCATACTGGCTAGGCTAGTGTAGTCAGGAACACTCTATTGGAAAGAGCACGTTGCAACCAACACGGACAAGCATGGGGGCCGTTTCGCCCCATTGCACTTCTCAGATAGATTACAGGCAATCACTAGGGTGGCTAAAAATGCAGTGATTGGTGGGTGATCTCTGAATATTGGAGTGTCACGACAGGCACGAGACCCGAGTTTTGCGAAACTCGGACTGTTCAAGACTGACAGACGCTTTTCATTGGCTCACTAAACGTTTGCCGAGGCCACCCTGAAAGCTTGTTGTAGCCAAGCCCGCTGTACAGTCGCATCCCTTCATCTGCCAATGTCTCTGATGAGCCGCATTCTCACGCGGGACTGAGAGCAGTGTGCTGTGGATACCCCCGTAGGCTCTTGTTACGTGAGGCCTACCGCACGCAGTTGAGTCCCGCGTGTATTGGCTACAAGTCCCTGCTGAATGAGTGGGTGCGCCTCACTCTATTTTCCTTTTACTGTTTTAGTTTTAACGAGATCGCAGCCGTTCCTCAACTTCAGCTTGTGCGGCCTCGACGCGACCCACTGAACCCAGGAATGCGTGGTTGCTTGTTACCTGAGCGGTAATGGTTAGACGAGCTGTCGTCTGGTTGTTAGCCGACTTAAAAAGAGGTTCGGATGGTAGGGCGTTTTTAAGAGTCCGTTCGTCGCGTTGATAACATCCGTGTCAAGAGGTTAATTGACCACAAACTTAAAGATCGACTTCTCGGGCGACTTTCAGGCTCGTCGCAAAGTGGCGGCTTTCTGTGAAGTGGACTTGCATAGTTTGATCGTGTGCTGTCAGACCGCTTATTCAGTTTGCTTGGTAAAGAGTTCATCCTTTCGCAACAGGGCTGAATTCAGCGTCAAAAAATAGATGCCATGGTGTCACAGCCCCATTCGACCAAGTAACTGGTGTCTTTGGGCCGGTATGGATCAGTAATGTCGCATCCGAGCTTGTGTGCACGGAGTCCCAATTTTACCGGCGCACCCACGTTATTTCATAATTTGGTTCGGAAACTGTACCTACTCTCTCTTGTAGTCTCAGCATAATGCAACCTGTCTCGCTTAGGGCAGGAGGAGAATTCGACATCTGGAATCGACAAAAGCTCTTCGGAACCGCCGATGCAGCCAGGCAAGGTCGCAAATCTCTGCAAATAAGTTCATCAATTATATGGTCAGGTCATTGAACCTCAGTTCAACAAGCCCTTAGGGCTCCATCTTGTTGCTGATATCATCGGCTTGTTGCTCTGTACACCGAGTGAGTATGGGAGAGGGCCACAGCCACTACGAATTTCTTCAACCAAACTCAAATTCCGTATCTAGTCGGGAGAATACTCGAAATTGTCGAGTAATAAGCACAGCTTACAACTAGGAAAAGAAGCGCGATATTTGCATGCTTTTACACCGCCTATTTTTACGCTCATGAGTGCAGGTCCTGATGCCGGCTCGGAAGATTACCATCTTGAAAGGGGTGCGTTTGCGTATCACCCAGTAGCCATGGCTCACGGCCCTTTGGGCAATAATTTTCCGCCTACCGCATCCCTATATACTCTGCGTGCCATTATTGGCGACACCCTACAATTAGCCATTTGATCAATGGTCCACGATCTTCCGAGTCGGCCGGTCACCCCGGCGTCAGCAGGGGATTGGGGATCTGTGTTGTGGAGTTGATGGCTGCTGCTTTGGTGCAAGTCCAGGTATCTTTGTGATACTACTTAGGGAGATCCTCAGTGGATGCAGCATGTCCCTCATCGCCAAGTACATTTGTCTGGGGTGCATCATGAGATGCCATGCGTTCGCCACGCCGCGGAGCGGCTACCGGCACCCATATCGAACTTCCAGAACACTGGAATCTTCTTCCAAGGCCAACTGCCGAGCAAAGCTTTCTTGCAAGATTAGATGAACGTGCATCCCTGTCCAGATGAGCTTGTTTTCCCGTCCGCTCAAAAGCAGTGCATCACGCTAAGCCGTCGGCTAAATCATTGACGACAGGAGTCGTACAAGCTCGCCCCGCTCCGCCCCTTTCCAAACGGCCCGCGTGTGGGGTTACGACACCATCGGGTTCTACACAGAGAGCCCATGGACTCTAGTGCTGTTTGAAGTAGAACGTGAGAAAGAGGGTTGCTCACAATAGTGAGCTGATTCAGCTCTTTCTCTCGTGGTGTGGTGACGCCTTCACCTATCTCTTCCCGCAGTATAAGTATACAAGAGCTCGGTCTGTTCCTTGCCCACATCGTAAACACCACACGCACTTCAAAGCTTGGCATCGCCGGATTTCCTTTACAGCAGTCATGAAGTTCAGCGTAGTCCTCTCCGCCTTGGGCTTGGTAGCCTCTGCTGCCGCTGCCTCGCTCCAGCAGGTCACCAGCTTCGGCTCAAACCCCAGCAACGTCAAGATGTTCATCTACGTTCCCGACAAGGTCGCAGCCAACCCCGCCATCGTCGTCGCTATCCATTACTGTTCCGGCTCTGCAAAGGCCTACTTCAACGGCAGCCCGTACAAGACGCTGGCCGATCAGAAGGGCTTCATCGTCATCTACCCTGAGTCGCCTTACTCTGGCACCTGCTGGGATGTCTCTTCCAAGGCGACCCTGACCCACAACGGCGGGGGTAACAGCAACTCCATTGCCAACATGGTTACTTACGCCTTGAACAAGTACAAAGGCGACAAGTCCAAGGTTTTCGTTACGGGATCTTCGTCTGGTGCCATGATGACCGTAAGTTGAAGACCCTGCATCGGCTTTCCAAATTTGAAGGGCGATATGAACTTGTTAATTACTAACAATGACAGAACGTTATGGCTGCAACCTACCCTGAGCTCTTTGCTGCTGGTATTGTCTACAACGGCGTGCCTGCTGGTTGCTTCTATACCGGCTCCGTCGACGGCTGGAACAGCACCTGCGCGCACGGTAATGTCAAGCAGACCGCCGCTCAATGGGCCCAACAGGTGTACAACGCCGACCCTAACTACAAGGGGTCGCGTCCTCGTATGCAAATCTACCACGGCAGCATTGACACCACTCTGTACCCGGCCAACTACCAGGAGACAATTAAGCAGTGGTCCGGCGTCTTCGGCTACAACGCGGACAAACCCACAAGCTCCAAGCAGAACACCCCTCAGACTAACTACCGCACTGATGTCTTTGGTGACCACCTCACAGGTGTGTGGGCGGTTGGTGTCGGACACACTGTGCCGATCCGTGGTGCCGATGACATGAAGTTCTTTGGCCTGTAAGAAGGGGAAGAGCGGCGATGCGATAAAATTCTTGAACATATTACTTGAAACATTCGACTCGATCCAGATATAGTCTGGTTGTAAATATATGCCATGATCCACATGAACGGTTCAAACTTGGTATGGCTTCATGAACTATAAATGTAGATCATATATACGTGTCTGTGCTGTCGACGCCAGGGAGTTCCATGCATATCACATCCAGTTTAGACACGGAGTTTTGAGACACCAATGATAGTTCTACTCTGCGACTGCGACATAACACTTGTCAATACAAAGGAGAATGAGGGTCATGAGCCTGGCGGCAAGTATGAATTGTAGTAGTGAGATGACATCTACCCAAGATCCTGACATCCACAAGAAGCTAGAGCACAAGCAGAGCGAAGCGTCACGATCAGTAAAGCTTAAGGTGGGTCTCGTGATATGGTTCCTGAGATCTGCCCCTCCTTTTTCCAGAAGGCAGCTACCCTACTTTTCGATAACGTATCTTCACGCCTTCAGTTGGTATGGCTTTGATCTCCTTGAATGACCTCTCTGCAATATGAGTGAGACAGACGGGTATCCACGGCCATATTGATAGACCGATATAATCATATGAGGATGTTTTCCACCGACTCGTTCTGAATGCGGATGGTTGACTCGCGGCTGTCCACTTCAGATCGAACCCTCATAATATATATCAGCCGCAATATTACTCTTGACTCTACTAGAGCACACAATCTTGTTCTCAGTTCAAGAAACGTTGAGCCTATGAGCCTCGCTAACATCTAAAGACTTATAAGTGGCTACCTTATGAGACTATGTGATTTGAAAACATCAATATCGGGAACCTGATCTCGCCTTGTCATCTTCAACATGGGTCGGCTCTAATGCAGCTAGTATACACCACGCCCGGCATGTGATGCAGTCGATGTAAATACTCTGAGTCGTACCGGGGAAATACGCCAAGTTTCTGCGGGGTTCCAGATATCCAGCGCCATCACAACGTACCCGCGCCGCCGGTGGATCTGAGATTCCGTAGAAGCCGCTCAACCAACTCACGATACCATATACCATGCCAATTGTAAGTCGCGACATACCCACCCACGTTTCATGGCATCTGTCCTTGTTTCTAAGTTTTCTAAGTTTGAGCCGATAACCTCGGCGTACTTCCGCATGTTGGGATCACCAGAAGTCTATTTCCTCACGCCGAGCTTATTTACGGTGCAGGCACGCTAGAATCATTCTGACCCGCTTAGCCAGTACTTAGCGCCCAACAAAAGCAAACTCCTCACGGAAGTGGGAAATTGGATTGCCGAAAGTTCGTCCAAAATGGCCCAGGCCCAAATAAACATCCTCTCCTGGGCCCAAGCGTGGTTTTCACTCGGAATGCCTTCCCCGGCGCGGGAGAGGCTTTCCCCACGATTTCCGATTCGAGGTAGGCCTCTTCCCGTGTATAAAATCCCAAGGAAGCGTCCCGTTTCTCCACCCCGCACGCACGGTGGTGATCGATATCGGAAACGTCCCAGGGAATCAAGCCTCCCCTCATCTAAAGCCACCCTCATAGATCGCCGACACGGAAGACAACCTCCCGCTAGCGAGTGTGAAACGCTCTCGTAGGACACCGGCACAACGTCAACATGGCACCCCCGAAGAGAGCACTCATCGCCGTGACCTCGGCTCATGCCCCACTTTATCCCGAGGGCCATGAGACGGGTAATCCGCGCCCTCACCTCTCTAGCAACCAGCCCCCATCCTTGCTATCACCCTCGCTCTCTTCCGCCTACGACTCAACCTCCCGCATGCTGAGTCGCTGCTAATCAATCAACGCCCGACCACAGGCCTTTTTATCACGGAAGCCCTCCACCCCTTCAACGTCTTCAGGGAGGCCGGCCTCGAGGTCGACCTCGTCTCCGAGACCGGCACGTACCAACCTGATTGGCTATCCCAACAGCCGAATTGGCTCCCGGAGGAAGACCGCAAAGTCTGGGAGGACCATTCGAGCGAATTCCGGTCCAAGCTGGATAAGCTGCTGAAGCCCAGCGACATCATTCCGGCCAAGGTGAGGACGCCCATCGCCCTCCAGCCTCAAGGTATAGTCAGTTCGCTGAGGAGTGACCGCGACGGCAGTATGGCATTTTCTTCGCCTCGGCGGGGCATGCCTCTCTGATCGACTACCCGGATGCCAGGGGGCTGCAGTCGATCGCTTCAAAGATGTACACCGATGGGAGCATCATATCAGCAGTGTACGTGTAGTCCCGCCTAGCGAACCCTGTACACCCCAGTCCCTTGCCCTTCATCCGATACCCTTCTTGTTCTCACCCCCATCGCCAATCCCGTCTGCGTCCCATCCCCGATCATTTTACCCGCTCACGCACTCAATCTGTGGGCCGTAGGTGCCACGGAGGCGCCATCTTCCCGGGTATAATCGACCCCTCGACCAACAGGTCCATCATCGCCGGCAAAAAGGTCACCGGCTTCACCACAAAGGGCGAGGAGGAGGAGGGCGTCCTCAATATCATACAGTCATGGAACCGGCCGACAATCGAGTCGTCCGCCGCCTCTGCCGGCGCAATCTGTGAGTCTTTCCTCTCACCGGCACCCAGTAACCCCCCGACTCCTGATACTCCCTCCCCTTCATGGCAGCCCCTCCCTCCGCCCCATGATATCGTCTGTCCCCGACAGTCACCGAGAAGCACCCCCACGACAGAACAGAACAGACCTGCTAAACGCGACCCCGTAAGACATCCCGCCCCCGGGCCCCTGGGACGCCTTTACGCACACTGACGGGCGCATCGTCACGGGTGCGAACCCGGCCAGCGCCCACGTCACCGCCGAGGCCGCCGTCGAGGCCTTTGAGAAGCTCTGAGGGGCCGCCCTCTCTTACCTCCCGGCATGGCGGGTGCAACATGTAAGTTGGTGGAAAACGAAGGCTTTCTTTCCGGCAGTTTGGAACGTCTCGGAATAGCTGTGTGTACTTTCCATGTTCGAGTGAAGGAAAGCAGGAAACAGAACAGAATAGGTGAACAACTTGAAGTAAATCATTGAGCCCTTCCGCATTGAAACAATGACGCTGGAGGTCAACACCAACACTGAGATACACGGTTTCAAGCAAACCCCGCGGGACTTTAGTAATTCTGCCATCAAAGATGTGGTCGGCGAGGAACACCAATGTGTACCAGCTGGAAGTAATAGGTCGGATGAGTCGACAATATAGCGAAACTTCAAGGAGGCAGAAGCTGATCATATAGTTCGAGGTAACGGCCGTTAGGTAGCAGTAGAATGTTTGGTTTGTTGGATGTAGCGAGCCTATAAGCTCCAAAGGTCAGGGTCAGCCATCACCAAAAACATCCATCATAGCAGTCGTCAATTTGGACGGTAAAAGTGTGTGAGCAATGGCAGTTGTTTTTTGTCTTCCCATGCTACCCTAACTAATCAAGCCAAATCAGGCCGAACGCTTTCTGCTCGAACGACTGCGTCGATCTTCCAAACGCCCAGTGTATGAAACCGGTACCCATTGTGACACAGGAATGAGTCGATTCTTCAATCTCAAGACTCAGTTCCCCAACTTTTATCCATCTCAAGACCTCTTGCCAATCGATCCACTCCGCCCCGCCAATGCAGCACGGTGTAAAACCAGCGCAAGTGAACGAGAACTTGAAGTCGATGGCGGGCTGCTCGAGGCCACGCCCATATATGGGGGCATGCTCAACGCATTGTAAATGAGGACATTCTCTTGTCCTATTCCGAAAACCCAGTCGATTCCGACAAGCCAAATGATGACCATATTCCCTTGAACCCCACGTCTCGTATGCTGGAGGTCCCAGTCCCTTGACCACACACAGAAAACCAAACCAAAGGGAAAAAAAAGCAAGATAATTCGACGAGCTAGTAGCGGCCGCTGTTGAACGTCAAGCAAGAGTGAAGGCAAGAGCGAATTATGCATTAAAGGAACTCCTTGTATGCTGTTCGTTCCTATGTACCGTCCGTTAGGAGAATCTTTCCCTCGACACTGCGTTGAGCTCATCAAGTATGAGTAACGAAAGAAAGACTGAGAAAAGCAAGGCTATTTTTTCCGTTGACTCCAGTATGCCCGTCGTATGCTTGGGAGTGTCGTCGTCAAGTCGGATCGAGGGCCGTAAACTATGAAAACTCTTTGAACGCCCCACGATGCCATGGCCGTACCTGGCCCCTGGTGTCGTAATGCCCATAAACGCCGTTGACCGAAAGATGAGCGCAAATTCTTTTGTCGAAAACACAGTCGAGAAATGTCAAATGACGAGGCCGCAAAGATGATGCGGTTATGGTGGAGAGCGAGCGTTGCCATGGCTAACCCCTAATTGCTGTTGCGGCATGAGTCTCCGTGTTGAATGGAAATCGCTCCTGCAGTTGCTGGGCGTATGGAAAATCATTCGGCGACGTACCGGCGAAAGGAAAGCCACCCGCCGAGGCCGCGGGGGAGGCAGACCTCATTGTCGCTGGGGTGGAAGCCTGACTCGGACGCTGGTTCACGGGTCGCTCGGGTTGCATGGTAGTGTGGTTGAGTGGAGATAAGGCGGGTGATGTACCGTATGGTCCCAAATGCTGAAAGTAGGGGTTGGAATCGCGGAGGTGGAAAGCGTGATGTTGCGCGGGTCCAGCGTGATGGGCGTGGTGTGCCATACTCGGGCTGCCGTTGGAGCTCGAGCTAGTGCTGTTGGAACCCCGGGTAGCAAAGGCATCGTCAGCTCCGTCGAACTTGCCACTCCTCAGAGTGCCATCCTTGATTTGCGGACTAGACTGCTTGGAGCCGAACTGTTGAGTGCCAAGGTCAGTACATGCTTTTTGGGCTGAGAGCAGGCGATAGTTGAGAGTCGGTGAAAGGGTCGGGTATGGGTGACTGTTGACCAGAAGTACGTACAAAACAATATTTGTTGACCAGTTCCTCATACGATGAAGAGGCAAGGGAGGTGTTGGGTGAGTCGGTGCCAGCAACCGTGGGTCGCACAACAGGCTTGGAGACAGCGGGTGCGCCTCCATTGGCCGCTGGGGCTGGGGCAGGCTTGGTCTGCTGAGGCTGATACGGTTGCTGGGCAGGAACCTGGATCTTGCGGTGGCTCTTCATATAGAGACCATCAGGGTTGCGGTCCTTGACTATCGTGTCCTTCGCAGCCTGGACGGCAGCAGTGAGGGACGCGCCAAAGTCGTAGCGGTTGGCAAATGCCTGACCGCTGGGAGCTGTCAGCCGGCTAGAGAGGTTATCACTAGCCAGGTTGCCGGTCGACTTGTTGACCTTGAGGCGGAGCCCCGCCGTCGGCCCCGACTCGCCCAGATACTCGTGGATGGGCTGTTCGAAGTTGAGCTTGGTTTGGTTGGGAAAGTCATCGAAGCCGACAGGCATGGACTTGGGCCGAGGAGCGGAAGCAGGGCTAGAGCGGCGGTTGCTGCGAGGGAGCGCCGGACGGCTGGCGGCGCCCTGCAAGCCTCGCTTACCGTTCTGAGGGAGGTACTTCTTCCGGAAGTCAACCTGGAAGTTGGTGCCCATGTTGTTGTCCCAGAATTCCTGACCATTCACGTTGTACCTGATGCAGAAGAAAAGCGTCTTGGTCTCGAGGTTAGCCAGGTCGGAGAGCTTGATGGTGAACGTGAAGCGGTCATGGGAAACGGGTCCCTCTTGAGGGCGGATCTCGTGCGAGTATTCCGCACCGACCTCTGAGGTCGTCTTCCAGTAGTCAAGCGTGAACCGGCAGGTAACAGATTTCTGGAAGGCCAAGTTGGCAACGGCGATGGAGCCCAAGAGGTTCTTCTGGTCGGGCGACAACCACACTCTTTCAAGACGTACAGGCAGAGACTTGCGGATAGGGGTGTCAATGGGGTGGTTTGCCGTGACAATCTCCCACTCATAGGGAGGAGTCCGGGCGCCGCGGCGTTCCTCTCCAGGGAAGGGGTACTCGGTGTCACTGTCGTAGTTATCGACCGGCGAAGACCCAGCGCTGACAGCGAGTGGCCTGTCGACCTGGAGGAAATGCCGAACGTGCTCGAGGTGGGAGTCGAAGTGGACTGCCTTGGAGAAAGTTGGCGTGCCAGGCATGCTTGATGGTCTCCGGCGAGCAGATGCAGGTCGTAGAGCAGGGCGGACAAGTTCGCCAGACTTCTTGCGCACCATAGGAGGCTTGCTGTCGAGGTGGGTGTTGCCATCCGAGTCCGACTCGGAGCCGGTGACAGAGACTGGTTCATAGACTATCCTGGGCTCGGTGCTAGATCTGGCGTGGTTGACGCGGCGAGCAACGGTCTTGGCGAGGGCATCCAGCGAGCTGGTGCTAAAACTGGTAGGAAGACCCTCCTTGGGGAGGTCTTGGTTGGTAATGAGAGCAAGATCTGGCTGCTCAAGCTTGGAGCGGGTTGGCGACGCTTCCCGGTGAACGGGGATCTGGCTGATTGCATCCTGGAGCTCCTTCAAGTTCTCGATCTGCCTGCCCCGTTCTGCGACGTCCTCCTCTTCGCTGCCCGAGTCTGGCGGGGAGATGATAGCCCCCTTAGGAATACCGCGCTCGTCCGTCAGCGGGGGTGGTGATTGTCGTACGCTGCTGCTCGTCGCCATACCCTTCAGGTCGTCTGATGTGCCCGGGGGTGTGGGTTGGTCGGAGGCGCCGTTTGTGGGAGAATCTGTCGCCGCCGCGGGTGTCCGCCTTTGCTTTGTGAGGTATGATGCGGACCTTGGTAATGAAGGTCTCGGGCTGGACTGGAACGAGGAGCGACGGCTGACGTCGGGCGAAGATGGTGCTGAGCTCGCGGGCGACCGGCTCTGGGAGGGAGGTGTGTAAGGCATATCGAGTGCCACTGATGTGTAGGATAAAAAGGGTTGATATAGGTCGGATTCGTGCGCCCGGCACGGTGATGGTAGAGTCTGTAGCGGCTCGGGAGGGTTGTAAGAAATGCAAATTGGTATCAATTCATGCGAAAGATTAGGACGGGTGGACGGAGCGGCCGATAGGATTAAGTTTTCTGTGTTATTGGAAAGTTCTTGTCAGCCCAGTCGCAGCCATAGGAGACTTTTAGGATTATGGTGTCGAGTAAGGAAATCGGTGGAGCATATAGATCGGAGATCGAACTGGAGGCGAAAAAAAAACAAAAACCAAGGAAAATAGGTAGGAAAGAAGGCGCGGTTGATTGTGGTGGCGTGGGATGCAAAGCCCCACGGTAATAAGGACGAGGAAACCACGCAAAGACAAAAGGGCAAGACTGAAATGATGCAAAAACAAAAAACAAAAGAGGAAAGGGAAAAGATGCAGTAATGACGAAGGTGGTTGTTTTTTTTTCTTGGTTTTTCTCGGTGGATTTTTATTTTATGATTAGGTGCAGTCGTGGTTGACCACTTACATGGATGAAGACGAAATCCCAGCGAGGCAAAGGGCGGTTCAAAAGCTTTTTGCACTGGCAATATTCCAGCAACAGTTGCAAAAAGAGGACTCTTGTTTGCTACTGGACGAGGAATGTCGGTAGCTGGGGAGGAGGGTCCCGTGGAGATGCCGTCGATGCAGGCGGAATGCAATGACGAGCCTAGGGATGCGGGCGAGATGTCTCGAAAGAAGGGACCGGTGAGAAGGTGGCTTGCGGCGTTCGTGGGGATCGTGGGTCGAAGGTGTTCGGAATTGGGAGGAGGAACACGCGGACGGGAGATGAGAGTTGGGTCTGGATCGAAGAGGCAAAGGAGACCGGCGATAGCGTGAACTATGGGTCAATCCTTCCGTGCCTGGGAGAAAAGAGAGTTATGTCGATGACTCTCTTTTCCGTCTGTTGTGTTGGGTTCCTGCTCCTGCTTTCTTTGTGTTCTCTTCAGAGAGAGTGGTCGTCAGGAAGAGAGAAGGTGAAGATCTCTACGACGGACGACGAGGAGGATTGAGAAGTTGGTGGTGGTTGGCTTTGGTGTTTGGAGCACACAAAGATTGAGAGAGAGCAAACTGGTGGGCGGCTCCGGAGGGGACGGAGTGGTTTTGAATGGTGAGCCCAGGCCCCAGTCCCCGAGCACCGCGGCGCTGCTCTCTCGTCCAAGTCAGGTTTCCAAGTGCAGCGCAGCAGCGGCGGCAGCAGCAGCAGGTACCGCTTCCAGCAAAAGGAGAGGGTGGGAAGGAAAAAAGCTACCAGACCGTTCAGTCCTGGTCCCGGCACCACCACTACCAACACTCTCACACCCACCCCCCAAGCGCGGCCAGGACCAGGATCCGGGAGGGTTGAGTGAGTGAGAGAGCGAGCGAGCGAGGACTGGACTGGGGTGTAGTGTTGCTGCACCCAGGCGGCGGAAGACGCAGTAGCACGTACCTGATGGTCAGGAGCACCCCTGCAAGTGCAGACGACGGCGAGAAGAGGGAAAGAAAAAAAAAATACACGGCCCAGAGGACTGGGGGGTGGGGAAAGAACAGGCGTGGCAGGTGGGTGACGAGGTGTGTGTTGAGGAGGCGAAGAAGAAGATGGGCGAAGGTGCGAGGACGAGGAAGGCCGGGGTGGCAGAAAGGTTGGGGAGTGTGGCGGGGACGGGGTGTGGTCTGAGTAGAGCCCGAACTAGGAAAGGGGGTGTGCGTCAAAAGATGGTGGGAGGGGAGGGGGTGGGGCAGAACGGAAGCAAGTGAAAGAGACGAGGCGACGCTGCCGTGGTGGGATGGTGGCACGGAGACGGCAAGCCGAGCGGGCTCGACGATTGCTGGTTGCGTTGAGGAGGAACGAACTGACCGGCCGGTGTTGGTAGGCATCTGTCTCTTGCTAGGTAGTCTTGTCGACCTCGACCGGTGTGATTGGACCTGGGCCTGTATTCATTCATCCAGAAGAACTCAATGGAAAGCAGCTGCCGCCGATACTGACGAGAGCACCGGGTACACCACATACAACGCGGTCGAACGAGGGCACTAATCACGCATGTCCGCCACCAACGCCATCGACATATGTGCTACTGCTGCTGCTGCTGTCGGTCGTGGCCGCGGCCAACGACGAGAAGGGGGACGGACGACGCGCACGACACGACAAGTGTGCTCTGCTGTAAGCCACTTGACAAGTTCAGAGGTCACGCCCTGCGTATCAGCAGCAGCAGGTGAAGCAAGGCCGTCGATGGGAGAGGAATTGGCATTGGCGTGATAGTGGTGCAGGTAAAAACGGGCGACAGAGCGAGTACCTCTGTGCTGCGTCAAGAGTAGAGGCCACCAGATTATGGCTGCGGTCACCCCCTCTATTGGCATTGGCACCTCTGGCAAATGCAACCGCACCGCAGGTGCAGTGCAAGTTGCAGCTGGCGCTCGCTACCTCTGGCTCTGGGCAGAGGATGCGGCGGCAGGTCCGCTGGCTTGCTTGTTGGATCGGGATGTGGTTGATTCTGTTTTGGTTGGATTCGGTCTGCTCTGCATCTGCCTTATTGCCGTCTTGATTCCCCGGTCCGGATGGAGATACACGGTCAAGAACGGGGTCGGCGTGGCATGGCATGGCATGGCATGGCTCAGCATGTCTGTCTGTCTGTCTGGATGAGCACGGCAGCCCAGCGAGAGACAACGGCAGATGCCAATGGCTAGGCGCCCCCCTGAGAAGAGATGAGAGACAGCCCCCTCCTCGCTCCTACACGCCAGATTTTTTTTTTGGTTTGGATGCTGCTGCCGGCGCCGTTGCGTCTGCTCCGGTATCGAGATTTCTGGGTGCGGCGGGAGGGACGTTGAGGTTTCCCGGTAGAGTCAAAAACCAAGGCAGATCACCGATGACCGCACCCTGGCCATCCATATCCATCCACATCCATCCATATCCATAGGTATCGAGCTCTCCGCAAAAGACCCAAAAATACCCACGCCCACAACTATGTATCAGCGTTACTACCGATAGCAGACCAGCAGAGGACGATTGAAACATGCGGTGGCCGCAGCAAGGACAGGCGCCGCTGGGCGGGTCGCTGGGCGGGGGGAACAGCAACGCAAGCTGGGAGTAGATCAAGGTTCGGTACGGGGGAGGAGTACGATGTACGGACGGCGTGGACAAAGGAGCAGGAGTAAGCAGTCCGGCGACGAGCTGCTGTCCCTCCCGTGAGGTGTCCAAAGTGTCCACGTCTTGCTCGGTTGTCAAGACTCGAGACTAACTAAGGGCCTGGGCGGGAAGGGAAGGGAAGAGGCAAGAAAGCAATGTCAGGCTAGAGAGATGGAGCCACAGCAAACACTCGTCGGTGGACGACATACGCGCACAGTACAGGAAACAGGCGGCCGGGGTTGATGACGGACAGTAAGAGATCTTTGGTGGGACGGTACGCCCAGTGGGGCGTTCCTTCTCTCTCTTTCGCGAAAGGAAAGAGAAAGGTGAGGAGGTGGGGCGTGATAGTGGATCACGCTAGTAGGGGAGCATGTGTATACGTACCGACTGGCTCCAAGCCGAGCAGGAGAGGCAGGGACAAGGATTCGAGCTGGTTTAGCGTTGGTGCTGATTTAGAATGATGGTCCCATCATTCTCTCATCAAAGAGCATGACATCCAGCGGCTCTCGACAGAATCGAGACTCTTTGACTATCGAGCCTTGATAAAAACCCAGTGCACTCAAGCAGCTAGTCCGCAAATCAGATTGCCGGATTCTGTGCAGCAGGTACTGCACTATAGCCTGAGGTTTCCAGTCTTTTTCCGCCTCACCCAAACATACAATGGTTTCCATCCTGCTATACAGGTATTCTGTCTTTACCTACCTTGCTTGCATCAACGTTGCTATCCCTCATGAATAAGTGTGCCGTATCTGTTGACTTGAGGAGCGATGCAACGCTGAGAGTTGTCGACCTGTCCGCCGCCCATGCCGCGTGGATGGATATAGTCTTGGCTCCTTTGACCATGTCAGTTTCTCGTTATGCCTCTTCATTCCGCGTACGGCAGTGAACCAGTATCAGGTCTCGTCCTGTTGCGACATTAAACCGACGAGTAGGACATCAGACGAAAAAGCGAGTTTCTTTCCTCGCCGAGAGTGTCCAACCGCTGCTAGTTGAGCCGATTGAATGCGACGTGCAGTTCTATGCTATGCTAACCGTATGATGTTCGTCGGCGACTGTCACAACGCATTTGCGGCTCCAGGCGGGCATTTGTCTCTGGAGTTTGACCCGAAACCTGCTCCAGCCTGAATCTCACAGGATTTTTTTCCTCAACAGTCTCTATCCGCTTCATGCTTTCGCTTATCTTACCCCGACCAACCCCCAGCCTAGGCCCGCCGTTTGGCTTGTTGTCTACATCATCTCCCTTCACCTTGTCTCGCTTTCTCACTTGCTTCCGGGGAGGACAGACGATGCTCGGCTCCCATTTCGAGGTCTACCCTGGGCGTGCCGGGCAGGGCAGTTGGCAGGGCGGCCGGTATGAGAGGGTGCCGTTTCCATCGTCATTAAACTGGGGACGGAGATTGTGGCGTTATGTCTCTCTGTCTTTCGTTTGTCAGGGGGCACTGTCCCGGTACAGTTGACACGGTCCCGCCCTGCGGGGGAGGACTCTTTTTTTTTCGGTCCTTGCTGTTTTATTTTTTCTAACAGCAAGTGCCATCCTGGTCACCTTAACCCCGACCAGGCAAGCAAGCAACGGCAAAGCAGACGCAGGCACGGACGGAACCCAGGCATGGGGTGTGCGCTCTGGAGGCAACGGCGGCCCTGCCCTACATTACCTCTTGCCCTGCCCTGCTCTGGCTGCTCCTTCCGGAGTGAGTTGAAGGTGAGTCGTCCTGCGCTCCTCGCACCGTACGACTCGCACACTGCTGCTTGCAATGCCTTGACCCCAAGCCAAGCGACCAAGAGTCGAGTCCATCATGATGCGAAACAGCTGCCCCCAGTCAAAGAATCTTCCATTGCTATTTCACGAGGCGCAGATGGAGCACGCCCGGCTGATGAGGCCGGCGGCGCAGAAATAAAGCAAGGGGACTCGGTCTCAGAGAGGGTTGAGAAGCAGCATGATGTCATTGTTGGTTCGACATGTCATTGGTGGCATGCAGGTGCACCTACCATCTTCCGTTCCTCTGCTCTTTCTCGCTTGAACATTGAGTCACTGGGCTGCTTACCTTTGGGGTGCGTGCTTGCCTCGCGCAAATCATCGTGAGGTCTATGTGGGGGAAGGGGGGATGGAGGAGTGACTTGCCAAATAAACCCCGGACCCGAACGCCCACTGCCAACTCCGAACACACCACAACGTGGCCCATGACGGGCGCACGACACATACACTGGGCCTTTCTCTCCCTTACCTTCTCCAGTTGCTCCACGATACCTACCATTAGCCGGCCCGCTTACATCACCTTCTTGTGTTACCTTATCTCGACCACCACGGCCTCGTCGTCTTATCTGAAGCAGCCTGGAAAGCACCAGCCCGTATTCAGTCTGCGAGGAAGGTGTCATTGTGACGCTGTTTTGTCGAGGCGCGTCTCGGTCGCGTCTCACCGTCAGCATGCTTTCTTTCCCCCGTTCTTATTCATCCATCTTATTTCGCTACCCTTTCCCACGCCGGCGCCCACCTGTTCCATCAACCTTGCTCGGAATGCCCTCAGCAGCCGCAAGCGCCGGATTGGTATGGGCATGGACATGGACGCGACTCGAACAACCGTTTGATGTCGACTCCGGCCCTGCGCAGCGCGAACCTCACTGTTGGGGCAACCCAATTGAAGCGTTTGATCCTGGCCGGCCGTTGACACGCAGCGACAGAGGAGCCCGCCCCGGGACCCGTTCTAATGATCTGATCGGCGCCCGTATTTTAGGGCCCGGTCAATAGCGTAGTAGCAGAGACATGACAATGACCCCCCAAGGACCACGCCTGGAGGAAGCGAAGCGGAGCCGGAACCAGCACTCGAGACACTGGACGAAGATGTGGACGGGGGGGGGGGGGGGGGGCGAGGAGTGGGATGCGGTGCCAAAGACCTGTTCGGTCCACATTCCGCCTCTTTTGTGTCCACATTCCATAGTTTCTCCAAAGTCTCCGCAGTTTGCTCTGGGACCGTTCTCAACAAGGACGAATCCATGACAAACATCAAACACATTTGCGAAAAGCTTCGCTTCTCCCACGCTATGCTATTTGCTTCTGGGGATACGGGTCTTGGAATGCCAGAGGGGGGCACAGCAGACGACACACACCACGTACACAAAAGACCGTGTCCAGGAGAGACGGCCCTGCCTGAAAGGATGAGTCGGGGTCGGTCAGTCTGACAGCATTGCACCCCTTCAGTGGATGGGGGTGCCGGCGGTGATGCTGATGCTGATGCTGGCCGGCTTGCGCTGATATTGGCGCAGTGTGTGAGCGATGCTAAGCTAACGCAAGCCCGCCGTGCCATGGTTGATGACTGATGGTCACAGAGGGAGTGAGTGATCGAACTGTCAGTCAGCGTTTCGGCCGGGCCAGTGCGGGCGATAACCCCAAGGAACGACCGATGCCGGCGCCGGCATCAGCACCAGCAATCACCATCACAGCTAGCATTGGCATGGGCGGCGCATGGACGGCACTGATGCCGATGTGTAGAATGTGTCAAAAAAAAAAAAAAAAGAAGGATAAGAAGCATCTAGCCCTCATTAACTCTCTCTGGCTGTAGTCATGTTATGGGGGCCAATTGGCGAGGTATGCAATATTGGAGACATCGGGTCACCGATGGCGGTAGCGGCGTGAAGAATTTTTTTCGTCAAAATGTCTCATTCCCCCAACCAAGAAAACGGTAAGCACAGCTGAGATCGAGACCGCCAACAAGTCGCCGGAGACGTCACGGAAATGGCGCATACGCAGTGTCGCACTTTATTGCCCTGGCGCTACCGATGGTTGCATTGGCGATGGCGATGGCAATGGTGATTCTCCTTTGATCCCAACCGAGTCAACCAGCGGTCGGGTAAAGCAATGCGCGACAATTCCCATGGCTGCTGTTGCTTCGCCTTGCATCGGCGATGGTTGGATGGTGGAGTCCGTTTTGGTGGGAAAATGACTATCTGCAGAATGCCTCATCAATGGCAAACACACCAGGACATCCAGTCGCAGAGCAGGGGGAAAACGTGTTTCAATTGGGGTAAGAGCAGGCACCGCTTGGGGCGTTGAGTGGCTTAAGCAGGCGACCCCCCAGACCGACGAAGGGATAGGATGAGGCGCGAACGCGAAAGCTTCTACGGGGCCCGGGCGTTCTTCCGTTGTCGGCTGCCGAGAATTTTGACTGGCCGCCTAGACGCTGAACCAACCGTGGCTTACGGAAGACCCAGTGACTGTGGGTTTCCGTCTTCTTTCTAGATATCCGCGCCACAGTCTTCCTTCTTATCTTTTCCAAGGCTTTTTTGCTGGATGTGAGCCCGCTATACGGATATCCCGGTGGTACAGAGTAGTATTGGGACAGGCCGGAGAGTGTGGACTCTCGCTGCTGCACCGCAGTCCGCGGCTGCACCGTGCCGCATCCACCGCACCCGTGTTTTGGGAAAAGTGACACGGGGAAGGGGCGAGTGGGAGACGCGGAGTCTGGAGAGGCCAGTTTAGTTGGATCTGAATGACTGAGCAGCAAAGGAGGTGGAAGGGGGGCGTTTCGATCAATGGGGGAGGGAAGGAACCGGTGTCGGCCAACCAGAAAGAGCCATCGACCACAGAAAGAAGGAAGACCCAGGCTGTCATCATGAAGGAGGCAAGGACCTAGCAATGTGAGGAAGGAGCGAAGTTGAGAAGGTGGGGCAAAGCAGGGGGGTTCCACTCAATCGACCTAGTCTAGCCTCTCTCCCATGGAAGGTCGTCTCTTTCCTTTCTACCCCACCAAAAAAAGGAAACATGCAGACCAGCTCCCTCCATCAGAAGAAGACAATGGTGAAGTCAAATGCCCGCTGCAACATCAACATCGCCCGCTCCGACCACCATGAAGTTGAGCTCCACCGCCCACTTACAGATTACACAGTACCACCACCCTCGGACACGGCGGCACGGACTCTTTCGACGGTTTCTTGGTGCGCGGAGATGCCACTCTTATCCTTATCCACCATCTTCGGTGCCGTGCTGCTTACCCCATTCTATACGGCAATGGCATCGCCAGCTACCGGTACTACGTAAGCCGTACTACACCTTGGAGGGCCTACGGATGACCGCCGACGCTGCGAACCCAGGGGGGCTGTTCCGGACAGGGAATGCCTTCAAACATTGCCCAGCCTGGCCAGCAAGGAAAGCGAGGAAGCACATTGCGGCTGTGGTGGACTAGAACGAGCTGGCTTCCGGCAGCGGCGGAAACCCTCCCAAGGACTTCGGTCATTGCAGCCATCCGACCATTTCATCAACACACATCTCGTGATGTGCCGCATCAAGGCTCTTTAGCCATCGAAACATTCCTCCATTCAATGTCGGCATGGCTTTACCTTGGCATTCGCAGCGTCAGCGTTAGCATGTCCCATAATCCAAGCGAGGCCGCCCCAGGATTTCCTTGGTTGGAGTTTCTCATGATCTCGACGCCAGCGATCCCCAGTTGCATGCTCATCGGAGTATCAAGCCCATCAGATGTACGGCTGGAGGATTTCAGAGTCCCACTGCATGCCTCTTGCGCCTCGTTTTAATATATCGCGGCTGCCCATCAGAGTCCGGAATGACTTTGCAGCGGCTTTTCACGGATATCGTAGAGCGCGAAGTGCGGCGTACGCAGTACCTGTACGGTCCAGCCCGCGCTCGGTCAAGGACACCCACGCCTGCACTCCTTATCTGGTTGATGTGCTGGCGACCCTTTTTTTCCCCGGAGCGCCGGCCGCCGGGAAGATCACTGGACGCTGGCCATTCATACCACTGTCTTCACCGCACCATCGGCTGTCAGAGTTCCTCAGACTTCGCGTCGATTTACACGTTGGGGAAGCGCACCAACTTGCTACCTTTGCAATAGCACAAGACGCACCTGAGCTCTCTGACAGCAAATGGTGGGGATATCTCCATTCTCCATTGTCCCCCCATATCTGTCTTTGGGTCTTCACTTCTGGGATCTTCCACCCCCAGGCCTTTGCAATAGAGTCGGTTTCGCACAGAGTCATATGCAGTCACCGTTCACCCTGGTCATCGCCGCCTTGAACAGCCTCTGCTCGCCCCTCCGACCGGTGGCTTGCGCGCAATACAGCCATTTCTCAGATCATCCAGTAGAACGGAACTCCACCAGCCATGCTCCCCGTTTCCACTCACATACATTAAGTACTTACATCCGTCCGCATCCACTTCTACGCTTACCTCCGGTACGGCGCACCCACGACCCGCATGATGGCTCATGCAAGGCATTTGCTGTCCGACCAATGACACCACCGTGTCGTAGGGGCCGCCCGCCAGTGATCGAAGTATCCGTACATGGCCTTACTTGATCCTCGGAGTCCACGCACGCCACACTGCATTCAGCCCCTCTCTCATCGTCAACCATTCACCATGCATTGTCACAGTCGCTGCCAAAAAAGCATCGTCAGCCTTCCCTCGTCGGGGATTTGCTCGCCCAACCTTAGAGGTCACGACACGGGGTATCATACGATGCTTGTCCTCACTGCTTCTCTTCGGAACCCGTGCACAGAAAGCCCATCAGCGTCTGAAAGCACCATCAGCCTCCCCGGTGGAGAATCGCTTCACCAAGGGCTCCATCTGGCCGTGCCTCAGCATCGCACTAGGTAACACCTGTCAATCCACCTTACCTTCGCCCCCTATCAGAGCATCTGTCAAACTATTACTCACAGCTTGCATTCTGGGGGAAAATACGCGAGGGTCTTTCGCCTCTTGCGTTATCATCCCAGGCGAAAGTCAACTGTATGACACGATGCGCCGATAATCACGTTGCCCATCGAGCGAATCCGCACCCCGCCATGCATGCTCTTACCTTGGCCGCCCGGTGCAGAGTTGCCGTTTTGCACTTGGCATGAAACCCCGAAACAAGGGGACTGGAATTATCTCACCCACCTGCAATCCTCATGAAGCTAGAGCCAGCGATTTGAAGGACAATAGGACTGCATCTCAAAGACAAGCGCCGGCTTAGCGTCCCTACACGGTGGTGAAAATTTGCTGTTGCTCGCCTGTGCGTGATCACCCATGCACATCTTGCGCCGTTGGTCAGCACCACCTCCCGCAATCGTGCCGCATCGCTTCTCGTTATCTTCAGACTCGCAATCCGAGATGCCCAAAACGTATCTTATTCGGCCCTGATTCGCTGCACGTCCTAGGTGGCCCTTGCCACACTCGCCTGGGGTCTCCCATGGACAAATTTGACTTTAGCCTTTGCTTCTGGCATTTCAACAAGGATCATCCAGGCCCGGCGTCACTGAAGCCATTCGCAGACAAAGCACGCAAGCCATAGTGCAAGCCACACCTACTGCAAAACGAGACGGCGGGGCAAGGTCTCGTCGTGCTAGACCGAACCGCAGCGGGCGGAAGATCGAGCAACCTAGTGGACAGCAAACTCGAATCCACCGGCAACTTGGACGGACCGGCCGGCTTCACCATCCCATCCGGACTAGGCGCGGCACCGAGCATGCAGTGCCTCTCCCAATGATGACGGTAAAACGGATCAGGCCCAACTGCTCTAAGAACATTCCAATTCCAACAAGGGGCCCACGGAACTACCGATGGCACCAGCTACGCGCCGTGGCACGTGGATAGCCAAACGCAGCGATGCTTCTCGCAGCAGGAACCACCTACTACTGCAGCTTGACAGAAGGCATTGCATCAACTTCTGTGGGAATGCTAAATGTTCGCCCTGAGGCGCATCCGTCACATCAACTGATCCGATGTCGACGTGCTGGACTGACGTTCATCTTGGCTCTTGACTTATGATCAGGGACCCTTGAAAAGGTTTCCGAGAGCGGACCCGAGACAGAACTCGCGTTCAAGATCTCGTCCTGGGCCCCCAGGCCGTGGTCTGAGAACGTATGTCACATCAAAAATACGCATATATCACATTTGAGATGGTGGCTGCCGCACCTCAGCACATGCAGTCTGGCTGACGATCAAGTCCCCTAAAGCAAGAGGACCCTGAAGTCCTGCAAAGGCCAAGTTTTGGGGCAAAGCTCGACGCAGAATCTGGATCCAATACCCTTGGAACGAAAATTCCCCAGTTGTTGTTGGGCGCTGACATGCGACTGCGGCACTCTCTCAACGATCGCCGGTACACTGAACGCATGCCAACACGGCCGTCATCATGCCCAGAGAAACAAGCGAGTGATCAAAACTGATTCCGCAGTGTTCGGCAAACCTGTCGATTTGCACAGGGAAGACGGGACCTGTCCTTGAGCTTTGCTCTACACATATTGTGTTGGGACCATCCCAAGGGCACTTGCCCGGTGCCTACAGTGGTCTGATGGTTGACCAGCATCATCACATCATCCAATGTTGATTTCTTACAGCTTTGGAGCAACGGGGATTTCTTGGCCGACATTTGGTGGATCCGGCCCTCTCAGCTTCATGCTGCCACGGCGTGCAGGCCTCTGATTCGCCGGTCTATTTCGTTGGGAACGGCTCGAAGGCCTCAAAAGGAATGAACCAAAGAACAGCATCAACTGAACGAGAGACGGAAGGGATGATGGTTGATCTAAGCTGCGTATTGGCGCTTCTTTGTTTCCACACGGCGGCGTCCACGGTGGCGTTCTTCTTCCCCAGACAACCGCCGTCTGCTGGTGTTCTCCAGACGCGCGACACCTTTGCCGACAGGGTTCCAGGGAGGGGGCAAGGATGATTTCAGACGCCTCCGTGTCACCAAACTGACTCTTGCAACCACTCCCACATCCAAGGCATTATCGGCACGGCTCTCTGCGTCGTCAGACCATCAATCGAGACGATGAATCTATGCATCGGCGACATTTGAGGAGTTAGAGAAGGGTGGATGTCGTATATGAGGTCTGGGGACATGTCATTGTAAGACGCCATCCTCGTGATCGACGTCTAAATCTTGAGATGGAAGATCATGTCGTGATGGACGACGGTCTTGGGCAGCAAATACACACACCCAACCACGAACCATTCACTGACCGTGGTGCTCCAGCTGTACGGTGAGCCGAATGCGGGATGAGGTGGAGGAGGGATGAGACGAGCTACAAGTTTGGCACACACCATGACAAACACAGTGTGGACGCGCCAGGGTAGCGGCCGTGTATATCCCACATACAAAGCACTGTATTTCTTTGCCAGGGCCCCCATAAGCATGCTGGAGTTGCACGACATTCGCGTGCAGGGAGGAATGTGCATGTTTTTCTGCAGGCCTAGCTTGGAAGAAGCGTTTCAGTCACTCTCGACGGGCGACAGGCCAGAGAAACGGACACCACACCACCCAGACCCTCCCCAGATGGTTAACAGAGAGCGAGACGCCAAGTCGAAGCCATCATCAGGGGGCTTCTTCGACTCGAGTCAGCTTGGTGTCACATTAAGGGGATGGAGGGAATCGATCAAGAGAGGGAAAAAAGAAAAGAAGGAAAAATTGAGAAAAAAGTCAAGGGGCGGTGAGGCTGGCCAGCAACCATCAAGCATACCACGTCGCGAACGAGTCGAAATTAGACTGAGCCTCAATTAAAGTTTGGGATCTTATCCCCACTCGGACCTCAGCCGGTGGAGGCAGACGGCGGAAGGCGACGAGACAGTCAAGAATCGTCGACAAGGCAAGGCCAGGGCTCGGCTACCGAGTCACTCCCGGAGTGCGTCAGCTTCCGGATCATCCGTGCCAGGCAGCGTCAAGGGAATGGAGACGGTCCGGGGCAAGGCTTGTCCTTGCAGCCGCGAAGGTCTAGAAAGCCGCTCCCCACCATGTCTCAGCCAATCAAGCTTGCAGCGCAACATCCTATCGTTGGACGCGGACGAGTGATTGGACGGTCTTGTACTATAGTATCTTTGACAGGCTCGCTGCCTATCTGGGCGATAAGGATATCAGCCTCCGCTCACAGACCCATGTTCTGCAGCTCAACAGCTCTCACCTTTGGTCGATGGGCGGTGTCAGCCGTGGTGAGGGTGGGATCCGCGATATGCAGAGCACGGGAGAGCTAGAAGTTGGCATCTTTCGCAAGACAAGTACAATGAGAGCGCAGGCGGTAGGTGAACATCGCAACACCTTACGCACATGGCTTTCCTGGGGAGTCGCAGTACTCTGCACTCCAACAGTCAAGGCCGACCTGCGCACTATGAACATTCTGGTCCGTGTCCCTCAAAGGCCAATTGACCAATCAGAGTGGCATTGGACGCCATTCAGGTTCTGGCATGGCTCCCATTTGACATGGCGCAGATGGTGGCGTCGGATGCGACCGCACAGCTAAAGGTTTCCATGGTTGTCTCCAAAGAGTCTGGGGAAGAAGGGATCACGCCAGAGCGGTGAGTTTCGCCCAGAGGATTGTATCTATTTCCGACACACCACTCGCATGTCATGCATCGTTTTATCTGGGTGTACCTCTGCCACCCGTGACGGAAACCGGATCTCATCCGACTGACTGCCTCGTCTCCCCGCAACTTCCGAATTGGATCTCGAGGACGGGAATGGAAGGGGCCCGGGATCGAAGCTCGCCATACATGTCCAGGTACTGATTCGGATGGCACGGTTGTTTGTGGGGGGATGCAAGCAGCGTGCTGCAAGAAAGGCTCACGAGGTCAACATCGTTTGCGCCGTCTCGGTGCCGCGCCCTGGGCAAACAGTGATGGAAAGCTGAACAAGTCATGACGCAATGGAGTCGGGGCCGACACGGCGGTTGTCAATGTCCCGCTGATATGGCTCAATGCGAGATGCGGTGCTCTCGCACATGGGGACATCGTGATTACAGACCTGTCGTTTCGTCGTTGCTGTTGCGCAAGGGCACATGGCTGTTCAGCTTCTGCTCGTCTTCAGGCACAAAACAATACCCATGCCTGTCCGCTTCGGCCATCCTTCTCTTCCCGTGCCGTCTCACGGCCCATGTGAGCGCCAACCCGCGTGGGTCGCGGTGAGAGGCGCCCCACGACTTTCCGGGCCATGCTAGCCCAGATGGCCGGGACGAGTGGACAGGCAACACAAAGAAAAAGGTGGGATGCTATTCTCCAAGCAAATCCGGTATTTTGGCTTCGAAGCTACGACGATCAAGCTCGGATTGCCACTCCTCGGGGCCTGTTTTTTTCTTCGTGAAACGGGTAAACCCTGATTTCCCTCGCGGTGCGGTGCATAGGGTCTTGGAGGCTACTGTTTCTACCCCTTCTGTAACCATCTCACCGGCATGCACAGTAGTCTTGCCAGGCATGACTGGAAGAGGGTGCTGTGCTCGGTCGACCGAAGCCGTCACTGGCGCGTACCTCGCCGCGCAATATCGACCGCATCGAGACCTCTCGGTTACGACAAGGGTTGGCAAGGAGTCTGTCAACCGATGGCGAGCCCCACTGATCTGCGCGAGGTTTTACCACAACGAGCCGGGATGCTGCCAAGTTTTGCACGCGAAGCTGCAGGAGTGTGGTCCTCATCAGACTAACAAAAAGGAAGGCCCATGGGTGCGGTATTGCAGGTATGGATATCTGCTCCGTGCGATGAGGCCTTCGCATGGCCTTCGCTTGCGTAAGTAGCCGTGACCAGAAGAGGCTTCCGATGCAGAGAGGGGAGGAATTCATTAAGATTGGAGGGCATGTTAATGTCTGTGAACTCAATATGGATGGAAGACGACGGATCTGTTGGGCCATTTGGACACCGTCTCCATCGTCAGCTGCAGGACTGCATTCCACCAGCGCCGGTGAGATGGCGAGCATGACGGTCTACGCATTCCCACGTCGACGAAGCTGGTCAGTGACGAGCGGGCGTGGACACGTTGTTCCCCCTCGAGGGCCTCAACACACTCGGCAGGGCCATCAGCTGACCCAAGGCTGCCTTGGCTGGAATCCGGGCGATCCAGGTTGCCGGTGCATCGACAGACAATGGGCTGTTGGAAGCCGCGAGGCGTCGAAGCCAAGGGAACCCCCCCCCCTTCTACCGACGGCAGTCTCCCACATTGTCCGTGGTTTGGGTTTGGACAGAAAAGAAACAGGCAAGACAAGCAAGACTTGTCCCCCGCATGCTTCGGTATGCGGAGAGTCCGATGTAGCGCGGAGAAGGTAAACCAATGCTGCCATTTGTTGCCTTGGAGGAGATTTTGCTCCGGAAGCAGCCAACCACAAGTCGGTAAAAGCAACGCAACGCAGGCAAAGCCATCAAGCAGCACGGGCCCATGACGCGATCTCGATGTACTGTCGCACGTCGTCGATGCTTTGACGGAACCTCGACGGCTAATGGGACTGGTTTTCATCCCATCTCGTCACACACAGCAGGCCAGCTCGGCCGGACAGCTCCATACTGTGTAGATGGAGATGGAGATGGAGATGGAGCCATGAACCTTGCATCGCACACGAAAGGCTGCGGACACCAGACGGTGATCGTGCACCGAAAAGGCTCGCTTGTTCTCCTTTCGTATGTCAACGCAGCCATTTCCGGAGGCTCAGTTTAGATCATCAGGGGGAACCCCTCAACTGAGAGCCCTCTCTCTTCTCCAGTCCCTCTCCAGTTGCTTCCTCTCTCACCCCTTCTCCCCCCTTCTCCCACGGGTCCCCGCAGCAGGCATAGCGGCTCCTTCGCGATGGGAACAAGTGGGCTGGAGATACAAACATGGGCAAAAGAGGCAGGACAGCATTTCAACGCACGAAATCTCTTCATCTGCCTACTGCATCGACATGGGTTGCGCGCGTCGTCGCATCCTGCAAAGGCTCAATGACGTAGAGCCCCGTTTCACGGCCCTCGCCCGTCATCGGGAATTAACCTGCTCGATCGAGCTTTTCTTTCGTGACCCAGGCGTCTAGGGGCCCTTAGCGGCGCGCAGGGCTTAAAGTGGTCGACGGTTAGCCCCTTCAAGGGGCGCTCTCCTCCCCCCAAAACCCCCCATAACCAACCCCCACAGCGCCGGCCTCCTCTGGTCCAACTCTTGTCTGCTGCCCAGCTCCGTGCCGCTGCCGCTCGAGGCGGTACTGACGCCGGTGCTACAGGAGAAGCCAAGGCCAAGGACTCGAGGACACTACAGGGGCAGCAAACCGCTGTTCCGTGCGCTAACAGCGTCCACAAGAGCCCGCAGTTTCAGCGGCAGCCTCCACTCGGGTCTAGGGCGGCAGTCCGCTCACTACGTACGTTGCAGCAACCGTCAGCTTGGTACGCTCTCCGTCTTACAGCGAGTTCTTACCAGACAGTGACGGAGAACGCGTGACCTGGACAACGGAGGAAAGTAGTGGACTTTGTCTCTCTTTTCCCTCCCCCAGATGATCTCTCTCTCTCTCTCTCTCCCCCTCTCCCTCTCTGCTAGTCTCCATAGTGGTGCTATCATGGCATAGCTCTCAACATTGCAGTGGGCGAGGAGAAAGACTTTTCGTACCGGAGCATTTCAACCAAAAGATCGACTTCCGTGCCCACTTCAGATGGTCGGAGAACATGGCAACCATGGGTACCCCCCCTCGCGCAACGCACCCCCCAGGACGGATCTAGACCACCAATGGAACCGATCAGGACCTCTGTCTCGAGCCTCCTCCTGCCTGGGCGTTAGAAATTGCATCTGAAAATGGCATGGCCATATCGAACGAACACGAGAGCCTTTTGGCAAAGCCGTGCGAAGGGGCATGCACCCTGGTCGTCATCCCACCCCTCCCCTGGAAGTGTCGAGTCTTGGACATGCAGCGCCAGGCTCTTCGAAATGAACCTTGCTGGGCAGTGAGCACAGTCTCTGTCTCTCTCTTACCAAGTCTGCCAACTCTCTGCAATGGTCGAAGGCGGAGGAGCCTATCAAGCAAGTACAGGCTTGCGTTTCCCCTACCCTGACCGCTCCTTCACCGAGACCTTTTGGTGAGGCTTGCCGAGACATACACCGCGTACACGCCACACAACGCCATACGCCATCGAGCCAGGCAAACAGCTAGACCGTCCCAATCAGGAATAACGGCGACTGGCACTGAAGAGATTCGTGGCTTCCTTGTTCATGATCAGTCCCTTGCAGCAGGATCGTATACAGAGCTGGAATTTCATGCCCGCAGGGTTTTATGACCGATCATGACAGGACTGAGCGCGACGCGCTGTCTCGCCCGGCTCGCCCCCTCCATATCCGCTGACCAGGCAGGCTTCTTTGAGCCATCTCGCTTGCGTCCCGTACAACAACGGTTCTGCCTTGATTTGGACCAATCCTATATCCCGGCCAGCGAATAAGCAGGCGTCGCTCCTCACCGGGGTGCAAGTCGGCACAGTCTCGCCTCACAATGGCATCACAGGCTTAAGGGGGAGTCTATGATAGGACAATTGTATTCCAGAAATCCGGCTCAGGATCCGTGGCTTTCCTCCAGGTAGTCTGCTAGTTAGTGTACAAGCATTCGGTGTTGTGTCGAGCAAGACAGCGTCGGCTTGATGATTTGGACGCAGCTCAGTAGCCATGAGCAGCGTCAGCGTTGCCCAGCTTTTGGACCAGCTCTCTGTCTTGAGGGGCCAAGTGTGGCTGGCCAAGCTTTTGAGCCACCCAAGGTACCAATACGCCCCGCGCGTTCGATATCACCCGCCTCGAGCTTCGGCCAGGTGATTCTTGGGGGCTAGGGCAGCTATTCCCACGGCTCAGTACACTGCCGTAGTCGGACCAGTACCCTCGCCACCTGCGGCCGCCGTAGCTGACTCCTCCTGCAGGCGCTTTCTGGAAGCATCTTGGCTCACTCACTAATATCCCTCAGTGGCATGGCCGAAGTTGCCTCACCCAATGGAACGCCCGCAACGTCTTGTGAGACCAAACCACTAGGGCTTTGTCTGGGCGCTCCGAAATGCTGATCTCGAAGCAATCACTCGATCAAATGGCGGTGAGATATCATCTGGTGTTTGTTGGAAATCAATAATCCCCCACGAAACAATCTGGTTGGCCGGGGTGTGCTGCCCACGGGCAGCGTTGGTCTCCAGATCTACGAGATAGAGTTTCGTTCGTATGCCGGTGCCAGCGTGTAAATCACAGCCGGCCCACTCTATCACTTGCGGCGGGGGGGGGACGTCGCCGCGTCGATCCCCGATTGCGGCTCTTTGTCGACTCCGTTCTTGCTTGACTTGCTAGCCATAAGCATCCGTCACCGTGGGTGCGCTGCACGTGAGAGCTTAATGCTATTCTTGAAAGTCTCTTGGCCGTGGCCGACGACGCCATCCGGAGCGATCCCTCCAAGCTTTCTCAACGGTTAGGAGAATGGGAATCTTAACTTTGCCATGCAAGACCACGGAAACCCAGCAGACGAAGCCGCGCGCAATTACATTCGCCCGGCTGGGCGCATAAGCTGTTCATTGGACTAGTCCGGAGCAGTTGAAGGACACCAAAGGGTGTAGACCGGAAACCTGGCCTAGGTATGTTGATGGGCCATTGGGAGCACTTGTGCTGCTGCTGCAGCGGAACGATTGCATGTTTTCCTATGAAGGTGTTTGTTACGGGATTCCCAGGCCGCCTTCATATTACCGGGCATGCAGTGGTTGTGTCTTCTCCTGAAGTGGTGGGGATTTCGTGGTCGTTGAGTCGCAAAGGGCCTGATAACATGCTGGCCGGGCCTGTGAATCACGACATACTTCTACGGGCATCATTATGAGCTGTGGCTGTCCATGGCAAGCTGACCATCTGACAGATCACTTTCTCTTCAACACAAGCTTTCGATGAACGGCAGGTTTCACGACGATGGGGATATTGCGATGGCTACTATCCGGACCATTTTCGACTTGCTGTGGGTTTGGTCCGTTGTATCCTTCTCCTCTGATGGCCCAATTCAACTTGGGAACGGTTGTTTTCTCGCTCTTGACACAACGTACGTCTTATGGTATCACTCGGGTTATCGAGCAAGCACGCGGAACGATACGTTCCTGCTTACTCGGTTGGTTGCACAACGCCGACTATCTCACGACATTGGACCTCTGCCCGGAATTTACCGGTGAGGGCTTACGGGAGAGACTGCGACTGCCGGAGTGAGGAAGAGACTCACTGGCTTCATTCATACCATGTAGAGGCTGCATGCCGCTGACCATGGCGCCAATGATGAGACAGCGTGCCAACCCCGCATTGTGAGGGTTCGGTGAGGCGCTGCTGGATTTACACGCAGAGCATGCGGTCAGACCCCAAGACTCCGGGGAAACAGCATGCCTTGCTGCTATACGCGTCTTTGTGAAATAGTGGTACACATCATGGTGGTAAATCATGTCTCCATTCCTGCGATGATGCTTACGGGCTGACTGCTGTGCAGCCTATCCAGGATGCAACATCATGATGAACCCATTCGCTAGTCATGATGGCCGGTCAGCTACACAAGGGAATCATGGCACGGTGTGGGTTCCACCGAATCGTCGTTGCGCGGAAAGATCCCAGACCTTGACAAATAAAAAGTATCCCCTAGTCTCTTTCCCCAAGGCTTATGCTATGCCCGTTGATGAGACGACATTCGACAGCACGCTGCCCTCGTCCAGCCAACCAGCGCCTCGCACCACTACCCCACAAACCTCTGCTGCGACGAAGTCAACAACGACAATGGTGGAAAAGCTCCGGTGTCGTGCCATGTTGACCTTGCATGCCTGCGGCATCTCATGGCACGGAGCAACGAAGGAGAGACCGTTTCAGCACCGTCCGGTGTCAACAGACATGCTCTACCCCAGGTCTAGGTTGGCTTGGGGAAAGCGGGGGAGACGCGGCGAGGCGCTAGCACTCAACTTCAGGTCCGGGTCTCACGCATATTGCCCCCCGGAAACCTTTGCCCACGATAACAGCGGCGGCTGGCCGAATTGGCTTTTTGGGCTACGACGTCTTGGGCATCGACCAGCCGCCGGCCCCCCCCGCAGTCGGCTCACTTTGCCCCTCGCCTCGTCCGAGCTTCTGTTGAAGAAGGGCCGGGTTTCCTCGACGTGGTGGCGGGAAACGCTGTACTGGCCGGGTTCACCGCTGTTGTCATGGCGTCTGAGTTTACCCCGGACCGGCGCCGGATGAGGCAGATGAGGAACGATAAGAGAGGGGTGGTTCAGGATGCGGTGGTGGTTCCGCTCGTCGGACGGTTCCCTGTTGCGGTTCTACGGGAAGCCAAGACAAGCGACTGCCTTACACCCGTTTTGGGGGGAGGTGTGTGTGTTTCGTTGTCGAACTCTCCCTCCGTCCCTCGACGGCACACGGCGCTGGGTGGATGGATTGAAATGCTGTTCTCCAGGCGGGATCTGCAAGTTCCAGTCTATCTAGCCTGATTTCCAGGGTCCTTTCCTTGTTCATGATGGCCCTTTTACTGTACCCAGAGGCTAGGAACCCGGTGTAAGGCCCAGACTCTGGCGGTTGGATCTCCAGCCACGGGCTTGGGGGGGAGCAGGGTGTTTGGACGGCGGACGTTGAGTCGGACCCAGCGCGGGGTGTCGAGGCATGTTGCTCCCCTTACTCGCCGACCATCTCAAGTTTTGCACGCATTGCCACGTACGACGTAGATACGACGGGCGCGGGTGTTTATCTCCAGCCTGTACCAGAAACCAGCGGCGATGGGAGGGGAATGCCAGCCGGTCCGGCTAGTCAGGGATGAATTCCGCGGCCGCTGGGTGACGATGCCCGAGTGATACTCTCTTGGCATCTCACGAAAGCCAAAACGGACGACAAGACTGCCATGTCGCAGCCAGGACATCGGGATGGGGTACATTGCAGATTGGGAGTCCCCCTTCCCCTCCCAGACACGACATCCAGGTCGGAATACCCACCTTGGTGAGTTAGTGCCATGGACGTATAAGGGAAGGACATGATACGGTGGAGGAGTCGCGATATATCGACCTCCCTGACCCAAGGCTTCTCTGCAGACATCACCCGCAATCAACAGCTTTGGTCAGACGGGCGGCACTCCTGGGCATGGCCCGAGTCGACGCTGTTTACAGACGGCATTGCAGTCAGATGCGGAGGTGTGCACCCATCTCGTCGTCGAAACACCACTCACAGAGCGCTGCTGAGCAAAGAAGGGGGCTTCTCGAGAGGTGGAGATGCAGTTCGTGCAGCGCCGATATGGCTATCGAACCCCGCCCTCGGAGTCACGGTGTGAGAAGAAGGCATGCCCAGTTCCAAGCCTCGCCAGCTTCGAGCTCAAGCCCCAAGCGGCGGCATGCGGCGTCGGTGTGTATCCGAGGGGCGCGCCCGTCTGTCTAGATCCGTTGCCGGCCACAGCGAGCTCGTAGAGGAGGGGGCCCAGGGCCCGCGGTCAGCACACCATCTCGACAGGCTAGTCCCAAGCGTTGCACCTCACGCCTTGCAAGACCCCGGCGGCTCCTTTCTTAGCTTGCCGCCTCACTGGTGCGTGATTGGGGGATACCCCTCTGCTTGGGCAATGGTGTGCCTTTCTTGGGTGGTGGTGCCGTTGCCTGGGCGGGAGGACGTTGGGGAGGAGGAGGAGGAGCTTGGTGTTTTTGTTGTACAGAGGAATTAAGGACAACCAATCCGGTGCTTCCCACGTCAATAGCGCCCCCCCTGAACGCGGCGAAGACACGCTGTGGGTGACTGCAGCCCCGCGGTTTGGGTTGCATGCAGGCGGGGATGGGAGAGGAGCTCCTCATCACCCGTTGCTACGCTGGGGTTGTCTGCCGTATCCGCGATGACAAAGCTGGTTTGGTGGTGGAGATGGTGGACGCTGGCAGGCAGAGGAGGGCGATGGGCGGCGCATCTGGCATGTGAATTGGATTGGCGTCGAGGCAGTCAGTCAGCCAGTCAGCGCCTGCGAAGGGGAGCTGTCTGAATGCGGAGGGTTGGGGGTAGAGAAACGCGGTTTGGGAGGGATATGCGCGACAGGCGAAGACGATCGGGCACCAGGGGTCCCAGTTGCAGTCGTCACCAACACGCGAGCAAATGTCAGAACGGGCGAGACAAGGGCTTAGCTCGAGACATGATGTGTGAGATGGGAAGGCGGGGGAGGAAGATCCCCAGCGTCTGTGGCGTTGTGGGTTTTGATATCCGGCCGGTTTGATGGATGCGGGGGAATCTGTGGATGTGATTCATTCCTTTGTCCTAGTGTCTTTGAAGGGCGGTTGTCCGATGCCATCCGGGGTTATAGGACGGTAGAGGCGGCATGCGAAAGAGCACTTGTTGATGCACACGACTTTGATACCCGCAGAGTCGAAGATTGTGGTATGGAGTGCCAGAAACTCGGGTGCATCGTGTACCGCTGACAATGACAGCTTCAGCAGGCCACGCATGGGTATGGCGGAGGCCGTAGAGCTGGAGCTTTACTATGTACACAATAACAGCGAGTTGACGGGGCTTTACCGGAGAGCGGAGTCCCCTCTGACGGCGCAAACGATCGTGGGACCCGGGGGGGGGAGGACGTATCGGCGAGGGTGGACTCGGGCGGAGCACCAAGGGTCCATCGGTGCGCCGGCGTCCAAGTTTAAGACAATCGTGCCGGTGTCGCTCCATACGGCGTACCAGCACCAACTAAGCACAATGATACAGCGCAGCGCAGTTTGCTACGGTCTGCCTTCGTGGAAGGACGATTAGAGGAGTGGGACGAGAGGTTCCCTGACACGACATTGCGATCATGCGACTGCACACACCGCATTGCATTGGGGGCACGGCGAAGAACGCTATCACTTGTAAGTTTAAACGCGGTGCCATCCTTGGAACATTAGGTTGTGATGGGAAATTTTGAGATTATCGTGACACGACAGCACGGATGGGGATGAGGGAAAGCCTAGCATCTCCGACTCCGGGCCCGAGATGTCGCGGGCGGGTACCCTGGAGTGAGGCTGCGAAGTGCACCGGACCCTGAACCTGGAGAAATGTATTTTTTTTTCTTGTTGTTGCCTCAAAGGCTCCAGGTTCGCGTCATGAGCTGGACTAGGTTGGGCATGGGCAGCATAACGTTTTGGCTCTCTCAACTGCACGGCCCTTTGGGTCGAGGGGGCCGACAGTAAGTCAAGGACCATGGATTTTTCCCCGGGAAAAAAAACAAGAAAAGAAGAACGAGTCGGATTCCCGGTCTGATTGACGCCCGGTTTCTGCACAGCCAAAGTCTGATGCTGGCCTGGTTTTGTTCTGCCCCCCGCGTCTGTTCGTATGATGATGGCGAGGCAGGCGAACAAGCACGCAGGCGTAAAGGCTAAATCTCGTTGGACATGCGGCCTTGCAGGTTGGCAACTGCGGGGATTGAGTTGAGCTCAGACGCGACTCTCAGCTCGTCGCAGTCAGTGCTTGCCGCCGAATGCGATGCTTTTCTACAATGTACCTTCTCCTCGTGTTTGGCGGCCGGGCCTTGAGAGTTCTGGGTGACACGGGATAAGATTTTGCGGGGGGGGGAAGGACAAAAGTTTTTGTGAGCCCGAGTCGAGTGTCGTTCTCGGTTGGTGCGGGACCCCCGGGAAGGCAGCAGAGATGCCATCCATGATCGCAGAGCCCGGGGAACCCTTTGTCAAACCCGCGTTGCTCTAAGGTTTCAGTTTCTTTCGTTGTTGAGAACGCTGTCTCTGTCCGTTGGGCGGAGATATGTCTGTTCTCGTCCAACTGTTTGTCAAGAACCCTCAACCCGCAGTGGCGATGGGCACGCTGGTGGAGAAACCCCCTGCGCTGATGGAGGGAGACACACGGGGAAGTCGGGGGCGCATGAGCAGCCGACTAGCTAGCTGGGCAATCTCGGCGGTTCTTCTGGGCTGTGGATATCTGTGTCGAGGCGAGCGGGTTGGCGCGATGTACAGACGAGGCGCAGGGTGGAGGAGATCAGGCCAGTCTGGATATCAGGGCTCTGAGCGACGTTGGCGAGACCACAGAATGGGAGGGGGTGACGGTGGTTGAGGTGGACGTGTGGGTGTCGATGGTTTGCTGTCATGGACGCCATTGCTTACCGTTCGCCACGGGTGGAGAGGCTTTTTTCTTTCTTACGGCATCAACGGGTTTGCTGGCTCGCAGGCTTGTCATCCTGCAGCAGTCTTAATTACATGACAACCTCCTTTGCCGTGGATAGTCCTCCAGGACGGATGGGGCGGATGGATGGATGGCGGCGTCGTCGTCGGTGGTGGTGGGCGGAGGGAACCGCGTCGGTAAGGGGGTTTCGTAATGGTGCAGACGGGTGAGGCCATTCGATGTGTGAGATGTGAGGGCGATGGGACGTTTTCGCGCCCTCTAGAATTTCAGCAAAGGCTTTCCTGGGGCATCATCACATCACATCATGGCGGCTGGGACGCGGTAGTTTACACTAAGCACGATGGGCTTCGATGGGGAGCCCATGACTTGTGATGGGAACGTATGGACGTATGGACGTGAGGTCATAGGGGTCTTGGGGGAGGTAGATCGTCCACCCCCGAGGTCTTTTCTTCCTGTATGATTGACATGGACATATGCGAAGATGCAAATCAGGTCTTGGACTCGAGACGGTTCGAGCATGGCAATCGTTTCCCGGCGGCCAGTCACCACGCATCGACCCAGCTAGCTACAACAAGCTACCTCTACCTGAACCCCTTTTTTGCGTGTGTGTAGCAGAACAGCAGGTTTTTTTCATTTTTCCTATTTCAGGGTCCGACGATCACTGAAGATTGTGGCTTTTGGGTTTGACGGCGACGGGCGCGAGCGAAACGGGCAGATGTGGGGAGGTGTGGTCGTGGGAGGCAGTGGTGTTGGATAACGAGGGGTTCGAGGGTTTTCTCTGGGCCGCGAGAGGTGTCGAGATTATTGTGGACATACGGCGAGAGGTGTTTGTGGGACGGTGAGAGACGGGTGCGGGAGTGTTCCTGTTCATGAAGGTGGTGGTGGTGATAGCGGCGGCGAAGGAGGACGAGCGCCGGATGTTGATGGTGGTGGTGTGTAGTTTGCGGCGGCTTGCAAGAGGCTGCTTGCTCCCACTTTGTTGGTTCTGGTCCAATGTTGCCCCCCCTTGTCTGGACATGGGCAAGACTTTCGTCTCGTATGCGTCCTGGTCCCCCATACAAAACCCCCCCATGCAGAGCACTGGATTGGCCATGGACGGGCCTGCGTCTTTGGGCATGCAGTATGCGGAATGCGGTCTGGGTGTGCATGCGAATGTGTGAGAATGCGCGTCCCTTACGTCTTTGCAGACAGTTTGTGGCGGCCATGGCAAGGACATGGGGCATGGACGGGCGTGATGGTGTATGGCATGCGACCGGGTTCCGATGATGAGACGCTGTTATCAGAGAGGGAGGGGAGAGAGTGGGCTGGACTGCCAAACGCTGCCGCTTCCTGCGCGTAGGTACTGCGGAGGCGATTCTGCTGCCACGAATGCTACATACACATACAATCTATGTACTACATCTGCTTCTTCTTGCTCTCTTGCGCGGCCCATGCTGTGTGCATGGTCCAGGACCTCTGTTTAGACATGGGGTTGAGGTAGGATGCGGATGCGGGCGCGGGCGGGTTAAGGGGGGGTCCATCAAGATGAGATATGTGATGATGCTAGGCGATACCTGGGACGGACGGGCACGAACTGGCGATTTCTCCTCCTCCATATCAACGGCACCCTTGAAATAACACAAGTTTGAGGTGCGAAAAATAACCTGCAGCGTCGGAGGAGGCCAGGCATGCATCGTAACCGCGAGCTGGGGAAGGGTTTGTCCTTTTGTTTTTGGTGGTTGTTGTTCGCCCCCCGTGGGGACGTCTGTGCGACCAAGTCCGCTCCGGGGGGTGGTAGATGGCAAACAGCACAAAAAAGCCAATTTCTGTTGGGAACCTAAGGTGCTGCTTACGGTGCCGTAGTCGGGCAATTCCAGTGCTAAGGCAGCACCAAGATGGACTGGCCGTTGGTGGGTGGATTAGGCCCGGCATCAGTGCCATCCCGGGTGTCTTTAGCAAGGGCCAAGGTCGAGTATGTGTGTATGTATGAAGCACGGAGGAAGGTTGGTCGGCGTGTTTGTATGGATGTTGCTTCTCCGGATTTAATCCAGTTGCTCGATCTCCTAGTCCATGTGCTTCGACCATGCCACTTGGGACGGTAGCGCCGGCTTCGGAGGCTGGAAAGGCTGGCATGGCTTGTCAGTTTCCCAATGTTTTGTTCCTGCTCCTCCCAGCCCTGGGTTATTCTGGCAGATGGCGGCCTTGACGAGCGGTGTTGAAGAGCTTGCTACTCTGCTAGGGCGGCGGCGGATGCTGTCGCTGGCCGGTTTCGTCGACTGGGAGGCGTTTTGGCGGACAGGCCGGAGGTTCTTGCTAATCCGTTAGTGCATCGGAAAGCTGACATGATGAGTTGGACGGCGGATTTGGCTGGCAAGCCCGGTAACCAGAAATAGCGAAAGAATGGGCGTGGCGCGCAATGGGGCGTCAGGAGATCTTGCTTCCCAATGCTCTATTGTTGCGTCGAGATGGCGCCAAGATTGCTATCTGCCCCGACGAACGTGGCTAGGCGGAAGCCGACTGGGAGTCCATTTCCGCCGCTGGGACATGTCGTCGCAGTGGAGAGCCTCAAGACGACGTGAAGTGACGAGCAGGACAAGGTCTTGTTGTCCGTTTTCTGTCTTGTGCATTTGGCTGGCTCCTCACGATGTTTCGTTGGCTGTGATGCCACATCACAGACCACAGACCAAGGGGGCGTGTAGGGCCATGGGCTTGGCTAGGCCTGGCAAGGGGCACGGTTTTCACGATGGGTGAGAGGAGTTCGCAGGTCCCATCAGAAGCATAGCATGATGGGCGACGCGCAAAATCCTCCGAGGTACATAGAACCAGGGTTCGCGGGCGATCCAGCCAAGTACGGACGGGCAGCGGATGAGGCACCCATCTTTGCCTGCGACACCGACGACGACAACGACAAGCCAAGAGCCCGGCAGCGGCAACAGGAACGGGAACGAGATGAGTGAGTGGTTTACTAACCAATCTGCGGTGTGCAAAGCCTTTGGGAAGCCGATGGTCGGGACGTGTCATATCAGGATGCAGGGTAGGTGGAAACGTAAGAGAGAGTAATTCAGCGAGGCACAGAGTGAGACAATAACCCGACTGCATGTACTATGTAGACGACGACCCCTGCGGTTCACTTGCAGAGATTTTCGCCGCCTTTGCGGTGGATTGAGCGACTCCAACGCACGTCTTTCTTGACACGGTGACATGCGAGTATGATAGCACCCCAAGACTCCACGTCTGTTCAAACGACCGATACGGATGCGGGTACGACGGGTCTGAGGTTGATGATTTGGCCATCCAAGTTACATTTAGTCAAATTTAGGAAGCGAAACTTGGACGCTGGAGACCGGAGGCGAAAGAAGCGGGGCGGCTTCGGGCTTTGCAGAGAGAGGGCTTTTTGAGTTGCAATAAGAGATTGGATACTCTGAACGTTGCAGTTCCACCGCTGGAGCTTTGTGATGGTGTATGAATGTAAAACGCCGACGGCGACGGCAGCCCGTCGTTCCCCGTGGTGGAGCTCCCCGTGCCCGGCGACATCGGAGGGACCTATCCTCGAAAGCAAAAGTCAAGTTGGACATTGCAAAATATCTCGCCTCAACAGTAAGCTCTGGAAGTCATCGATGTCCCTAATCCGACAGCAACACCCTAGGCTTTCGGTCCTTGAATTGTGTGAGCGCGAGTGGCCCGTGGATCGGACGAGGTTTGGTCTGGCCAAGAGACCAGGGCCGGTGAGAGTTACGCGCGAGAGAGGTGGTGGTGGGTGAGGGATAAGGATTCGATGGACCACGCTCTAGACCACTGGTCGACAAGTGTCAAGATGCAACGAGGCTCACCCAAGTGCCCCCTTCGAGGCTCAGATGCAGCTGTTGACACTGTTGCCGAGACCCAGCGGACGGGTCCATCGGCATGGTTGCTAAGCGCGGGGCAGTGAGCGACACTGCTAAATTGCGGCAGACGACGGTCTTTTTTGGCCCTGATGGTCGCCGGTACCTTTGATACGCCGTAGGGGCAGTTGCAGGGTGGGTTCTGTGTGCGGGCTTGCAGCAACTGCTCGACGTACAATGTACGGAAAGGCGAACAGACATGTCGATCATCCTACTCAGCCTGTGCCCATGTTTCTCCACCATGCGAGCCGCCGCTGTTTGTGCCCATTGGTCTGCTTCAGGGAGTTCTGAACTGAGACGAGCACACCGTAATAGCTTCAGCATCCAACCAGCTTTGGCGTCCGTTGGGCTTATCTGTGGATTCAATCTCGTCTCCAATGAATCCAGCCCGGCCGCCGTTTCGTTCCCCAGAGATTAGGCTTCTTGAACCACAATTCCCGCCTCCGTAAACACCAGTCGTGCAGATCAGATTAGCTTCTGGAGACGGCTCAGGTGTTCGCATTTAGAACCCCCGAACCCAACCCCGCGAAACCCAGTTTTGCTCCGTGCTGAGGCCAGTTTCTACCTCGTTGCTCACCTGACATTGAAGCTAAAAAAAAAACCCCGATGGAACGACAACGAGCCCATCACCTACCTACTAATCATAATATCAGACCGGTGTGGAGCCCGGCAAGCCAGCTAGAAACATCGCAGATGCGAGCCCGTGGCGGCTGGCGACAAAATATGTAACCACGCCGCGCACGTTTTAACGCCCCCCTAGCCGCCTTGGACCGACTGCCAACCTCGCCTCAGTGGAGTCCGTGTGTGTGTGTATGTGTGCGTGCGTTGTTGGGAGAGCCAAAGAGGCGCTGCTGTCCAACGCTGGCGGAAATGAGCAGCGGCACAGACTATTTCGGTAGGGAAAGTTTCAATGCGTTGCGTGGCATGGCGAAGAAGAAGGAAAAAAAGACACCATTCTGCGGCGTTGGCAGCGTCCCTAGATGCTGTAGATAGGGGTTGGTCGGGGGCGTGGTTCTTCAGTGACTGTTTATTCCCCGACCACTTTCACCCCCTCCCTTTACCCCCCTTCTCAACCTCGCTCGGCCAGGAGACAGTCAGGTTAGCGCGAGGCTGTGCGTCCTTTTCTCTGCTTCTCTGCGTCCTTGCGTTATCGGAGAACAATGCTTTGTTGATGTTGTTTCGATGCGATCTTAGTTTTTACTAATTGCGCTTGTGAATAATCACTGGGATGTTCCATCGCCCAACGAGCATCACTTCTCTCACACCACCGTAACGCACGAAAATCCGTCTGTTCTGAATTGGAACTGCTGCGTATTGGCCTTGTTCCTCTTTCGTACCTCGATGCCCCAACAAAAGCTCTTTTCTCGGATGATAAGCATGGTATGAAGTGGAGGGTCGGGAAATATCATCCTGTCCGGCGGCCCCTCTTCATCTAATCTCGCGGAATCGCTGTTTTAACTGAAATCTACTTTGGATCTGTCTAGACCGGAAGTTGTCTGCTGCAGAAGTGCTGGGGTGCTGCGACGATTTCAGTTGTGGGTGTGAGATTGGTACCCAAGCCATTGGCCTCTCACATGGTGTCAACAACACCAACAGAAGGCCTGCAACAGGACGTTTTGGGATTCGATGAGGCGCTCCTGGCTCCTGTATGGATTTTCGACTGCACCCCGTAACATACAGACGTGCGTGAATGGGTGTGAAGCGATGCTGCTCCCTGGTCTGCCCGGACGCTCCTTGGTTGGCTATTTGACAAAAGACCCCGAAGTGATGCAAGTGGAGGACTTGAATGACGCCAGCGATCGTCCCGTAGTCTAGACCCTTTGCCGCCTCCATACGTCCTCTGGCTACCACCCTGTTCGTATTCAAGGGATGCTTGGATGAAGACGACTGAAAGAGAGGGGTCTCTGTGGTTGATCGTCTCTTGGTGATGCGAGTTTTGCGGACCATGGTGGCTAGTCTGACACCTGGAGAATAATATGATGTGATGCTAGTGTAGGGTAGTCAGAGATAGGGGCCCAGATAGAGGAAGCTGATCCGTAATCCAGTGATGTCAAGGTTTGAAAAATGTATGATTCTTCACGTATTACTGTTTCAGTGAAGAGGGTTGCTAAGGCAGTCTGAGGCTGTTGGTGTTAAATCAGAAGTTGTCAACTCGATCGAGATGCGCAGTTCGATGCCGGCAGTTTCAGTCATGTGTAAATGAAGACGTTTTGATCAGCTCATGAATTTTCGACGTATCTTTAAACCCGTCAGCTGATTGGCCTACATCAACTCCAAGTCATGTAATGTAGCTATCGATCACATGATTCTTTTCCTTACTGGGAGGTTGGAGCCAGTAGTTGATATTTGAAATTTTTCGTGTAGTTATCCTAAAGTCCCCGGCCAAGACTAATGAAATGGACTACACGACTTGTGGCAGTTGGTTTGATGCGTCTGGCTTATGGAAGAGGATTTAGTACTAGGCAGTGTTCATGATGTAAGAACACGTCTTAATGTCTGTAGGAAATAACTTTGGAAGTGAAGGGCATCTACAGCCACGGAAAAGCTACTACGTTGTTTGGTTTGGAGCATAGCAGGTTTGGGTGGAAGCCTTGAGGCTTTCGTGGAAGCTCAACAGCTTGACGTGTCTTTTTATCTCCGTCTGGTATGATTTATTGGCTTGCCGAGGCCTTAATAGACCGAAGATGTGCTTCAAGATTCTTTCTGTGGTTCACATCGACATAGACCCCCCTAGCCCCCCAGATTTAGGCACGTTGGTATAGCAAACTTTGAAACCTGAGAGCCTCCATGATAGTGCGGCTCTAACCTGTGAGGATGATATTCAATTCTGAAAGCTGTGTTCTAATAACCGACTAACTCGTTGCAATAGGATTCTTTTGTTTTTTCTCCTTTGCCTCGGATTCTTCTTTCAGTCTCTTTTTCAACTTCTTTAGTGCCGCTTTTTTTGGCACCGGCGATGAAGTACTACCTTGAGCAGGTGTTGAAGACTCTATAGATACCACCATAGGCGTGTGGGTTTTGTCAACTGCTGCAGATTTCTCTTTGGTTGATAAATTGACTATATCCGTCATGATGGAGACGTCGACGGTAGTCGGACGCGATGGAAGCTGTTCGACTTTGGCGACTTCAAGATTCTGAATTTTCGTGCTTCGGTTGGATCCTAGAATTACAGGCTCGTGGGTAACTTCTGTTTCAATAACAAAGCCATGTCTGGACGCTTGGTTCCTAATTTGTCTGGTCTGGGGTGAGTCTGTCTCATCTTGGACAAGAATCTGGATGACAAGTCGATAGATTGCGACAAGGAGGAGTAACGAGTGTACGAGAAGATCGACTAAGAGCTTCAACTCATCGAAAACTTTGATGTGGATTCTGACCACTTTGGAAGATAGACGTTTTAGGAATGGGAATGCCTCCGAAGCAGTGAGATGGCCAACGGTAGTCTTTACTGCCCACCTCGTTGACACTGTCTTGAGTCAGTAAATTGCAGGCAGATATATCAATAGCCTCCTAACTACCTCTGTATTTGCTAATATTCCTCCAGCTTCTTTTATTCTGCGCCCGAGGTTCGAAAGTCTCGTACCATGAAGATGTATGGTCATCTGGCCAAATCTGATACCGAAAGGATTCTGCCCCTCTAACAGTAGGGTGCCACAAGAAGATCCGACGAATAGGTCGGTTTCCTAGGCAACCTTGAAGGACCGGGAACTCAATGTCTTGCAAATTTGTCATCTCTGACGGATGAAAACAATCGGGTGGTGGAGGTGTCATGATTGTCGCAATGTCGCCTTGGGATATGCGCCACGCAAATATAAGCGAAGCGCCCTTGATATATTGGCTCCATGAACCTGTCGTTTTCTGTGATTTGAGGCAAGATGGGTGGCTTGGATCCATCAGTGGCCCCATGGCAGTTCGCAAAGTCTGCATGCCATTTTCGTCGGCCGTTCTTTGAACTTCTTTTGGGTTCGTACCACTCCACAAAAGCTGTTGATTCTTAATCCACCCTTGGTTCTCAAATTGATAGATGATGTCTCCTGCCTCTTGCAACGTCAGATACTGAGGCCATACGGTGCACAAGAGAGCATGCTGGTCCAGTGTCTCTTCAGTAGCCCAGCCACATGGTCGGTAGGAGATGGAAGTAGCGGAAAAGGCACCCATGACTGTCTGTGTAGTATTACTCAAGTAATTCTCACGGCGTTACAACAGCAGAGAGAGCGCCTGTGCTGGGAACAGCACCCGGTGTCACTTATCAACTTCGCTCTCAATAGTTGAAAATTTGACCTCGGAAACATGAGCCAGACATCTGATAAGAGGGGTTACTTTTACCAAGAAACTCAATGGCAAGAAGTTTGGTATTTCATCCATATCAAGATGGGGGTCTGGTTGGCCAGAAGAGCAAAACTTTTAGATGAGTTACATCTAAGTTTTGGAGTTGAGTTCAACACCACCGTGAAATAAAAACTAACATACGCTTGAAAGCAAAAGCATATAGTTGTGCTAATATATCATGTAAACAAAGGCAATATATCAACTTGAGACCTGTCTGTGAGGTCAGCTGTTGGCGTACATGTACAAGGGTACAGCTCGAAGTGTCTGATTTCTGAACTGTGTGCGCGGCAAGTGATCTCAAACATTGGCTTTAGTGATGAATACAAAATATTCCTAGAACTACTTGCATCGATGCCCGTTTGTACCCATTATGGGTTGAAAATGGGTAAAATTTCCGGAAAGGAGCAGAAAGATATGTTGTCCTTCAGAAGCCTTCTAATAAAACAATGTAAGGTTTAAGATAAAGCAGCGCATTGCTGAGGGTTCTTGAGTGTAGGTTCATGTCGATAGCTTGCGAGTGCACACTGTACATTTCAAAATACGATGACAGTGCGTGATGTGTGTCGAATCCGTCATAACATTACCCAGGGCATGGACTATCCTATCGTGGACTTCATGATGCTGTAGCTGAACCGACATTCGAATAGGGAGAAGTGAACAAGAACCAGAAAAACATAGAAAAAAAATTAAACATCACTCTCTATTGCCAGCAGAGTATCTTACTATGACCACCGAACGTGTCTTCCCTTATCAATGTCTTCTTCTTTTCTCTCTCTTTTTCCTTGATTATTTTTTTTGTGGCTTCCTGCAGTGGACACTGACACGACTGAGGACGTTGCAGCGGAACATGCGACTGATTGCACGCGACTTCAGTATCAACGGAATAGCATCTACTGCTTTGATAAGGATTCCTGTTGACTTCAACAGACTTTGATCCACACAGATGTACAGATTTGTTCTCAAGGTCCCAAATTTGTAGACGTTAGGTTCGCATCAGCGAGCTTTTGTCATCATTGCCTTAGGTCTCTAAGTGATACAGCAGCTCCAAAAACCAGCAATGTCCTGGGAGTCTCTTTCCGTTCAGTGAAACGCAATGTATCGGCTTCTCAAGATGGTAAAATCAGCGGGACTCGTCATAAACTAAGCTGTCGTATGAGCGGCCGGAAATGCAAAAGACTGGTGGGGTTTTAGTATCGGGGAATTATTTGCATCTGTGTCTTTCTTTGACACCCGAGTTGAAAGTAACAAAGTACGAGGCGTCTATTACCATATCCATTGATTCTTTAAGGTACGCCTCTGCTTTGCTACTGTGCTAAGCAAGATGGTGTTCCGCCATCGACAGCGACGGCAATGTTAATGACTGTAGGACAAATGAACGATGAACGTACACCTGCTCATCCCACTGAGTGCGTTGTTCTTAAGTACCTTCACACTGCTCCCGCAGTTGCTTTTTATGGATACAAGAATGTCGAGCTCAGATCATAGAGCAGGGCAGAACTTTGTATTTGGGGACCCTTCAGTATATCCAGTCTACTGCTGTGCGTCAAGTCAGAGGAAAAAGGAGTTTGTTATGAGTTATATAACAGTGTGGGGGTTCGTTCAAGATTTTCGCGGCCAAGCGTTTGGCAAAGTCAAAGATTGTGCGAGAATTGTTCAACCAGTGACAAGGACAAGAAGCACTGCGTTTCTGTTAGTTGAATGACTCAGTGAACACCGGCTGCGGAGAGATCAGTCTGAAGCGAAACAATGATGGCGACAGTTTAGACGTTTTTATTTGCACCTCGGCATACCGATCACGACAGGCTTTCAAAGGTCGGGTTGGAATATCTGTTACGCAACGAGAGCCGGGGTTGAAGCTGGGTGGACTATGGCGACATCGCAAGTTTTCACAATAGCTCGCCAGACTAAGCTCGAACACCCATACAAGGCCAACAAGAAGCTTTCGGTCGTCCCGTCCGATTGCCAATAACGGTAAGGAGATAGGCCCATCAAACTTATCCCTTGGAAGTGCTGGGTGCACTTGTTGGACGTTGTACGTTATCTACCCCACCTTTCGCAATCACGCAATCAGTATCTCTGTATCGTGCCATGGAGAGTCGGCTGAGAAAAACCGACCGAGTTTGGTGAAATCGGCCCGCCTCCATACTTATCCACTGCAGGCTTAGGATCCACGGCAGTCGGGGAAGTGGGCAACGTAACAATGGCCCGCCCTTGCCGTTCCCCTCAGATACGTATTGATATCTTGAGAACAGCTGATTCGGTGTACGCCAACCTAATCTATTCTACTATAATACGCATCTTTGCAGATCAGAGATAGATCAATCATACAGCTGAACAGCGATGAATTTAAGGTCAAAAGAGATATCGTCGAGAGCCTGTGCGTGAACATACCCATATGCCTGGACCGGGATGTGGATGGAGTCTGATGGCAATGTCGCAACAAGCTTCCATAAGCTCGCGATCAATCTTGGCTCAATCTTGGCCCCGCCTTGGCCTCTGGGCAAGGCGCTGGTTCCTGATGCGGTTGAGTGTGATGGGGCAGCCAAGGTTAGCAATCCAGGGTCATTTCTAGTAATGCAACCTTACGGACGTCTCATAGATAACATATCAGGGAAGGAGGAGACAACTGTCAAGACCCGAACTTTTTGTTCTTCAACTCTCATTCGGTTTCTCTTTCATCCTTTGCTGCCAAACCAACAAAGATCGAAGCTGAACATCATGGGTAAGTCTTTCCCATGCAAGTTTGACAAGCGTCTGAGCATCCCGGACTAATATGCTTTTGCAGCTGAGAACGTCGTTGGCCTTAACGTACACAAAGTCGTCGAGCCCGACTCCGACCAAGGCGTACATCCCGAAAAGAAGCAACATGTCAGCGCCCTTGATGTAGAGTCTCAACCAAACTCTCTTGAGCAAACAAGCTCTATATTGGACGATGTGTCCTATCCGGCCCCGACGGAGGAGGAGCGCTCGACTTTGCGCAAAGTCGCCGACTCGATTCCCGTAACAGCATGGTCACTCTGTGTAGTAGAGATGGCCGAGAGAGCATCATTCTATGGCGTCAAGGCAGCCTTCAACAACTACCTTCAGTTTCCCCTCCCCGAAGGCGGCCCTGGCACTGGTGCCATCGACCCCTCTAAGCCCAACTCCCATGCCGGCGCTCTCGGCCTCGGGCTTCAAACAGCCTCAGCATTAGGGCTACTGTTCACGTTCCTGGCCTATTTCATCCCAATCTTTGGCGCTTGGATTGCAGACGTCAAGATTGGTAGATACAAAGCCATAGCATTGGGTGTGGTCATCGGGGGTATCTCCCATGTCATCATGGTCGGCGGTGCTGCCCCCTCTGTCTTGCAGGGCAGCAAAGCAGGCGCCGTTGCTGTTTTCCTCATCAGCTACTTCCTCCTGGCCATTGGGGCGGGTATCTTTAAGCCCAATGTCGCACCGACTGTTATCGACCAGTACAAGCACCAGCGGGAATATACCAAGGTGCTTAAGTCTGGAGAGAAGGTTATTGTCGACCCTGAGACCACTATCAACCACATCATGTTAATCTTCTACGCCTTCATCAACGTCGGCGCCTTTTTCTCCATCGCGGTCGTCTACATCGAGAAGTACCACAGCTTTTGGCTAGCTTATCTCGTGCCCGGAATTGTGTATTTCCTCTTGCCGGTCTTGCTTGCCGCCACATACAAGCGCACAGTCAGAATCCCTCCCCAAGGCTCCGACCTCAATCGCTTTGTCAAGATCACTACCACAGGAATCAAGGCTAGCAAGGGCAACATTTTCTCAAAAAACTTCTGGCAGAACATCAAGCCTACAACCCTGGCAGAGCGAGGGGTCCATGTTAGCTACTCGGAGAAGGATGTTGATGATGCACGCCGCACGTGGCAAGCTGTTCAGATCTTCCTGTACATCCCTGTCTGGTACTTGAACGATGGTGGCGTCGGCAACGTGCAGAGCAACCAGGGAGCAGCGATGACATCTGACGGCGCACCTAACGACTTGCTCAGTCATTTCAACCCTTTGGTCATCATCATCTTCTCCCCGTTTATGGCAAACGTCGTGTACCCCTTCCTTGAGCGCAGAAACATCAAAATCGGTCGTATCAGCAGAATGACGATAGGGTTCGTTCTTGCTACCATCTCATCCGTCATTGGTGCGTTGGTTCAATGGCGTGTATACGAGACAAGCCCTTGGTAAGTGTTTGGCTCTCTTAGTTGCAACCCAAAGACATTGCTAACATAGCCTCACAGTGGCTACTATGCCAGTGACTGCAATGACGTCTCACCCCTCTCTATTTGGTGGCAGATCCCTAATGTCGCCCTTGGCGCCATGTCTGAGATTTTTGTCAATGTTACAGCCTACGAGCTGGCGTACGCTCGTGCTCCCGAGCACATGAGATCAACTGTCGTTGCTCTCTTTCTGTTCATGACTGCTTTGAGCAGTGCAATGGGCCAAATCCTGCTCCCCTCTATCGCGGACCCAACTCTCATATGGGCCTGGGCGGCTCCCGGTATCGCCCTCTTCGTCCAAACTATCGTGTTCTGGTACAGACATCGCCACCTCAACGATGATGTTTTTATGACCTACAAGGAGGACTTTGAGAGCGTGAGATCAAATGAGAAGATCGTTGACAAAGAGGAAAAGTGAGGATTACTATACTAGTGGTAATGGTCAGAGTTTGGAGCCTTTCTTGATTGATCTTCCGTCGTGATCAACCAGTATTCCAACAAATGGCAAGCCAAACAAAATATCTAGCGCTGGATTAATTCTAACAGCTGACGAAGCCCATGGATAACAACCTCAAATTAGTTAACTATACCGAAGGTGAACACAGAATGCCTACCTTGTGAAAGCCTTAACGACAAAGATAATTAGCTCACAGATAGCAAACCATCAAGAAGGACATCGTTAACCACATTGAAATATTGTGAAATTGACGATAACACCAATTTTTGCTTGATTTGGGTTAAAAATAACGCTAACAGCTCTTATCGTTGTGTACCCCTCTGTATATGCCTATGTAGTGACTTTGAAGTAGCTGCCTACTCTTGGACGTCCAAGAGAACCATTGTGGGCTTGATCGGGATACAGAGGAGAAATTCAGAAAAGTTTGAATTCCACACCAAGAGAAGAAGCTGATATGCAATACATCATTCGTTACCCTCTCAGTTTCTGTGCACACCTTTTCGGACTGTAGTTGCATATGTGGGTTAGTGACAGAACAGGCTATATTTGCGTGAAACTTGCCACATTGATGCAGCGAGCACGGTGCACGTGAAAGCACCCACTCTGTGCTGTCGACCACGATTTCCACAACCTGAGTTCTCTGGCTTAATAACCAGGAATAGTCATCATCAAACAGTTTGCGTTAAGCTGTATGTGTAGTCTTTTTTTTTCTTGTCCGCCGTCAACGGGATGCTTAAAGACCATGAAGTGCTACGTGGGGCAAGTCTCGTCGCTTGATACCATTTAAGGGGTATTCAAACCAGTGTTTGCGTAAGATTTGTCAGACAATGGACCAGGAACAGGCTTATAACTCTCGTATGATCAGCAGATCACAGGCCGTCCATAGATCCGAAGCCCCGCAAATTGTCATTGTCTCACGGCACAGTCTCCGAAACAAGTATCACCTGTCGACCAGGCGGTGTCAGTCGTGCCCGTCAACCAGGTTGGTAATTCAAGGCGACCCCCAAGAGACTTTAGATTTAGAGAGACAACTTTGTAGTTTTTACGTTTGTATGAAAACAAGCTTTGTGATTGCGCGAAGAGTTTAAGAGAGCGCGACTTGCCAGTCCGAGCCACTTTTCGTCTCCGGAGCCCAACAATCTACACAAGGAGCTAGCCAAAAGAACCGTCGTCTTTCTGAACCATGCGGCTCCGCTACTTTGCTTTCGCCGTTTTTCTGACATCAGATGGTGCTTTTGCGGGTGAGTGTCTCTGCTCCAGTATCTACAGCTGTTGTCTTACACGGGCTGACGATTTTATAGCACCGAGGCGACGAGGCGAAGCCCTTCCAATCACCCTCATTCCTCGAGAGCTCAAAGGGTTTGCAAATGCAAAGCAACCATCCGCTCAACAGATTGCCGCGAACGGACGGGTATGCGGAGATGCAGTGAAGCAAGGTGTATGCGACAATGGCAGATGCGGCAACTTCGTCGCCCCCACCGGATTTGAAGTAATACCTACTGCCGAATCGCAGTGTCTAGATTCGAGTATCCCATAATGCCTACATGTTTGAAAACAGCGCCGTTTCTTTCACCCTTCGTCCTTCATTATTACATGGTGCGCATCGACTTTTGATTGTATCTATTGCCAGCCGAACATTTAAGAGCGCCGAGATTACTACATACACATAATATCAAAAGTGTTTGGATCCTAGAAATTATTCGCTATACCTTTAGTAATGGCCCTCCAAGGTCATGGTGACAGTCTTGGAAACGATGTACTCCTCAATAGCTACGTCCTTACCGGACTCCTTCCCATACCCGGAGAGCTTTATGCCACCAAAAGGTGACTCTGCAGCTGACGAATTGCCAGTGTTCATCCCGATCATGCCCGCCTCAAGCTTTTCCATTAGTCGCCACGTACGATCCGTATTTTTTGTGAAAAAGTAGCTCGCAAGACCCATACTTGTGTCATTGGCCCACTGGATTGCCTCATCCTCGGTCAAGAAACGATAAACTCCCAAGACCGGGGCAAACGTTTCTTCTCTACTGATGAGCATGGATTGCTTCATGTCGCGTAAGATAGTTGGCTCATGAAAATATCCAGCTTCCATGCCAACATCTCTCCCCACACGGCCACCATGGATAATCTTTGCGCCGGCCTCCACAGCATCCTTGACATGAGCTTGCGCTTTGGGGATGGCGCGAGGTGTCGTCAGAGGACCCATGGTGGTGCTGGGTTCGGATCCATGTCCCATCTTGATCTTTCTGGTACGCTCAACGAGTTTCTCGAGGAATTCTTCGTAGATGCCATCCTGAACATACACCCTGTTTGCGGTGATGCATGCCTGGCCTGCGTGTCTCCATTTAAGTGCAAGTAGCTGTTCAAGAGCCTGTTCCTGGTTGCAGTCATCAAAGACAATGAATGGGCAGTTTCCACCAAGTTCCAAAGTGACCTTTTTGAGCCCTTCGGCACAGTGCTTAGCGATCAGACTGCCAATGCTCGTGGACCCGGTGAATGACACCTTTTTCGTCAGAGGGTGCTTGCAGAGTGCCTCTGCAACCTCCGGGGTATTGTCCAATGAAGTCGTAATGACATTGAAAACACCCGGACCAAACCCAGCCTTTGTGGCTAGGTTTGCGAGAATGAGACAAGTTAGAGGAGTCTCAGGAGAGGGCTTAGCGATCATGGTACAACCTGCTGCTAGCGCGGCGCCAGCTTTGCGCAGAATCATACTTCCAAATAGTCAGTATATGATACCGCTACACCAATTTAACAGAAAGAACAGACGCACGCACGCACGCAATGGGAAAGTTCCAGGGAACAAGCGCAACCGCCACCCCGATCGGCTGCTTTATGATCAACACCCTCCTGTTAGGCGCAGATGGTGTCGAAATATTGCCTCGGATACGCTCGGCCTCACCAGCGAACCACCAAGTGAAGCCCAAGGCATAGTCGAGCTCGCCTTGCGCCTCGGCGAAAGGCTTTCCGGACTCGTGGGTCAATACCAAGGCTATATCGTCTCGGTTCTCACGGATAAGTCGATCCCATTCGAGGAGCTTCTTCGCGCGAGACCTTGGGTTTTCGAGTCGGTAAGTCTGGAATGCTTCGTGGGCCGACTTGATAACGGCGTCGACATCAGAGCGGTCGAAATCAGGGCTTGAAGCAAAGACTTTGCCGGTTCCTGGATCCTCAATGTCGAATCTTTTCTTAGAAGATGCTGCTACCCAAGACCCATGAACATAAGCATCAGTCTTGAGTAGATCGGGATTGGCAAGCTGGCATTTATTAGTAGACGGTTTCACCCGGAACAGATAAGCTGTCGACTGACTGTGAAGGGAAACTCGCGGGCCATCGTCGCTATCTTTGCCGATTCGCAATGATGGCAGCTAGCAGAATTAAATTAAAAAAAGGGAATCTTGGTTCCGAGACTAATCGGTCATCCAATTGACGGGTCGATAAAGCCTATAAATACTGGTGCGGAGAAATATAGCCGGCTTGGAGTGTTAGTTTGTCGCAACCCCGCACCCCAAGCCGTTCCACGTTGACCAATGTCTCGGATGACGACGTGTTACTTAAAAGTGTCTTTGCTATGACCAATAAACTAGAAAATGGCTTAAACTTGAGACTAATTTGGCACATTAGGCCTTCAAGAGCTGGGTAGACTTGCTATAAGCGAGAACATCGGTGGCTTTGAATGGTTCGGTCCGTGCCGCGGCAGATTTCCGTCCATAGCAGAATACCAAATAAGACGCACTACGTAGATGAACAGAAAATCGAATGAAGGGTTACCAGCTTTGACTCATTGATTTTATCTAATGTCTTCCAGTTTCATATCGCACCTTACGATTCTTTCTGTGTCTAGCGGCACACATTGCCAGAGTTCAAGCTCAGAGACTCATATCGATCTCGCCAGCGCGTCTACGAATTTCGAGTTCCAAGTGCGGGTTGAGCACAGGGTTGCCACCATAATCGGTAATATCAGTATTGGCACCAGCGGGTATCCTCCACTCATATTGTAGCAAGATGTGGGCGAGCGCGATCTTGATCTCGTTGGCGGCAAAGAAGCGTCCAGGGCAGGCATGCTTGCCGTGGCCAAAGCCAAGGTGCTCCGGGCTGGTACTGACAAGTTGCGACACATTCTCCTTGTTGGCTTGCTCCCGCATGCGGTAAAACCGGTACCCATCCCACTTATCTGGCTCCGGGTATACTTCAGGGTCCCAAAGGGCGTGTGAGGAGACACAGACAGGGGTTCCCGTTGGGATGAAGGTTCCGTCGGAAAGTGTCACGTCGGCAGTGGAGACTCGCTGCATACTTGCTGGAAGTGGAAAAGGGTGTCAGTTTGGTCATGCATGCCTTCAAAGATGGCCAGCGGTGGTGAGACTTACCAATCTGCAAAGGCTTGATGCGCTGGCTCTCCTTAATGACACTGTCGAGAAGCTTCATGCTGTACAGCGATGTTTTCTTCCAGCCACCATCCTTAAGCACATCCAAGACCTCCTTTTGCAAGTCCTTGATGATCTCGGGGTGCTTCGCCAAGTCAACTAGCACCTGACCCAATAGATCTGTTGTAGTATGAATGGCAACCGTTGATAGGAAAAGCTGACTAAGAGCCGGGTTGTGAGGCGTTCCTTTGGAGACCGAGGCTTGCTCAAACCACTCAATAGCGTCGTGATACTCGGGTACCGATCGACCTTCCGCAATAGCTTGGGCCTTCAGAGCGTGACGTTTGTCAACAATCGGCTTTATGATGGCAGTGGCTTCCTGGATCTGCTTGCGGGCGGACTGGCAGCCAGGGAGAAACCAGTGAACGAAGTTGCGGAGGAACGGAGGGTATTCACGGAGTCGATCGGCAGCAGTGAAACCATTGAGGGTATAGTTTTTGGTGATCTCAAGCCAGGATTTGTTGCGGCAGAGCTCTGTGCCCAAAAACACGCGCGAAGAGATACGAGCAATGAAGTGGAGGACAGTTGAGCGCATGGGGATCGCGTGCCAATCTACGCGAGTGTCAGTTGGCAGTCAGGTTTACACAGCAAATATTGTCTTACCTTTGTTTTCTGTGAAGATGTCTCGGAGGGCAAGAGACGTTTCGTCGGCCAAAGGCTCGGTTACCTTGGCTGTTGCAACAGTGTCAGCTCAATCCCGATGGTATCATGTAATCATCGCGTCCAAAGAAATCCGCACCTAGTTGTTTCGTCAGGTCCTTGTTGATGACGACCAAAGTGATGCTGTCGTGGTTCCCTTCAGCAAACGCGTTAAAACCGGGGTACTTTGTTTGGAAAAACTGTAAAGATGGCAGGTCAGAACCATTGTCATGCCCAGTTCTTTGCAGCAAAGTTCAAATGGGAAACGATTAGAATACTTCTTTGGAGAATTCAGTAAAGCTCAGGTTTTTGTGGTTGCGAATTTCGTTGGCCATTGATGGTGGCAGCACAATGGTTTCGCCCATGTCACTTATCAACCTCGTAGGCTTGTTCGGGTTTTTGCTGAACCATTGGCGCATGATACCTCTCGCATTGGTGAGATAATTCCTCTTCGGCCGGCTGTTAGTGAGCTCATATAGCTTCTTCTGGTTGATCGACGGGATGTTGAGCTTGGAGCCCTGTAGCGAGTAAATAAAAAAAATAATCAGAATAGTGGTAAAGAAGTAGGGTAGCGGTTTGGCCGAGGCATCGAAGGTGAATGCCCTGTCGTCCAGGAGGGATCGGATTGCATCGGTTCCGTCCATGGTCGAACAGGTTATACAAGAATGTTTTAGAAGGTTTCCGAGTGTGTTTAGTTCTTGAGGATGTAGTAGTCAACTGAGAAGTAGCCGCTGACAGGAACTAAGGATATATGTATGTGAGAATCAAAGGCGGCTAGCCATGCGACCTGTGAAGCGGATGCTGACAACTAAGTCGTAGCACGAACGGAAAACTACAACGGACAGTTCATCATCCCGCTAAACGCCGCGCGGGCGGAGGCTAGTTATTTCCCAGGGGTTTTAAACAGAAGCTGGAGCCGGCGTCTAATCCACAGTGACGACACAGTTGGTCCGCGGGATGCGAACGGGTTGCAGTTGCCGCATGTGGCCATCTTCGACTTTCCTGGCAGTGTCCAGATATGCCGCAGGGCCCATTTCATGTTCCACCATGAGGCAATGTAAAGATTATAGTTGGCTACAGGATCTCAGCCCCATAGCAACTTGTGCATCACGCTTGTAGGAGTAAGTGAAGCCTTTATGTGATTTCTATTCTTTTTCCTATAACGGCAGATAATATTATGACAACCCGCGCCGACGATAGTTGTACAGTGATGGAAAGGGAAAACTAGCTGATTAAATCGATATCAGTTCGGACCACAACGCGGAACACTCGTTCGGTCGATTGATGTATGATGGGCACCATCCGCACAGATGCTGTCAGTTGGGGTTCGTCTTTTTCTCGGTGCAAGCTTCCAACCCGTAATCCGTTGCCAACCATTTCACCATTTCGCATACGGATACCGGATACGAGGATGTAATGCATGAAGTCTTTGGGCACAGTTACACCCACATAGTCAGTTGGGTCTAACCAGTAACCCGTCTTTTTCCTGTGCCTATGCATGAGAAGATCCACACGGGAACTCCCTGAGCCAAGCCTTCCCGAGCCTTAAACCCATACTCGTTCTAACCACGAACCGATGCGGAAATCTTTGGAGCTCCACATGGAGAAGCGGACCGACGATCACTTTGTCTCAGACTTCTTGTCAGGACACCGACCTCTCAATCCAACGGCCAGAGGCCGCTGATTCAGCGGCTCATCCGGGTGAGTCAGCTATCCAGCCTCTCGTTCCACCATGCTTGAGACATCGGGTCCTTACTACAGCCCGTTGTTCCCGAACTTCCCCGCACATAGGTCATCCCCATTAGGTAGTTGTAATAGCCTCATAACCAACGGGCGATCCCACCACCCACTTCCGAGATTTGTGCAGCGTCGGAGAAAACCCACATTGGACTTACTAGCATCAGCTAGTTGATGCATCTGGTAGTTCTCGCCTAGGCTGCAGACGAATCTGGAACCTTTACCGCATGGCAAGAGGGTAATACATGATAGTATGATTTGGTAACCAATGTTGGCCTGAATGCCTCGTCATACCATAGTGGAGAATTTATGCACAATAATTTTATTCAAGCATCTTTAGAATAGGATTTCTATACATATTAGCACCGTTCATAATAGGTACCAGTCGTGGTTTATCCACGTAGTCGCGACTACTTCACGCTACATCAATGCTAAACAACTCAATCAGCATCTGCTACAGCATTAGTGCCAGGCCCAAAGTTCAAAAAAGTTCAATCGACTCTTCGATAAAGCACTATGGGTAGGAGATTAACGGATGGATTTCCGAGGCGCAACAACGCCCATGGCTACTGACATTCTCCGAGGGCTTCAAATTTCGCCTTATTATGTGCACTGCTACATGATTAATGAGCAGAATACCAACTATACGTATCCTCCTCCTTGCGTCATTTCCAAAAGAAAGCAAGCCACTTTGTCCCATGATGTCTTATTTATACTGTCCGCGCGAACAAGCGATGCAGTGTTGTTAAAAGAAACCCACAGTTCTCACGTAAGCCAGTTGCCCTCCAGCACCAAGAAGACTCTAAGGTGATTCATGGAAATTACAATGAAAACTATCGATTTCGTAAGGTAGCGACTAAATGAGACCACGATGTTGAGTGCTCATGGGTTCAATTTGACGCCGATGAGTTGTCACTAGCCTGACTATTCAAGCATTACTGAAGTAACTATCGAGCACCGAAATTTGATCTGCTCGCCTACATATTTGGAGTGGGTCTGTGAAAACAACGATACTGTCTTGAATTCGAGGCTAGCAAAAGAATGAATCTAAGCCGCGCTTGTCCGATCGATAAAACTACCACAAGAATGCATTTGTCGAGCTTTGTGTTTGACTGCTATGAATTGTTATTGGCGTAGATCAAACTGTTCCTGATTTAAGACTCAAGTTGACAAAGCCTTGGAATTTCCCATAGCGTTGATAATGACTTAGCCACTATTATAACATTTAGGAACATAAAGTCGCCGGAGGATGATTGAGTAATTTGTCTGTACCACGAAGCTAGTTAATGAAAGATAAGGTGAACTTTGCCTTTCAGATAACCAAAGTGCCAAACCATCGATGACTCTTACTTTAAATGCACTCGAGTTCCAAGAAAGGCTTCATTCCGAGATCCTACTTATGGATACGGAGAGAGTAGTCACTGTTCCTGCCGAGCCACAAGTGTTTCTGAGGTATTTGTGCTTGAAAAGTCGCAGTCCCCTCGCAGAAACACAACTCCTCATTAAGTAGTGAAACTATCGGCTTGTATGGGAAGAATCATCGTGTAAAGAGTGCATTTCTACTCGTAAATAGCTTTGCTGCTGCTCTAATCTGGGTACGGACTGTCCAGGTTTTCATTAGACGCCAAAATCGAATAACTATGTTTCATCTTGAAGTAAAATTCGCAGCGGTGTCTCATGCTCATCTTCAAGAGTTTCCCTACATACAAGACAATTGTAGAGCTCGTTTCGCGATGCAAGTGTAGTGCGGAATTGTGGAGCTTGAAAGGACCAAATGCAGACCGGGTGTCACGAAGCCCATGGTTTTGAAGATCAGAGTTTCTTGGACGAGAGTGTTTGCGACATGCACCTTGGATTTTGGGGTGCATTCTGAACCTGATTTGTCAGTCCATATTCTTTTGCTGGTTGGAAGTCTCTTGGAAAGGAGTCCAAGATAGAAGCCAAGAGCCGAAAACAAGTGTGCGTTCGTCATGTAGAAAAGAAACATAGCCCAGGATCTTTCGACCGATCGGACGTTAGCAAACCTCGTTAAACCATGTCCCAATCCGGCCTCATAGAGTGCTTTACCCCAAGTAACTAACTTACCGGGTTGTTTCTCTGATTCTTGAGTTGCTATGTTGGCAGTTTGGGCTTACCATCTCGTCTCATCAAGAGGATGGTTAAGGCGCGGAAGTCTATCAATGTCTAGGGATCCACTGCACAAACATTTTAGGGTCAGATATGAATCTAAGAAACGCTCCGAGCATCGAAATAACTACGCAAGCTAAGCGCGGAACCCCGTTCGTGGTAGTTAAGCTGTGACATGATGGCCAGCATAGCATCCAAGTGAAGTACAGTGTCCTTAGAGGAATCATGTAATGAAATATGGCAATCACCATGTTGTCTAATTGCAAGATATCATCAGTATGTTGAAACTCTCTGGAAGTAGACGAACTGAAGGATTGGACCGAGCTATGCTCTGCTTCAGGCCAAACCCAGGGCGTAGTCGGCTATCATGCTGAAGAAGAACCAATCTCAAAGCAAGGCGGGTGGGTGTCAGGGTGCGAAACCTATCAAACAGCCAAAGTAAAGATCAAGAATGATGTAAAACACAGAAGCTTGCGGGCACCGAGTAACATTGTGATTCATGTCCAGAGGCAAGCAAGAGATCAAGTCTCAAACGGAAGCGTGGTGATGGAACACAATACTTCCAGTCTGGGAGCACGAGTGGGGTGTCTTGAGTCTCTTGTTGCCACTTCTCAAAAATGCTGTGACCAACATAGAAGGAAGAGTGTGTATGCGCCAACGGCAGCCACGAAGTGAAACAGATAGACTCAAGACGAAGATCACAGACGAATATTCAATCCGAGTATACTTGCGGTTAAAGGATTGTCATTGTAACCCCCCCTCCCCCTTGATAAGAGGTTCGACATAGCAGCTTGCAAATTCAGACGAGTGCAGTGTTGTGTTTAAAAATATGGATGGAGACCGAGAGCGGGAAGAATAATACCGGTGTAAAGATCAGCCTCACTCATGGTAGGTCGCGAGGCAAGGCATCTTGGCAACATGGGCAAACTGAGTTTTCCGTTCTCGGGGCGAGGGCAATTGTTGGGATGTAAAGACGGGACTTTTGCTAATTACTACGATAGGACTAATCAACTGCGAAGCTACAAAACGCGATTGCTTGAATTAAGATATATGATGATAAGGACTCTGTGAGTCCTACAACAGCAAATTACCTCTGGTGAGTCGTCTTCTAGAAACTTGCTGGAATGCCGGCTCATTTGCATGATACATTGAGACCAAGAATAGTTCTATTCCTTGTCCTGAAACCAACCATCCATAAGTGCACGTGCCATGTTGTAAAGCCAGATGCCCCGGAAAACCCGCCTCCTGGTCGGACTCGTGGACCAGACTCGGAGATAGCCCTAGGAGTGGAGGGACCTTGTCCACGGGTACTGGACGTTGCTCCGCACCCGGAGCGCAAATCTGCCTCGTAAGGCTGTGGGAGGGATGACGGAATGCCGCATGTCTCTTGTTGCGGCTAGACCCTTCTGCGTGGGTAAGAGAGGCCAGAACTTTCTCTTCAACATCAGATGATGTTGATACTGGACCTTGCGTAGTATCTCTGTCAAATGACTTTGTGAAGCCACTCCTGCCTTTACGAGCGGCCTCCGGGAGCGGGATGGAAACGGCCCCCAAGACTTGGGGGCTGAGGAGGTGATCTCGTGCGGTGTTTGCTGTGTCCGGCTATGTACCGCACACGTCAAGGTATTGAATCCTACAGCCTTGCGTGAATTGCAATCAGCCGCCGCCTCTCGCCAGCAAGACGGTATCGAGGGAACGGGATAGCCGGTCGCGGCGAGACAATGTCGTCTATTTCCAGTCCACTTTGGCCGAATAGGAAGTAGATTGACTTCTGGACACGCACCGCAGTAACGGCGACGCGTCTATCGCCAGGCAGCGAGTGGCGAGCGGGCGGCGACCGGAGGGCGGAAACAGCAGCAGTGTCGCGGCAAAGGATCAAAGGGGTGTCATGAATATGTCTGGATGGGTTGACGCGTCCCAGTCCTGAAAGAGACGGCGGCCACCAGCCAATGGCAGAAGAGATAGTGGGCGCGAAGACACGAGCGAGGGAGAGTGGTTGCTGTACATCTAGGACTTCAGGACTCAACTCGAGACCCTTGTTCTAGCTATTCAATGTCCAGTCATAGAAGGAATTCTACTGCGTGACTTAAGATAGGCGTGTGTGTCAGGCCAGGCAGAAGTTTGAGGGAGCTGGGATATACGGAGCAGGTACGTACCGCTTCCCTTCCATGCAGCGGCCACTGCAAGCCAGCCGCATCGGGTGACCTCGACGCCGGGTTAGTCATCAAGGTGAAAGAGAGTACTCTGTACAGAGTATCGAATGGATATGTAGAAAGAGCTGTGAGCCTTGGGCTGTAAGTGACTGTTGCCTGCTGGCGGCGATTGAGACGAGCAGGTGGGGGAATAGCGGTGTGGAGATGACAGGAACGTACCTACCTCGAACTACCAAAGCAAGAACGGGGTCGGACACGGGAGTCTGTGTCACGTATCCGTACGGGAAAAAACGTCCACCACACACGTTTTCTCCTAGCCCGCCTCCACCTTCAACCCAGCGATGCACGATGCGCGGTGCGCTGCGATGCGATGCGATGCGATTGAACAATTCAAAAAAGCCTGTGCAGGCGACGTACTGCAATGCACCCCGCTCTGCTCGTCATTGACGAGCCAGCAAGCCCACGGTGATGGAATGACAAGCTTCTATCGGGTCCTCGTCTGCACGAAACAAGGCCTGGCTGCGTCGGTTGGCCCGAGCGAGAAGCAGGCTGTGGTGGCTGAGCTGGCCTTATCACGTTAAAGACGTGCACAGCCTTCGCAGCGGCTCCCTAACATCTGTCAAGACATGCGTCCTGAACGGATTCGACTGGCCCTGCTCCAACGAGCTCGACGCTTCGGCACGCTACGGGACAAGCGTTATCATCATCAACCTTGTCAAGCCATCAGTGGCTCCCCTTGCAGCCTGCAATCCTTCCATGGTGACGGCCACCGTACCCGTCGGATGGAGTTGATCGGACTGGCTCGCCGTCACTTTCGAGCACCGCCGTGGATCGATTGCCTCCATCGTGGCCTCATGCATACCCATAGTGCTCTCTGCAAGCCAATCGAGTGGGACACTCGACCGGCCCGTTTGGAAACAAACGGCGTTCTTGTCCACCCTATAGAAGCAGCAACGGACAAAGAGCTCGCATAAGGCCACACAGACGCAATGGTGACTCAGGTGTCATTTGTTCACTCTATCCGCGATCCTGCCCCTCACCGAATCCAACCGGGGTGACTGGCTGCGATCTCGACTGGACTGGACCCAGGACGAATGGAACCGTTGCGACTCGTAGACGATGGCGGCTGTCGCTTGTCCGATTAATTCAGCGGGAACGAACCACCAGAACAGATAGCGCGCCGGCCACCGTGTGTTTCAATTGCCGCTGTCCATGTCACCTTGGTCTTCTCTAAGGACCTATGGGTGGCCCGTCCCCTGGGTCAAGTAAATGACGACCTGGGGGTAACGTCGCGCTGGGTGCAAGCTGCAGCATTGCACTCTACAGTACCGTACACACTAAAATAGCATCATATCATGATCATTATTGTTTCGTCTTTTTGTCCGTACGATCGCCGTGGCCGTCATTTCCCACAGAAGGCTGCGACAGCCACCGGGAACAACCAACGGCGTCACGCAACCCTCACCTCGAGGTGAGCGTAAGAGGGATGGGAGGGCGCAAAGCAGAAAGTACGCCGTTGTGCTGTCCAACCTGTCGGTTCCCTCTCCATCCTTCGGTGGACCGGACACCGCCAGCAGTTCTCAGTGACAGCCACCGTCGCGGCGCATCCTGACTTTGATGGCCACACCTACTTGCCTTCAGATGCAAGGCCGCATTAGTGGGGACGACTGAGGACTCAACGCAAGAGACATCATGCGCGTCAACCTCTGGACCGTTCGACCTGTCAAAGGCCCTTGGCTCCCTCCAACGCCCTCCATTCGACGGCTTACGGTCACCCCCGGCGCCCTCCACAAAAGTCACTTGGCCAGCGCTCCGCCTCTACAATCCCAAGGGCCTCCAGTGACGAAAGGCTGTGAAACAGCACCTAATGTAGCCGGCCAGCGAGAGAGTGCGCGAGAGTGACATGGGGTGGGAAGAGCCAAAAGAGGCGCGGCACCATCTCAAGCGACTCCAACGACTCCCCACCTCTCAAGACGGACCCCTTGTGAGCACGAAAAAGGCTTAGCTGGGCCAAGCGAAAGACTCATCGGCCACTAGCAAGCCCACGAAGGCAGCAGTCTGACAGGGGACAAGCATGCAGGCGCAATGCACACTTGCAAGGCCTCAATCTCCACCATCCCACCACCACTTTGCAGCTGCTCGGTCCACGATGCTTGGGATGCGCCGTCCTGTCTTTGCGGCTGACGCTGGGTACTTGTCTACTCCCCCCCCCCCCCCCCCCCCTGCTCTCCCATGCCACCACCGTTCTGAGCGCGCTTCTTCGGACGATATTTAATTCAGACGCGGAATCTCTTTGAGACACCTTGTTCTTGCGCTGCTCGACATCTCCACTTGGACTATTTACACTTTGATACCCTCCTGCCCACAGCACACTGACACAGACCTGGTCGATCCACTCCCTACCTAAACTTAGGCAGAACTTGTTCGACATACTTCAACTCCTTACTGCGTACATCTTGCTTTCATCTGGTATATATCTTCACCCTCGCCCCTTTCTTTCCTTTCTCAACAGGCCAACCAACTTACACAACCAACACTCAGATCACACATCGCAACACTTCTCTCTTACACACTTGACTCGGCCCATTGGCACCGTCACATTGTCTTCCCACCGTACACCCGAAGCTCACTACCTCAACAACACCATCGTGCACAAGTATAAGTCTGGTCGTCCCGCCAACACCAGCCAGGAATCTCAACCTCGACCCCGTCTCTTGAGGACGCTATCCTCTCCTCAGTCGACCGACCCCGTGAAGCGAGTTCGCTTTGCTCCAGAGGTCGTCCAACCTTCACCACCAACCCCGCGCACGCCGCGCTCTCATACGTTTCAACCAAGCACCATGTGCACCACCGACATCTACACCGACGTCTACCCCGACGGCCGGAGGAGCGAGTACCAGGAGCCGAAGTATTGCACTCCTGCAACCCGCAACGGCCGCTTCTGCGCCAACCCCGTCGTCTACAACCACCCGCCTCGCGCGGTAGCTTACCCTTCACCTATCCCCGCTTATCCTGCTGCTGGAACTTCGTACCCCTTGCCTCACCAGATGCCGCCAACTCCTCCACTGGGCTCACCTCGAGGCACTTCTGGAGGCGCCGACGCAGACCGCACTCGTCGAGACTCTTCCTCCAGCGAGCGCAAACACCGGAAGTCAGGCATCTATGTCAACGGGCAGAAAGTCTTGGACCTTAACCGCAAGAACCGCTCACGTGCTGAGCGCATTGTCATCGTCGACTCCCCTCCTACCCCTCGCACACCTCCCAAGCAGTTCGCATCACCCTACTCGGCACCGCCCTCACCCGACGCCGGCGGCAACGGCCTCAACTTCCGCTACAGCCACGTCCCGCGCGACTCCCTCCGCCCCGTCATTGTGGACGAACGCACTCCTCGGTCAAAGGTAGAGATCGAGGTCATTGACAACGGCCATCGCCGTCACAACTCTTCCGACTCGCGACACAGCCACACCAGCGCCGACGACGAAGAGCGCCGGCGCCGGCGTCGCGAGAAGGAACGCGAGAAGGAGCGCAAGGAGCGCGAGGAGCGTGAGCGCCAGAAGGAAGAGGAGCGCCAGCAGCGCATCCGCTTGCAGATCGCCGCGCAGAACGCCAACATTGCCCGCCGCACCGCCGTTCCCCTCCAGCGCACATCAACGGGCTTTGGCCCCACGCTGGCCGACCAGCAGCGCGAGCAGGAACTCGTCGATGCCGTGCGCCGGATGGAGATTGCCGACCGCCGGGCACGTGAAGCGCGCGAGGCGCGCGAGAAGGAGGACGAGGACGAGGCCCAGCGCCGCCGGTTGAAGGAGCGCATGATGCCCCGTCGCCGGGCGACTGTGGGGCCGGGCAGCCGGAGGCCCCATGTCCACTACGACGATGGTGTCTACCGATGGGAATAAACGCCCGTTTAGACACAGATTTGTTATTCGATAAGCGACGTTTGCGCTTGAATATTTCTTTTGTCTGGAATTGTATAGATAGCCAGCGTTTTGCCTTTACTGCATGTACATACCCCTACAGGGGCGGGACTTGGATGGGGCCGCCGGGATGGCGATGGGATGATACCAACAACAGGACACTCGGGGGGAATACCTAGCATAGTTGATGAATCAAACAACAGCATCACGATTCATGAAAACCGCTCCTTCATTGGCGACAAGCCCTTTTGGCAACCACGCAAATTGGCATGATAAACAACAAAAGTCGAGGCCTTGTGATCGCGTATTCATGCATGTCTCACTCCTGCCCTGGTCGAGGGCGGACCCCGAGGCCTCGGCAGAGAGGCGAAAGCGACGCTCCTGTCTCGCCGATCGCACCACCACCCGGAACGCGATTGCGAGACATCTGCAGCGTCCCGTATCCGTGGCGTTTTATTGTTCGTTCATCCTAACTTTTCTTGCAGGCTGGGGGTGGGAGTATGTTTGTGGCGGGTCGTAGCGGGTGGTTGCTTCGGCCTGAGTCAAGACATCCAACATCTTCCACTTGCGGGATGCACGGAGAATGGGATTTTGAGGAAGCGCATCTGTCGCCCGTGTTTAAGCCAAGTCCCTCATTTCCCAATGTCGACGGGCTACACACTCTAGTCCTCGAGCTCTGCGTGAATTGTGAAAGTCCCGCGACAGCCTCGTTGGTGTTGATGAAGAAGCCTGAGGTTAGAGACGACACCGACAATCTCCATGGCGGGGTCGGCGCGGGGTCCTGACGGCGCAGTCCACATTGTTGCCTGGCTCCGCTTTGGACGATTCGCCATCGCTTTGACAGCTGCACGACATACCCAAAGTACCGTCGATTTAAGCAAACCGCGCCTATCGTCTCCTCGAGTAGAACGGCGCGCTTAGCAGAGGTCCGGCGAGGTTGATGCCTGCGCCCAGCGGAGACCGGAACAGGCAACCTCGCCAATCTATCGGCTCTGACACCTCGCTAGCTGGGTTGGCCGGGTTGGCGCTCTTAACGAGTCGGAGCGGGAGGGAGGGAGGGAACACGGGCCATCCCTGTTTCTTTTGGCTCCAGGGAGACGGCGGGACGGGCCACTGAGGATTTGCACACCTTCACCTTGCGTCCCCGGGGTCGGTGTGTCGGTCAGGGTGTCCGCGACCGCCTTACGCTCTCGCTGCCTGGGTAGTGGCTTGCAATCGCGGCATGCTAGCGAGAGACAACCTGCGCCGGGTAAGGTGAATACAATCGCACGGTCTAATGCATCACACCGAAGCCGTTTGTCTCTCGCCTTGCGTCCTGAGAAACAAGACACCATGAGCACCTCGACTGAGACCGCATGGCCTGCTTGCACACCCACTCCGAGTCGGTCCCGTGGCCCACGTCCCTCGCTTCTCCGGGATTGGTCCGCCGGGCGTGGCCCCACTCACACCGATAACCGGCCGGACGCGACTTTGAGTGGTTCCTTTTGGAGGGGGAGTCATACACCGACGCGGAGAGGTAAAGGATTGGTGACGCATTCTGGCGGTGAAGGTTGGTGTTGATGGCTGCAGCTCTTGGGCATGGTGCTTGGCGAGTATCTTACCTCTTGGAATTGTGAGTTACTCCAGCCGCGTTTCTCTGTACAAGTCCATTTGCAAGATGATCATGCCCAAATGCTAGTGAACTCTACTTATTAAAGCATTCCCTGCGCCTCAGTTTGTCGTATGATTGTTACTCCCCACGAGAAGCCAAGTGCATCGAAGACTTCGGGAGAGTGTCTCGGTTGCATCGACAATTCACCTAGCCAGTAGCGTCATTGAACATCAACTCCGGCTTCCCATTTAGGTAGAAGTTGACTAAAGACACTCCGTGTAAATTTTCGATTGATGAGAACATGTGCGAATCGCACAAACTGAGCCATCGTAACTTCTCCATTCACTACAATGCTCTATATTTCATACAGTCTAGGTCAACTTTCATCTCAAAGACTCACTAGGATCGCCGTACATGTCATTAAGCAATTTTCGGAACGCAAGGGGACAGTAAGGGATAAGGTAGCCAGCTGCTTGTTTGATGTGGCATGCAATTCTAGACATCCGGAGCCCTCGATTATGTTTATAGTGAAGGAAGCTTTGAGCTCGTTGCCTGGCCCTGCCGGTTGAAATAAACCTTTTGACCGGTTCTCAGGCTCTCCTGAAGCCCCGTTGCTATTCGGAGAGACGTAACAGTAGAACGCAATGGAATGGGCAGGGGCTTCTCATCAAGGATAGCGTCCACGAACGCATTCGCCTCCACAACAAACGCCGATATGTATCTGTCATACCACGATGGCGTCGGTTCAACCTTGACGAACCCGTCCGTGTCGCAGATTTCCACCCGGTTCTTCCTCGGCGTCGAATTCACCGTCAACTTCCCCGTCATACCAAAGATCTCGGTGACATTGTCGTAGCCGTGCGAAGAACTCCTCGAGTGGTAGAAGTGGGCCATCTTGCCGTCCCAGAACTCGCACACGCCAACTGCGTTATCCGCGTCTCCTGTCTTTGCGAGGTCCGGGAAAAAGGCCGCGGTGCCAACGGCCGAAACAGACTTGGGCACAGAGTCCTCGCCCAGGAACATCAGCGACAAGTCAATATCGTGGATGGCACAGTCAAAGTAGATGCCGCCGGAGTTCTTCAGGTACTGATGAAAGAATGGGCTCTGGTCGAGCTTCTCGCATCCGTGAGACCGGAAGACGAAGGGCCTGCCAATGGCGCCTGCCTTGACTTTTGCCTCTGCATCTTGATAGCTATCGTCGAAGCGCCTGGAGAACGCAACCATGACTTGGGTCTCCGGGTTTGATTCCACGTGTTCGCAAAGAGCCTCCAACTAGGGAGAGTCAGCAATACATAGATTAATGTTTGTAGCAACATACCTCCGTGACAGATCGACAGATGGGTTTCTCGCAAAGAACGTGGATTCCTTTATTGAATGCGGCCAACGTATGAGGCAAATGCAGCTCTGTGATGGATGAGATGATGACCGCTTCAAGGCCAGGGGTCTCAATCATCTTTTCAAAAGTAGCGTAGACTTTTACACCATGAGGCTTTAGGTACTGATCGGCCCAGTCCAAGTCGGCCTTGGCTGGAGAGCACACGCAAACCAGTTTGGCCCGGGAAACCAGATTCAGAACGTTGATGGCATGCCGTTGGCCCATCCGACCAATACCAACGACGCCAACTTTAAGAGTCTTCTGCGGAGAAGTCATTGTGTCGATAGCAGGCGGTGACGGGAGTAAACCAGAACCCTTGAAGAATGCTCGGTGCGTAGTGGAAAGAGCTTCGAGGAACTGCGCTGCTCTAATTGCTGCGATTTTACAAGGACGAGGCGATATTTAACGATGGGGTCGGAAAATGGTTGCCGTCCTGGACTAATACAGGCAATGACGGCGAAAATTGACGGATTGGTAAGATGACGCTCAACGAGCCTCAGAGCAACGTCACGGGAAGAATCCCGAACAGCTCGTCGATGAGGGGGCTGCACACAAATGCGCGGCCCCGGACTTCATATTCCGAATTCAAAAGAACGGCTTTCGAGAATTATGATATATATTGCGTCCTCGTCTACTCCGTTTGTCCTTGAAACAGAGTGCACAACCATCCAGTCTCAGCTAACCGACTAACAAGATGTCGGAATTACCAGCGATTCGCTGGGGCATTATTGGTACACTCCCCCGCATCTTTGGCACTGGGTCAATGCTGACGGACTGACAATAGCTACGGGGATGATCTCTTCCTGGTTCGTCGAGGACCTCTTGATCTCACGACCAGACACCAAAGTCAAGCACATTGTGCAGGCAATTGGAAGCTCATCGGCTCAGAAAGGACAGGACTTCTCGAAGCAATTCTGCCCCAACAGCAACCCAGCCATTTATGGATCCTACGACGAGGTTTATGCTGACCCCAATGTGGACATCCTATACATCGGCACCCCGCATGCTTTCCACAAGCAAAACTGCCTAGACGCGATTAATGCTGGCAAGCCTATTCTCTGCGAGAAAGCTTTTGCACTGAACGCTCGCGATGCGAAGGAGGTCTTGGCTCGCGCCAAGGAGAAGGGGGTCTACGTCGCTGAAGCGATGTGGCTCCGCCACCGTCCCCTCGTACAAGACCTGCAACGCATGCTTCACAAGGAGAAGGTCATTGGTGATGTCTTCCACGTCTACTCGGAGTTTGGACTTGAAATGGACATTCCAAACTTGCCCGACAGCTCAAGGTACAAACAGCCTCATCTTGGTGCTGGCTCACTGCTCGACTTGGGCATCTACACGCTGACCTGGGCTATACTTGGCTTAGACCCAGGAACACCTGCGGCCCCCGAGACACCGAAGATTCTTGCTGCGCAGTCACACCATGGTGACGTTGAGGTCACCAGCAGCGTCATCCTCCACTATCCTTCTACGGGTAGACAGGGTGTAGCAATCTCCACGACAATGGCGACCGGTAACCCGGACGTATTGGCCCGTATCCAGGGTACCAATGGCGCAGTGGAGGTGCATGGGACTGTTCCGTCCGACCCCAACTCTTTTACCGTCTACCCAAAGTTCTGGAGAGACCAGACAAAAGGGGTAGTCAAACGAGATGCTGGCAAGACCTACGATTACAAACCAATCGGACGGGGTTACTACTGGGAGGCTGACAATGCTGCACTGGACGTGTTGGCAGGCAAGTTGGAGAGCGATGTTATGCCTTGGGCGGAAACCATTCGTGTCATGGAAATCATGGACGAGATTCGACGGCAGGGTGGAACTGTGTATCCCCAAGACACAGAGCAGTGATGATTGGATTAGCGATCGCGAGGATCTGTTGAAGAATGCGATCAATCCATGCGACTTGCCCGAAATCCAGAGGAGCACATTTAAAGTCAGAGGGATAGCAGACGGACTGGAGAACCATAAAATCTGATAAAATGTTTGATAGAATTGTGCAGGAAAGACATGCAAACAATGTCTATGTAGGTGGGTAGCGTGATTGATGACGCTATCACTATTTGGCTGAGTTATGAAGGATTCATTTTATGTTGTGTTTTTCACTTTTTGTATCAAGCCCTTATGATGATCTAGTTAGTAACGATAAGTTTGTTCCACGGGCTGTACGCACACCTGTATAGAAGATGATGATTAGGCTTTGGAAATTGTCATCAAGGATGCCAGAACATAGAGACCGCTTTCCATGATGAGCGTACAAACAACCGTCTGATAGTTTTTTCACAAAGGTCTAACTAGCTCCAAGCATTTCTGTGTGGGATCAATTCCATAGGGTGTGCACACTTGACCTTGCGCGTTCAATGTGGCTGGCTTTCTAAGAGATTGGCGACAGAAGAGAATACTGCGTAGCATACTTGGATACGTTCTTAACATTTCATAATCGATACAATAAGAGAGGCCTTTGTCATTGGTGTTCGAATTCGAGTCAGTAATTTGTGTCTAGCAGCCATGTTTAAATTACCTTCCTTACGAACTCGAGCAATTAATCAACTACTTAACATCTCCCTGTCTATATCTTGTTCTCCGAACCTGTACATTACTTTATGGCTGGCCAGCGTTTAGAACACATCTTTTGAAGTCTTAACAGAACTTGAGACTCTTATATGAAGGTCTCCAGCCTTGCAAGTTGTGAATATGATCCACTATCACAGACTGCTTATGAACTGATTGACGTGGGGTTGAGTCCTTTATCGGCAGCGGCCGGATTGCCAATCCGCTCCGTGGATTGCGCAATGCACCATGGTGACCTGATACACCCCAATCATTGGGCGATAACAACCATTGTTGCGAAAGCATAAATGCCGCGCCGGCCATGTTGATGATTGATTATTTTACGTCAAGTTTGCCAAGGCACGGTGTGATCGCTCCCTAGTAGCCAGCAAGCATCGTCACGCTGTCAGTACCTTTTTGGATCGTTCGAAACTAACCACAACGATGACTATCAAGAGCCACTTCACTCCTCCCCCACTCAAGGTCGCCATTATTGGCGGTGGTCCTGGAGGACTGGGTGCTGCAATAGAGTTCGCCAAGCTGCACTACGTCGACTGGACGCTTTACGAAAAGAAACCCCAGATCAGCGAAACAGGTGGCGGCATCAGTTTGCAACAGCACACTTGGAGACTGCTAGAGTTGAACGGAGCAGCCAAGAACATAGATCCAAATGACTTCTTCAGGTCTCCAGATGGCACGAGTGGGCAACAACGGTAAGCTATGAATAGAAGAGCTTTGTTCACGTGCAAGGTGTTGACATGTGAGATCACAGGAATGGAAGGACCGGAAAGCTCCTACAACAAAGCAGTCACCCCAAGGACACGCCACCGCAACAGTTGAGTTGCCGTATGGTGCGGGCTAAGCTACAGGCTGCCCTACTCAAAGATGTCGATCAGTCGCGTGTCAAAACCTCGAAAAAGCTGATTGATATATCTATTCTACCAAGCGGCAGGGTCGAGATCCGTTTCGAAGACGGGTTAACCGACGAAGTGGACCTGCTTGTTGGAGCTGACGGAATCCGCTCAGTAAGAGCTATCTTATGCGAACAAATCAGTCGGGGTTTTCAAGCTGACGGATAACAGTTTGTGAGATCTTTCGCTTTTCCTTCACACAAGATCAAGTATAACGGCCAATCTGCCTACCGCACCATCATTTCAAAATCGACAGTTGAGGAGATCGATGGGATCCCGAAGTCTCCCGTCTTCTGGCAAAACACTGGCGGAAAATACGTGTTCACCTGTCCTCTGGGTGGAGATGATTTCGAAGTCACCGCGCGCATCCGTCGCCCAATCGAGGGCCAGGAACATGTCAGCTGGGGCCGTCCCTTTGATTTCTCCACCATCGCATCAGAGTATGACGAGTTCTGTGAACCTGTCCGAAAGGTCATACAGCTTGCCGCTCAAGGCAAGACCGAAGAGTTTGCCCTTTTCTCGGGAGCCCGGCTTGAAAGCGTCATTTCTCATGGTGCCTTGGCCCTAATTGGAGACGCTTCTCACCCCCTCTCTGGCGCTTTCGGAGCTGGAGCAGGCTTTGCATTGGAAGATGTTTATGCCTTGACTCGGGGTATCGACTGGGCACAACGGAACGCAAAGGGGTTGCCGGCGGCGCTAGAGCTCTATGACCAGATCAGATCTCCGCACTATCGTGATCTATACGGAGTTCTGGACAACTTTGCCGCACTCAACTCCGCATTACTGGCTGAGAATCTTCCTGTAAATGAGGAAATTGAGGAGCGAGTAAAAAGAGCGGGCGAGAGTAAGAGTACTTGGATGTACCACTATGAAATAGACACGGCCGTCGACCAGTTTCTCAGAGCGGCTAATCGACCCGGCCAGGTGGCAGCTGTTCTTTGATACGTCATTAGAACCTGGTTGACTCCTAGACCCGAGCAGTAAAGCACCATGTGAGCTAGAAATAGATACACTTGCCAAGGTGCCTCGAAGGCGAATCTTACAATTGTCGCATCTTCCTGACCAAGAGCTTCTCATGAAGGTGATGTACCCATGCTATGGTTGACATTGCCAACCAATACATATGTTTCTTACTGGTCAGGAAAATGCTATGACGGTAGATATTCCTACGAACAACCCAAAATCAATTGTAGAGCGGCGCGACCGGTGTTAGACTGTAGGCGGCGTGATACTTATGAATTCCATTACAAGACGTCGCCCTGGAAGGATACCACTAGGCACACTGAGCAATGTTCCTTGAAACCTCGACTAAGCTTCATCGCAGCGACACCGAATGGTTTGGCGTATCATAACATCATTGGTATATCAGAGGGATATTCCGTTTGTGTTATCGTTCCACTGATTTGTGTCGCCTCAAGACCTTAGTAGTCCGCGCCGCTCCACAAGGCGGCTACTGTCGCCACTCGAGAGGCACCCAATCTGGAGAGCCAATCCGGCGGAAACAATGGGCTGATGGAGACACTATTAATTAGTCAACAATTGACTAAGTCTCATTTGGTCGCGATATGTGCTCAACGCACGGACGCTTAACGACAAATTTTCAAATTTCACACCACCGTCAATACTGAGTCATCTCCATTGATATTGGAGTAACTCCGCTACCGCTGTTGCTCAGTCTCTACTCTAACGTTTGCTTGTACTGATTTCACCCGCTTGTAGAAGCTTCCAAGATGGCAGACGACTTGGAAAGCCATCATGGCCAACGAGGTCATGGCGAAAAGCAGATCAGAGAAAGTCCCAACGTTCAGCAGCCTCCAGTAGCCAGCCAACATGGAAAAAGTTTTGTGAAGAGAGTCCTGATGGCCGGGCGGGTCGAAGAGGGCGGGATTCAGCCCATCCCGCTCGAGGCTCGGACAAACACCAAGTACTTCAATGCTTTCACGATTTGGTGTTCGATCAATACCAATATTTTGGCGTGAGTGATTATCTGAGGGCTCAACAGCCTCCGTGCTGTTACGATCTTTTTGCTCACACTCGTTAGCATTACCTTCGGCATGCTGGGTCCGGTCTCGTTTGGACTCGGCCTCCGCGATTCGGCACTTGCAATTCTCTTCTTTAATCTATTGTCCACCTTGGCTCCGGCATTTCTTTCTACTTGGGGCCCCAAGACAGGGATGCGCCAGATGATCCAAGCTCGCTTTAGTTTTGGGTAAGCCAACATTTGGCCTGAACTGGCATCAATGGTGCCGGCTTAATATGTGGACAAAAATCTAGGTTTGGCTAATATGTGTTTTGCAGGTATTACTTTGTGTACATTCCGGTCATTCTCAATTTGGCAACCCTCACTGGATTCTGTGTCATTATCTGTGTGATTGGAGGACAATGTCTCTCCGCAGTCTCGGAAGGCGACCTGTCGACTGCAGTTGGTATTGTCTTGATCGGCATTTCGGCACTTTTGATTTCCTTCTGCGGCTTCAACGTGCTACACTTTTATGAGGGCTACGCTTGGATGCCGGCCTTGGTCGCGATTATCATTGCTGTAGGGTGCGGCGGTCAGCAGCTGAAGCAACAAGCTACGGCTGAGCCAGCAACGGCATCTGGGGTTCTCAGCTTTGGTGGTGTCATTGCATCCTACATGATCCCATGGGCTTGTATCGCATCTGATTTAACAACCTACTTTGCCCCCACAAAGCGACTCGTATCGTAAGTCCTGATACCTCCACTTTTGGAACTCATACTGACCTCTTCAGCTACCGCATCTTTGCATACAGCTATCTCGGACTAGTTGTGCCGACTATTTTGCTCATGACTTTGGGTGCAGCCATCGGCGGCGCTATGAGTAATATCCCTGAGTGGCAAGACGGCTTCAACAGCACGTTGGTCGGTGGTGTCCTCGGAGCTATGCTTTCCCCAGCCGGCGGCTTCGGCAAGTTTATTCTTGTCGTTCTCGCCTTCACGTTGCTCGCCAACATCTCAGGCACGATGTATGCGATCACTCTGAACTTTCAGACTTTGGTCCCCGCATTTCGATTGCCACGATACGTTTTCTCAGTCGTGGTGACTGCCATCATCATCCCGATTGCGATTCGAGCAGCTCACGACTTCTTCCTCAGTCTCGAAAACTTCATCGCGCTTATCGGCTACTGGTCGGCTTCATTTGTGGGAATTGTGGTTGCTGAGCACTTCGTTTTCCGCCGCGCAAACCATAACTTGTACGAGGCTGCTATTTGGGAAGAGCCTTCAAAGTTGCCATGGGGCGTCGCAGCCATTGGAGCTGCTGCGCTAAGTTTTGCGCTGGTTGTTCCATGCATTTCTCAGGTTTGGTTCACGGGTCCCATCGCAGTTTCAACGGGAGACATTGGTTTCGAGGTTGCGTTCGTCCTGAGCGCTCTTCTATACCTGCCTCTGCGTTATGCCGAAAGGCGCTTTGTAGGACGATGAGATGCTGATGGTCAAGCTACAAGGCTCTGAACCGTATCCCTGTTATAATCGGTTGGTAAAAGCGTTCCAGCTCTGACTTAATGAGCTGGTAAGCTAAGGGCGGCGTCTCTGTGGGAGCAGCGGAGGTCCGGTAACATTGTATCGAATATTGCGTTTGGTGAAATGTCGGATTGGTCGATCGTAAGGAGCCTTGATAGCCTAGCAAGCAGGCACACGAGGATCGATAATGGGTCAGCCAATGCTCGTCGTTTGCAAGTATGATTAATATAAAACTTACGAGATACCCAAAATATATCTTAGTTGGGTTTTTTGATCTGTGTTTATCCCCAAGTACTTATCTGTGTGTTGTTCACACCACTCCCTCAACCTGTTCATGATTCCGGCTCTGTGCATGTCCGTTCTCTCTCTCAACCAACATCTGGCTTGATGACGCCCCTCAAGAGCTTTGCACCATCTATTCTTCGCTAGGAAAGATGAAAGTTCTGCAGTTAGTGTTTCAGCTAGTATCCCACGCATTGGTTTGTCATATCAAGCGCCAACATACAACTTATTCATCCATCCCCTTCCCCATGCCACAGTCTAGCGTCCCATAGCAGACCACTGGAGAATACACACCGCCAACCACGCTGGCTCCAAACGTGCTTCGGTAGAAAAGATGGCGCGATCAAAGCCAAATTCGCTTGACGAGCGCGCCTACTTTGCCATGAAATCCGCGCATTGTGCTCAGAACTACGCACACGCGAAGAAGCATGTCGTCGTGGACTTTTTGGAGTGTTGCAAAAGTTTTTAACGCCCTGACTGGACTAGCCGCCATGCTGGAGAAATAACATCTAACAGAGACATACCTTCCTAAAGCTTCAGAACCCCTGCTAATGGCTCCGAATGTCATTTGAGTCAGTTATTGATCAGCACAAAGACCTGGGTGAGATAATTGGCCCACTACTACCTGCGAATAGCTGGCTTCAATACAGGATTATGAGCATTACCTAAAACAATCGGTTTGAAGGACATGCTAAAGAGGGTATACTGTCTGGCGTGTCACCTTCAACAAGTTAGCACAGAAGCGTAACACAGCGAAGCCTTTCTGACGGAACCGATGATTTTCGGTATGTCTTTCAATCTGGCAGCTTTCAGGTGAATGATGATCATGTCAATCTTTAATCTGCTACCATTTCTACAAACAGTTCCCAATGGGTGGACATCAGGCTCGCCCTAAACAGATCGCTGGCCGCAACCACAGCATTTAGTGGTGTCTATGATCTGATAGCTGTGTGTTAGATTGATGAGTGGTCTCCAGGCCTTGAATTACCTGACAATATTATGATTAGTAAATTGTAACCAGTCTCCTTCCACAAGACCAGCAGTTATATCGGCTGCGACGCGCATATACAAGCTGACGTGCAGGAGCTGAGATGCAGGCAAGCTCAACCTGCATTGAGCGGGAGCTACGTAACGGAAGTTCTTTAAAGCTAGCTTGAGAAGAGGTGATAAACGAGAAGAAAGGAGTTGACATTCGGGAAGAACGATGAACTACTATTTGTCAAAGATCCTTCAGAGCTCGGCTGACCGTAAGAACGATTCAGCCGCCTGTCACCATTACAAAAGAAGAAAAGAAGGCTGTTACCTGAAGATGAGTTGTTAAACAACTACTTAAAGCTTGGATCGTCAGCGAGATAGCATTCGAGGTTCGTTCATTCTTATGGCAAACCCCTATCTATATTTAAAATGTACCTCACAGTTCTCCTCACCACTCAAGCCTTCGTTGCTATCGCGACGTCTACATCCACTCTAGGCTCCCTCACATCCTGCCTCAACGCTGCACTCATTCCTGTTGCTTCAATAATACCTACCCCTTACAACGTCCGACTTTCGTGTAAGCCCCTTGCAGTTGCCAATCCCCTTACGGTTACGCAAATATCATCTGCCGTGAAGTGTGGTGCACAGAATGGTGTCAGTGTCAGTGCGAAAAGCGGTGGCCACAGCTATACATCCTCCGGCTTTGGTGGGGAAGATGGGCACCTGGTGATCAATCTAGACCATATGTGCGCCGTGAAGGTCGCCACTGACGGTACTGCCAAAGTACAAGCAGGCGCTAGACTGGGTCATGTTGCCACTGAGCTATATAAGCAAGGGAAGAGAGCTCTCTCGCATAGAACTTGTCCAGCGTAAGTTTTCTAGCTATGTTGATTGTACCGTCTAAGACAGAACAGTGTCGGTGTTGGTGGGCATTCCCTCCATGGCGGCCACGGCATGGTCTCTCGGAAGTACGGACTTGCCACGGACTGGATTAAGGGGGCAACGGTCGTTCTGGCTAACGGAACCATAACGTATTGTTCTGAAACCGAACGTCCAAATCTATTCTGGGCAATCCGCGGCGCAGGCTCATCAATGGTTATTGTGGCCGAGCTCGAATTCAACACTTTTGCCGCACCCGAGCGGGTAACATATTTTGACATCAGCCTCAACTGGGATGTGAAAACAGCCCCACAAACTCTTTTGGACGCCCAAGAGTTCGCAAAAGGATTGCCAGCGGAATTGACCATGGCTACAACATTCAACAACAATGGGTAATATCTCAATGGTGCCTTTATTGGCGATGACGCCGCTTTCCGGAAAGCGGTGCAGCCTCTTGTCACAAGCTGGGGGTAAAGGTTTCGAGTGCAAAAACAGTTGGCTGGATAGACTTCATCAAGCACTATGCGGGTACCTCAGAGATTGACATAACTTCTTCGACCTACAATGAGGTGAATAGAACCGCTCGACAGATGTCTAGATCATACAACTTACTGCCCTTCTCTTAGCACGAGAACTTTTATGCTTCGAGCATTACAACTCCAACCCTATCAAGAACACAGTTGGAGTCTCTTGTCAACACTGTCAACAAGACTGGCCTCAATATGAACCGCTCCTGGTTCATGCATATAAACTTCCATGGCGGTGATGCCTCGGCTATCACACGTCCGAAGCCCACAGACACAGCATATGTGCACCGAGACAAGATGCTTTTTTTTCAGCTCAAGGATAGCGTGCCACAGTGCCAGAGATTCCCAAGTAATGGTTTTATGTTTCTTCAGGGGCTCAGGCAGAGCATAAGCAAAAGCCTTACTAGTGACGAGTGGGGGATGTATGCAAATTACCCAGACTCGGAAATTGGCAGTAATGCACCAAGGCTGTATTGGGGAAATAATCTTGAAAGACTGGAATGGGTAAAAGAGGATTACGACCCAAATAATTTGTTCAGGGATAGTCAGTCTATCAAGCCTGTAATGTAGCTTGGATTGTTCCAGATGAAGGTGCCCAAATTATACTGTCTGGTGAGTTTCATGAATTGAGCCAATTTCCTGGCTGGGTGACTTCTAGGGGAGTTCAAAAATTGCTAAATGCTCTATTGCTGCGTTCATAATAAAGCGGTCCATCTTCGGGGCGAACAATAGCAGCTGGTAGCATTTGTTTTCTGCTCAAACTCATGTCAAAGGGCTAGCATATTATAGATGGACAACTTCAACCAAAACGCGCGTAGAAGTCATTTTTAAAAGTGATTCGAACCTACCCTTCCACTATTTCTGCCGTACCAGGCTGTAACTATTTCATACTGATGCGGATACATCAATTTTACTTCTTGATGTTTCGAGCCCGGACTCCGCTGGTGCTTCGAGACCATCTGACAACTTATAATTTTAACATTGAGGCTCTTGGTAGATAACTAGGAGAGCCTACGTAAGGAAAAGGAATAGTTGAGTAGGCGGTCAAAACGTATACAAAAGAACCTGAATTGGTCAGATAGGAAGGGTAGTAAGTTTCGTGGAAGTTTTCTCTATGGGAGGTGGTTTGGAGCATAGGTGGAGCAAATTACCTTGGCCGCGGGTGACAATTTGGCCGGATTGGCGAGAGCAGGACCAATTGTTTTCTTTGCAGGTATCTAAAACCTTTCTACACATGCGATTGTTGTGAGTGGCCAGAGATTCAGCCTAAGAGTGTTTTTCCGATGCGGCGACAGCCGACGTGCAGTTTGCGTGCGGAGTGGAATTCTGGAATCGGTGGGCCTCTCCAGACACAGTGAGCCCGTAGGCGCCTTGGCTCTTGGCATTCGCCGGCGGCGCGGAGCAGATAGAAAGAGCATATGCACAACAACCGATCACGGAACTGGAATGCGGACGTTGTTTGTGATTCTAAGCGAAGCTGAATTCGGGTCGAGGCAGGAAGACAAGTATGTCTTGAGCCAAATGCGTCAGCACATTGGCATTCCATCCAGTCGATCCAGCTTAGCCATGGCTGAGAGACCTCGTGCGCCACACTGCGCCTCTTTTCTGTCACCGGCACATGCGGTCCTCCTAAATAAAGTCTCGCTGCATGCGGATGGCTGTAAGCCATCACATGTGCGACCTCGCCAACCCTACCTTCGCTCATCCTGTGATCTTGAGAATCAGCTGCAACTCTCACCAGTAACACCAAGGATGGAGACCTTGCCTCAAGAAGTCGTCGACCAAATCGCATCCAACCTCTATCGACCTGATCTAAAGAGCCTCTTGTTGTTGTCACCAAAGCTCCGTATGGCAGCTGAAAAGTACTCTGAGGGCTTCACTAGGTGCAAGCTGCACTACAAAAATCTCGACAGATTTGTCGAAAAGTTTCGCGGTGCACGCTTTTGTTGGCTTCATGAACTGGAATTCGACTTGAGGCTGCCAGAAAACCCAGCTCATAAGGGCATTAACCCAGCCGATGACCCGACCGACGCCAAATCTTATGACGACGATCTATCAGCCCAAGTTCATGCACTCTTCAAAGCATTGAAAACCCTTGAGGACTCTGATGGACCGCAAGGAACCATACAGCTTAAGATTACTAGCCCCGAGCGACCGGACTTCGATCCCACCAAGCCAACTGCAAGCTGGCTTGTTCATCTGCACCGTCTGGAGCAGCTCCCAGTACTCCAAAGTATCGGTTCTCTGTACGTTGGGCCACCTGCATATCGACAAGCATCAAACTCCTTTGGTAAACTTAGCTTAAGGACTCCTTTGGATATTTCGGCCAAGCTACCCAATTTGGAGATGCTCCAGATCGACCTTATAGACGAGCACCACTGCGACTCGGAGTCAGAACGCAACCGAGTCAAGGCAAGAGAAGAATTTGCGCGCGTTGCTGAGACCATGTCACTCCGAGCCAAGCGAGCTGAGATTATTCTTCAAAGAAGAAAGGCCCATGAAACTCTTGACCACGACTCGGCGATGCCAAATCTTGTTCGAGCAGGTCCTGAAGACCATTTCAGCTCTAGTCTTCGGGTCCTTTGTCGCCATCTCACTCAGCTACAACTAAGCGCCATTATCGACAAGTCGTTCTTCTGGCCCGACGATGGACAAGGTGATGTCTGGCCCAACATGGAATCAATAGAGTTAAAGCTTCATCCAGTTACTCCTAGGGGATCTTGGTACTTTGTGGGGCCACATGGGGAAGGTAGCAATGTGCAAGGATATCCTGTGGACGGGATCGAATATACTGGCGAGAGTCAGGCCATCGAAGGCGATACCATCATAATGGGGCATGCTCCCTGCCGGCCTTCGGGATGGCGTCTCAGGCCCAGTCCAGAAACACTCCATCCACTCCTCGTCGCATTCGCCAAAGCAGCTGCAAAGATGCCTCGTTTGAAAGAGGCTATGATATGGTCACCCATCTGGTGGTCGCCGGGAGACCATGCTAAGGCAAGATTCTATTATCACAAGTCTTTCGACATGATGAACAATCAGAGGCCACTGGGTTGGGGAATCGGTTACAACGCGCCTGGAACTGGTCGAGAGTCTGATGGACTAAACTCAGCGGCATCTGAAGAGTCTGATGACGAAGATGTCCGTCTATTCGAATGGAGAACGGGAAGCTGGGAGCCCGATGAAGCGATGAAGGACTTATTCCACGAAATTGGTCGAGAGCAGCATGGAGATGAATTTGATGATGATTGGGACCCTGACGCAAATCAGGAAGATCTGTTCTTCGAAGGGTTCTGCTTCGGAAAGAAGCTTAATTGAGATATAACGGTATATAAGGGCCTTAAACAATGTGGTCCATTGTCATGGCATAGACCCGCAGTTCCGGCTCTTTTGGTCCAGTTTCGTGCAAGCTGACTTATCTGGTTGGGATTTTATCGTTGAGGAACATAATAAATAAGCTCTGAGAAGGAGCATGTCCGATTTACACAATCTTATCTTCTCTCGGTGTCCGATTGGAGAATGATAAGAGTTTAACTCCCAAGAAATACTAAAATCTTGGCCGCCCACACATGAGCCATTCAGAACATCACGTCTTTCTCTCGGCGCCTCGGCGCCGCTGCAAATATGGAGTCAGACCTCGCAGGCGAGCAACAAGCATTTGCTGGCTCAGGCTGGCCCAGGGCCCAGAACCACAGCTCCGAAACTGGAGGTGGGTGGGTGATAACGGGAGCATGTTCGCTGTAAGACACAACACATGGACAGCCGCCAACCTTGACTGCAGCGAACGAACATCCATGAAACTCTTGCCACTCTTGGGGTTCCGCTCATCCACGCCAAGATGCGGCGGCGCTCTCTGCCGACATCAGCGACCTTGCAGCTCGTCTATGCGCCCTGGCTCCATGTTATCCCATTCAAATGACCTTATCTCTTGAGTAACCCACTTTGCTCCGGCGGATTGGTACCAAATATCTTGGCCTTATCCCTTTATCAGTTTCTCCGGGTGATGCATTGGGCGTCTAGTACAGTCCAATGAAAGGATGGGCATCAAATGTACGCCAGATACCTGGGTTGCTGATACTACGGCCAGAGCCCGGCGGCCATTAGGCTCTGCAGTTGAAAAGGATTTGCATTATTATATAGCCACTTCCTCGGCCTCTCTGAGTCCGAGCCCGCTTATTTTGAGAAGCTGTCCTCAGGAGCTCATTTTGTATCACTGAAACTTTGATAGCAGCTGCAACCTACATTCCCAATACCAACGCGAATTGCGTAAGCATGGATTCAACGCCGGTCCTCCATCAAGGCTGGGGGTTAGTCCTTCTTCAAAAGCGCTACAATTATCGAACAAATGCTAATCGCACGTTGTAGCTATGGCCTTATGATTGGTCTCGGTGTCCTCTTCGCGTATGTCTTATAATCTCTGTATTCTTCAAGAACTGACGATGAGACTCATCGTTTCCACAGGGTTTTCATGATCGCTATCACCTGGGCCCTCAAAAGATACAATTATGAGCTCCAGACGTCGGAAATGTTCACTACCGCTGGACGATCACTCAAATCCGGGCTGGTGAGTGAATGCATCTATCATTCAGGCGACAGAGTTACTCATCCGATAGGTCGCCTCTTCCGTCCTCTCGACTTGGACGTGGGCTGCAACTCTGCTGCAGAGCACAGCTGTTGCATACAAATAGTAAGTATCCCAGCTGCATTTGGTTGTGAACAGAACTAATGGCATTGTAGCGGCGTATCTGGTCCGGTATGGTATGCCTCTGGTGCAACCGTCCAGATCATTCTTTTCGCCACACTGGCCATTGAACTGAAGAGACGGGCCCCGAACGCTCATACATGTAAATTCTATTGTGATTATTGCACTGAATAAGGCTAACATATATATGTTTAGTTTTAGAGGTTGTGAAGGCGAGATATGGTCCCGTCACTCACGGTGTTTACATCGTATTTTGCTGCTTTTGCAACATTTTGGGTGGGTCCTAAATACCAAGTACGACGACATTATGGAGTCTCTAATTCGAGATTCCAGTCACTGCGATGCTTCTCACTGGTGGCTCTGCCGTCATCCAGAACCTAACGGGCGCACCCGTAGCCGCTTCCGTGTTTCTTTTCCCCATTGGTAAGTGATGCGGCAAAGACATCAGCTCGTTGAGAAACATTAGGTATTCACATTCATGGTAGGCGTTGTTGTGTACACCCTCTTCGGAGGTATCAAGGCTACTTTCATCACGGACTACATAAATGGCCTGGTTATACTCGTTATCATTTTTGTTTTTGCCTTCACGGTGTACTCAACCAACGAGCTCTTGGGCTCTCCTGGACGGGTTTGGGAGATCCTCACTGATCTGGCAGCTGAACGCCCTCTGTCTGGAAACTCTGGCGGCAGCTACCTAACAATGCGCTCCCAAGGCGGCGGTAAGTTCCCTGATGCCAATGGCACAGATATACATGTATAAATATTTAACGCCTATTTAGCTGAATTTTTCATTATTAACCTTTGCGGAAATTTCGGAACTGTCTTCCTCGATAACGGATACTATAACAAAGCTATTGCGGCTTCGCCTATTGATGCTCTGCCTGGCTATGTGATGGGGTCAGTTGTCTCCATCAATGCTTTGTAGGTTCTCGTTTCTAACAACGATACAGTGGAATTAGTTGGTTCGCTGTACCCTGGTTGACAGCAACAACCATGGGTCTTGCCGGTCTTGCTCTAGAGAACTACGACGTGTGGCCAACATATCCCAACCGTCTTTCTCCGGTCGACGTCGATGCCGGTCTGGTTTTGCCCACGGCAGCCGTTGCACTCCTAGGAAAAGGAGGTGCCGTCGCAACATTGATCTTGGCTGTGGGTTCTCAAATAATGTCTTAAATCATACAAGTAGCTGACAGCTCGAAGTTTATGGCAATCATGAGCACTTACTCATCCGAGCTTATTGCTGTTTCGTCAATTTGCACCTACGATATCTACAAGACTTACTTTAACCCCTCAGCAACCGGCAAGCAACTTATGCGTATCAACTACATCGGCATGGGCGTCTTCGCTTTATTGATGGCTGGTTTCGCAACAGGTCTAAACTACGTCGGCATCTCCATGGGTTATCTTTACCTCATGATGGGTGTCATAATATCGTCTGCTGTGCTCCCTGCTACCTTGACGCTGCTTTGGGACGGACAATCATGGGCCGCTGCGACTTTTAGTCCCATCATCGGCTTTGCCCTCTCTATGACGGCATGGCTGGTCACAACCAAGATTAAGTACGGCGAGCTAAGTGTGACCAATACGGGCGCCAATGAGCCAATGTTGGCCGGCAACCTGACCTCATTGCTCTCTCCTGTCCTTTTCATTCCGCTTTTGACATTCATTCCGCCTTTCAAGCCCCAGAAGTATGACTGGCAGAGCATGCTCAACATTCGCCAGGGCGACGATCACGACCTTGCCGATGGCGCAGACATGGACGTTGAGAACATTCCCGAGGAGCAGACACAAGCTTTCAGCGACCCAGACGAAAAGACCAAGCTCGACAAAGCTGCCAAGACTGCCCGGTGGTTGACTGTCGGTGTTACACTTGTCTTGCTGATTCTTTGGCCAATGCCGTTGTATGGCAGCGGCTACGTTTTTGGAAAATCTGTGAGTTTTTATCAAAAACACTGTAGTAATTTGCTAACTTTGTCCAGTTCTTTACCGGTTGGGTTGTGGTTGGTATTACATGGCTGTTTGCATCTGTGATCATGGTCGTTTTTTTGCCGATCTTTGAATCCCGAAGCACTGTAGTGCGTACAACGCGCATGATGTTAAAGGATATGTTTGGTATGAGGGGAAAAGGGAAACCGGTAAGCGAAGGTCAAACACCAGGAACGAAAACTCCCCCAGAGGTTACTGAGAAAGTTGAAGCGAAGGCCTAAGCCGTCGCAGGTAGTGGGCGTTTGTACGAATGAGGGCCAAATCAATAGCTTGAAAGGATTAGAGGAACACATCCTTTTCGTACAAAACGACTCAGAACATTGATGTCTAAGGGGTTCATAATAGTCATATTTCTAGATACAATTCACCCAACAAAGCCATCATGTGAGTGACACCAGCAGTTGCTCCATCGATACAAGTCCTGTAATTAACATGTAGAACCAAAGTCTAGTGGAAACCATTGGTCTTGCGCACGAAGAAGGATTCGAGGAAGTCCTTGATCGACTCCGTGTCTTCCAGTGCACAAATCTCGGAGACATCTGAGAAGAATCCATAAGTAAATGTCTCGAGTATGAACAGGGTGACTCACATTGATCTGGTCGAACGAGAACCATTGCCCCGACTGTGGGGTTTACACCGTACCTGGCATAAGCTTCGCCGTGTCCTGCATGGTAACTTTCGTCATCCACAAAAATATTCTGGAGGCCTAGATTTGAGAAAAGGTAAGCGTTTGTGACTCATGAAACTCAATTGGACGCCAGGAGCTTGTTTTACATTTGACCCTCCATCTTCCTCCGGGAGGAATGAAAAGGTTAGGAATCTTCTGCTCATCTATGCTCTTGCGATCAGATTTCAGTACTAGTATGGGATTCAAGACTCTGTCTGTGTCATTATGAGACTCATTAAGCCGTCCCAGAACAACTTTGAGACTATTCGCAAGCTTGCGTATATGTCAGCGATCTTAAACTCTCTGCTCTGTGTATGAGACATGAACAATAAGCATACCTTATGCAAACGTTCTTCCGAATGCCGCTGGGTAACGTCACCAGGAAAAATCACCAATGCCCATCTAGAGTCTGCGTGTAGAGCTTGTGAAAGCTGCATAGCTCTAGCATCTGAGAAGCGAACAACCTGAGCGCTCGGGAAACGCATGCCGGTTTTCATACCACGTGCCAAGTCATCACGCTCACTAGATCGTACCAGCATAGAAGGCTTGTACTGCGTCGCAAGTCCAGCGGTGTACCTGCCCGACTTGATGAAATATTCTTGGAAGTCCTTGGTGGAGTAGCCGTGCTCTTTGCGGTAGGAGGATGAGAACATCTTGGCGAATTGTCGGTCAAAGTCAATCAGGTTCTTGGCGGTTTCGTGTCTCTCAGAGACGTAGGTCTCCAGAATCGATGGCTGGGCCTGACCTCGAAGAACTGCAGCAAGTTTCCACCCAATGTTATAGCCATCTTGCAGACTAACATTCATACCCTGACCAGCCTTGGGGGAGTGTGTGTGACATGCGTCTCCAGTAAGGAATACTCGGTGATCTTTTGTGAAGTAGTCGGCAAGACGCTGGCCGATCGAATATGCTGAGAACCACGACGTCTCCGCAATTTCGACATTGTAAGGCTTGAAAATTTTGTCGAGCCGTTCTTTGACTTTCTCGGGAGTGACCTCGCCTGGTGTAGTTACAGGCATCTCCATGTAGAACCGGACTTTCTCGTCGCCCTCTCGCGGAATGATAACGAGGTTGCCTGCATCAGACTGAAGCACACACTTTTTGCGGATGTCAGGGAAGTCAGTCCTCGGATAGACGTCCATAACGGCCCAGACCACATCGGTGCTGTCCCCTATCATTTTGAACCCTAACGACTTTCTGACAGCGCTATGAGCTCCATCACAACCCTTCGTCGATGTCTTAGTCATAATGTACGCAAAATCCGGAAAGGAAGACTCACCAAAGCATACTTTGCACGATATGTACGCTCGACTCCATTTTCAGTCGATTTCACGGTCACGCAATGAGCCCCGTGGTCCTGGGCGGCCTCGCTGTTGACGATGACTTCACGAATGTCACTTCCGTATTGGATGTGCGATTCTCCTGATGACTTGACGATGTCCTGGATGAGGAGTTCGTTAATCCGGGCCTGATTCAGGATGACGTGAGGGAGATGACTGAGTCCAGGCTCGGTATCTGGTTCGAGATGCGACCTGCGTATTCCACCATTGCCATCTGGTGACCAAAAGGCTAATTCGAGAACATGATAGGCTTCTTTTAGGACGTCCTCGGACAAACCGAGATGCTCGAGAATCTCGACTGTGCGGACTTGGACACCATCAGCCTGGCCCTGTTTGAGCATGCCTTCACGCCGCTCAAGGATCTTGAAATTGATGCCGCAACGAGCTAGCCACACTGCTGCGCAGAGTCCGGCCGAGCCGCTGCCGCAGATAAGAACATCGTACTCTTCAGACATTTTGCACGCTGAATGTCCCTCATAATCTTCAATGAACCTTGTTAGATTCAGAAAACGGGGCATTACTTAAATACGTCCGATCACCGCTTACATACTCCTACAAGAGCCGTCTACCCGAATTCCTCTACCGAGGTGCGGGGATAAATGTTATTTCCCCGAAAGCGAAGAAGGTAATTCATGCGGGGGAGAGCTTTGGGCGCCCCTGCGTCGAATGTTCAGCTTCCGAAGAGAGATCCGACTTCCGTCCGGGATGTGTAGTCGGCATCGGTGACTACATTCTCATCATGTTGTTCATGTGGATCGGAGTCGGCGTGGGTCCTTTTGGCGACACCGATGGGGCCGATAAAATTTTGCAGAATCCGGCCTTCCGGCCGAAGATAAAAGCTCATCAGCGCGATGTCGTTTGTTGCATTACCTACCAAGAGGAAAAGGCGTGTACCAATGTCGCGGGCTGAAAGCCCAAAGTACACCTTGAGTAAGTGCCCATGCGCTCCAGTTACCCCTCAATCACCCCTCAGTTCGCACCTCAGTAGGTATGACGCTTGCAATCGAACAGGATGAGCAGAGACAATAGGTAGGGCAAATGGATGGCACTCAACCAGTCAAAATCTGCATCGGCGGATCATATTTCCATTTCCACAATTTTACGTCATCAAATAAAAGAAAAGAATTTCTCTTCATTTTGGTACCTGTGCGTCATCACTGAAATCTGCCCTCATCCCAATTCGAGCCCAAACACCAACAAATCATCACGATGTCTTCCTCTACCATTCCCACCTCTACCTCCGTTGTTGAGAGCGCCGTCATCAAGGCTCCTCTTAGCCATGTCTGGCACTTTATCAAGCGTAAGTGCAGCCATTCATGTGACTTGACGGGGTACACGGTGAATGTCCTCGAGACTTGAGCAAACGTTGATATTTGTGTTATGGATAATAGTCCAAAACTTCCAGAACTTCTGGTCTGCTTTGAAGGGCAGTGAGTTTGCCAAGGCTCAGGAGGAGACTGACATCGTTCGCTGGACTTTCAAGGATGGCACCGTCCTCGAGGTCAAGCAGGAGGAACACAGCGTGAGTTTACATCACCATTTCATATTGCAAAGGGGGTATACAAGATATGCTAACCTTTAATATCAGACCATCAACCACTACATCACCTACAGCGTGATCACTTCTCAGCCTGAGCTGTCCTACACCAGCGTTGTCAGCACTATCCGCTGCTACCCTGTCACCTCCGGCGAGAACGAGAACAGCACTTTCGTCGAGTGGACGGGCAACTTCTCCAGCGACGCTGATGCTGGTACGTAGAATCCTTTTAAACCTGCTCAAATGAGCTGTTGCTAACATCACTTCCACAGGTGTCATCCAGGACGCCAAGTTCAAGCGTCGTGAGGCCCTTGCTGACCTTGCCAAGGCCGCCGCTAAGTTGTAAGGTTAACGTAACGTCATGGGTTGGTTGGTTATTGGCACTGAATGCCTTATTTGACTGATTCAAGTGAGATACTCGAAAGAAGTAAAAGATACCACATGCAATTCGTGTTTGCAATTTAATGCCCCCCTCCGCCTCGAGACAACGCGTCACCAACGTACTATGCACTCAATAAGTACTTACACTTTACACACCTGTGAAACAGCAGGTGAAGCTGCCACCACGTGTTACTTAACGTCCATTTTGCCACTGATAGCCACTGATAGCCACTTTCGCTATTGCCAAAAGTCTGATAGAGATATGTATGAATAAACAGATTGCTAATTTTAACTAAAGATATACTTCGTCGGTAACACCCAAAAGCTTGTTAGCTTGCAGCTTAAATGCGTCGAAGGAATATCTCTAGAATGAACCCTTGGACGGGAACTTGAGAGCTTAAACCCTGTTGGTAACCGCGCCTCAGTTAAGTGCCTTGGAGAATTTTCCAAGCAGTATGCCCGGCAATATTTGCGATAATAATCTTAATTGCTGCCAGTAGCGGTTACCAGCTAATGGGTTACGAGTGAGCCCGAAAAAAAGGCACAAAACGTATCCAATGAGAGCTGTCAAGGCAACCTTTGGCAAAGTTCGCTTGCCTCGCCCTTGATGAGTTGGGCCCTGTAAAGTGTCAGTGTAAACAGACTCTCAAACTTGCTAGTTGTAACTTACACTGATCTGCAGGTCTTTGAAGTTGGGAAACAGGCAGCGGTACCAGAAGTATGCCTGAGAGTAAGGGTAGGTTGACCCGTTCCACTTCTTGCCGTCTTTGGTATCTTTTAAGTACCAACTCGTGCATCCGGTGAACCAAACAGTGTTTCGCATGTCCCTCTGCATCTGTTCCACGTATTGTTGTTCTGCCTTGCGGGTTACTTCGATAGCTGTGCCTTTACCGTCAAGAAGTGGTTTGATGATGCGGAGAGCAAAGTTTGCGGAATTCTCAGCTGCGATGACGGCAGATGTATGCCCCGTAAGTGAGTTGGGCCCTATCTAACCATCAGTTGGTGCTGTAGGTGTTTCCAAGGTTGCGCTTACCAAGGAGTATGAAGAAATTGGGGAAACCGCTGACGATGGTGCAATTGTAAGCTTCTGGACCACCGAAAGATTCCCAGTGTTGATCAATCGTCTCCCCTTCACGACCAATGACCTCCAACCCCCCGATGGCATTGTTCGTCACAAAGCCATTAGCCATAACAATCACATCTGCCTCTACAACGCCGTTTCGTGTACGAATGCCCTCTGGCACAATCTCCTGTACAGGCTCATCTAACAATGTGAGGTTCTCCGAGTGAAGGCTTTCAAGGTAACCAGCGTCGAAGATACGTCGCTTGCATCCAAGTTCGAAATCGGGAATCAACTTGTCGTGGTATTTCGCTGGTGCCGTTTCCCTCATGTATTTCTCTGCTTGAGCCCTGGCTCTTTGACGATACTTATTACCGGCATCTGTCATGTAGAATCCTCGAAGAGCGTCCTCTGCGCTCGCATAGCAAATGAACCGTTGCAATGACATCGTTCCCGGAATATATCTTAAAAACTTTTTCATTAAATCTGTGTTCTCGGAATCGACGGGTGGCATAAACCAATGTTTTGCACGGATGACCTGTGTCAGATGCTTGGTTTTGTCAATAATGGCGGGTACAATTTGCGACGCGGTGCATCCATTGCCGAATACTACCACCCTCTTACCCTCGATTTCCACACCCTTATCCCAGCGGGAAGAATGGAAGATACGGCCTTGAAAGTTGCTAGCGCCGGGGACATCGATCTCCCGTGGCTGCATGAGCTGTCCGGTGGCTGCGAAGAGGAATTGGCACTCGTGATAAAAGATCTTGCCGGTTGCATATTGGCGAATCGTCATCCGCCAGCGTTTGCGCGCTTCAGACCATACGCATCGTTCGACGTTGACCCCGAACTGCATTTTGTCGATGAGCGAATACTTCACTGCGACATCGTGAAGATACTGCCACAACTCTTGTTGCGGAGACAACACACGGCTCCAGTCGGGGTTCGCATCGAAGGAAAAACTATACAATGCGCTGGGAATATCACATGCGCATCCTGAAGTCAAAAATTAGAGTCCGTGTCGCCCAAGACTTGTACGACCCGATTTCATACCGGGATATTGGTTGATGAACCATGTTCCCCCGAGCTCGCTGTGTCGTTCAAAGAAACGAACGTCATCAATGCCATACCATCTCTTCAGCGTGGCACCAAGCCCAATGGCCGAAAATCCAGTGCCAACGCACGCGAACTGAGTGTAGCTAGCTGGGGCTGAGGTTTTTGACATGATTGATGACAAGTCGTTGTTTTGTGACAGGGACTGTGCCTATAAGTAATCGCCAGCTTCACGTCCACATCTGTATTCGACTTGGTAAGAGTTAAGAAGCATCGCAAGTTTTAGAAGATGGCTAAACACCCGCGGGATCCGTTGAAGGGACTGCGGGATGCGCGGATATGGTATAACTGACCGGGGCCAATGGGCAAATCGCCCATACCTCGGCTCGTCACATATTCATGCATGCTGTCCAAGGGTGGTGGCAAATGACCACATACTAACCGCGCTAGTTATGAAACTTTATTCCTCTCAGAAGCTCGCGTTATGGCAACAAGCTTGGGCGCCCTCGTATGATGGAGGAGCAAAGTGGGGAGCTATGACCAGGGGATGAGCGGAGATGGGTACGATTGCACTTGGATGTAAATGATCCGCCCCGTGGCGTAATAGCCATTTCTGGTTTGGAATGCGTATCTCGGTCCCTTGGGAGCTCATACTTTGGTAGCTCACTTGGTGACATAATGACTATCTCATATATTTTGTGCGACATGCTAGCCCCCATTTCCAAGTATCAACTGGTGTTATTAATCTTGCATAATCTTCATAAGAGCATCCTAGCTAGAATCCATGTATCTGCGTCTTCGCAGATTCTGTTGCTTCCAACTGACCAGTCATGTCGTTGATCTTCTGCCGAGGCGTGTATGTAATGTCCTTCGCACTTGCAGTGGTCTCCCGCGCAATGCGCCACAACCACTCTGGGCCAGCTCTCTGTGCATCTGTTAGCGTGGTCCTGTGGACGGAGAGAATGTTTGAGTACTTACCAAAGCAACAACAGATGACATCATGCCAGGCAGATAGATAGTTCTTCCGAAGCCACTGTAAAGAGAATTTACAATGGCCTCGCCGACAGAGTCGACGTGGAGCAGAGGCACCATGAAGTGCGGCTGGCCGGGATCGAAGGGAACAAGTGGCGTGCGGATGAAGCCAAATATTCCAAGCGTTTGCCGAACCTTGGGCGCTTTGTGAATGTACTTCAACTCCAATTGCAGCGCCTATGGGGAAATTCAGCAAGAGCCAGAGCGTCGGTTATCAGGGCATGCCACTCACTTCGTGCATTGCGGTAAGCCCAGCTTTGGTAGCTGAGTAGTCGGCAATCCTTACTGGAGGAATTACCGAACTCATAGATCCGACGTTGACTATGTGTCCGTGGTTGTTGCGAACCATGTACGGCAGGAATTCTTTCGTGAGTAAGAATGGTGCGATAAGATTGGTCTTGATGGTGAGTTCAACATCTGCGTACGAGCCATCCATGATGGTGTAGCCCCGTGCGATCCCCGCATTGTTGACGAGGACGGTGGGATCGCCAACTTCAGCTCGGATGAGCGTACAAAGCGACTTGAGCGCCTTCGTGTCCGTCAAGTCGCACTTGAAGTAGTGGATGTTTGAACCTTTCGGAGGCTCCCATGATAACGGGGCGAGGTCAACCACGACGATATTGGCCCTAGGATTTCTGGCCAGGATGTGCTTAATGATACTGTGACCAATGCCACTACTTCCCCCAGTTACGACAATAATTTCTCTGTCAAAGTCCCAGGTGTCGTCCGTCGTCCAGTTGTTTGCCGACCATTTGTTCAGATACTCTGTAGTTGATAGGACGACACTAGCCAAAGCAGCCAGAAATGCTATGCGCTGAGCAGAGTCAAATCGAAGATCCGAAAATCCAGCTGCTCCATTCTTCCTCGCAGACACCACAGCCAAACCGGTGGCAAATGGAATCGATAGATATGGGTTGAGGACAGATTTTCGGACCCATCTTGCAACTACGTCTATGGTGAAACCTTCTCGTGATAGAAACATTGTGAGAATCTGACGTGGACCATTGATCCGTACAAGCGTGGAGAGTGATAATTGAATGGATAATGAAGGCTTCTTATCCAGCCTTTCTATCGGATTGAAGCTGGTGGCTTAAATCTTGCAATCGAAACAGGCACGTTTCAACATGTGCCGAGAACGACCCTGTTTCCCTGGAACGTGCCATTGATGTGAGGAGCCGAGGTCCGGGGACACCACCACTAGATCAAACCGACCAATCCAATAAAACAATTCGCACAAGCATGAAGCTACAAAACCCAAGTTCTCGATTGCTGCAGATCAAATGAGGGGCATCCCACTCAACAGAAACAGGAACTAGCTTGAACTGGCGATATGATGATACATTGAGGAACTGCTTGCTAGGCTGTGTACGAATTTACGAGTGCGAATGCGCCTTTGAGCCTTCGCACTTTGTAAATAGCCTCGGTCGGCACCCTCGGCATTTGATGCGCTGCGGACCCCAGCCCGTGCCTCTGCGGACGGACATGTCACTGACACTTCTGAGCCACGCCTCTGCGTTTCCTGCGGGCATCAAGCCGCCTGTCCGAACGTCCTTCAGCATCCAGAGGCCACTCAGCATTCTGTGCTGGCTGGCTTACTCACTCACATAGCAGTCTTTCACATTTATGTCGGCCACACGACTAGAAGGCAGACTCGTTGACACCAGACGAACCTAGGTGAATTTTCTTTTTCTCTCTTTGGGCATCAACCGCGTGCGACCGAAGGAATAACTAGCAGTATGGCGGCATCAAGACCACAGCTTTCGTTGTGGGAGAAGCGAGACTTGACTTTTCGTCTGCTCTTTCGCGGTATGTTGACTTTAGACCATCTTTCAGTGAATGACATTACTGACAACGCCTCGTTCGCAAGCTCCTTTGCAGTTGATATGGAACTTTGTGTGTGGCATGCCTCTTGCCATTGCGAGAGGCATGTCGATTCGGCTTTTCGCTTTCTGCGCCTACTATCGCTTCGCACTAGGATGTATGCGAGCGCGTGAAATCCAGTTCCTGCTCCCTCCATCAGTCACAACTTACGAGAAATGGATTGCCAAAAAGATCAAGAGACACCCGGAGCTCGCAGATAAACTGCAAAAGAACATTGAGATGCTTCCAGCTAACGACGGCTCAATCATGTGGATCGGCAACAGGCAAAAGGCAACAAAATTTGTTTTGTTCTTTCATGGAGGCGGATACGTCGTGCCCCTACTCCCTGGCCATCTCGAATGGTGCTGGGAAGCATACGTCAACGGCGGTCCAGGAGCTCACGCGGAGGTGGCAGTCGCCGTGCTCCAGTACACGCTCGTTCCTGAAGCGCGGTACCCTACTCAGCTTCAGCAAGCCATCGCAGCTCTCAATCAACTCATTTCATCGGGAGTTAAGCCCCGGGACCTCATCATCGGTGGCGATTCCGCTGGAGGCAACCTGGCTTGTTCGGTCATTCGTCACATCTGTCACCCATGTCACCTCGAGATCCCGGCGTTGAGACTCGAGACCCCTCTTGCGGGCACCTTCCTTGTGTCGCCATGGCTCAGCAGCAAGACAACGGCCCCTGCTTTCAGAGAGAACAACTATGTCGACATGATCACAACCAAGTGCATGTTCCGCGCCACAGCCGAGCTCCTTCACCCACGATTTCCCGTCAGGAGCAAGTCTGACGAGAGTGATCTTGCCATGGCAATGCCAATGGATGGCGATATGGCGTGGGTTGATGAGATATCGTTGGCGACTACGAGCCTCTACGTCACTGGAGGCCAGCAAGAGGCTTTCAGAGATGATATCAGGTCCTTCTCGGAGCATGTCAGTTGTGGAAACAATGACTTGGATCTGCTTCTTGAGCTGTCAGAGCACGAAGCTCACGACTTCATTCTGCTTGAGGGAAAGACTGGACGGGTTGGAGATGCGACGATTCGAATGAGGAACTGGGCAGCGGCGCAGCTGGGGACGGGGCGCGCGTCGGTATGACACGGGTATTTGATCAATCCATCATGATCGCAGTCATATATTCGGCGTCAGAATGACGTTTGATTCATTCCCTTGATTCTCATAATAGTGAAACAAGAGCGATAACTCATAGTCATCTCTATGCCTTGTGATCTGCTGTACCAAAACTTCTCGCTAGTTGACCGCTGGGGGGAGGAGGTGAAGTTGGAGCTCTCGACGATAACTACCGCAAGTAGGCAGACAGCGCTGATCTGCGTTGGTTTGATTGGATTTAGACTGTTGACAGGATGACAGTGGCCCCTCCAACAACCCTTGCTGGTTTAGTGCTTTGACCCCTAGTCAAAATTCCAGTAGAGAAGAATGGTCCCTTCAATCAGAGAACAATAAAGCATGTATCTTGCCGCAATACCTTCTCGAAAGGGATATCGAGTCACACCAACGGCCTAACCTGGCTAATCGAGGCCTGGTCATTGGAGCCACTGCCTGGAGCGGGGTGAACGTAAGCAAACGCGTCGCGTCGAACAAAACCTCCAGGCAGCATATGCCTCAAAACATCTTAGACTGACTTCTTTCACGACAACGTGCGTGCCGATTCATTGATAAGGTGTTTCTCTCTTTCGCTTTGCTCCGCTCGTGAGTTTTCGCCATTTTTCGTTCTCAAAGTAAAATACACACATAAACACCGCACACAAGCATAGCCACCATGGTTCTTCCTGAACAGCAGCCCCTCAACTGCGCCTACAACCGCGACGATGTCGTCGCGGGCCTCACTCAATACTACCTCACCCTTACGCGCACTGCTTATATCCCGGCATCCTATGTCGACTTTCCCCCGCCCGGCGGTTGGACTGATGCAGAACTCGACGTAGGAGCTCTGCGTGCTCTGCGGCGCTCCGAAACGGTTATCGACCTGCTGCGCCATCTCCCTTACCCCAGGCCCATGCACGACGGACCGCGCCCGGGTCCCTGGAACGTCACACCAAAATCGAAGGCTGTGCGCTATCTCCGCCATATGGGCAGCTTCAGTCAGTGGTCCGACCGCGGAGACGCGGGGCTTCTCGAACTGGCAGCTTTATCTATGGGCGATACGCCAGCTGCGCCGATGAATCTGCCACCGGATGCTGTCTGTCTCACGTTTGGTGAGCGGATATTGCCGATGGCAGACGCTAGACCATACTGGTGGATCGTGGACTGCAGTAGAGGTATCATCACGCCATACCAGGAGCGCATTTACAGTGTCGCAAAGGTTCCGCGCAACAAGCCCTGGAGAACCGCGCAATCTTACTCTGTTTTGGACTTCTTCGCCAAACTTGTGCCAGATTTGGGCCAGAACTTTTTGCCAGTCCCGCCTACTGAGGATCTCGACGCCGAAGTGCTTGGTCCTTCTTCGACCGGTATTTGTCGTGAACCAGCCGAGATCTACCGATTGCACGGATGGCCGAACGCCGACTTCAGGCACGATGAGTGCATAATCGCCCTGCAAGCTTGGCGTCGCCGAGTGCAGGAGCAAGAGCGGCAGATGATTGGGGAGGACGAGGACGACGCCGATGATGAGGACTTTGAGATGGACGATAGCGAAGACGACGATATGATGGACCAAGGTGATGCAGGCGAAGCGCTTGCCGAGGCTGTGGCGGACATGGGGGTGGATGATCTGAGGGCCGAGGTTGCTGCTTTGGGGGCTGACATGAGTCCTGAGGAACGTGCAAGGCTGAACCGAGGAGATGGTTATCTTCCCTTTGAGTGGATCGACTCCGAGTGATGGAACCAAGTGCGCAAAAGCGGAAGCTGATGTTATCTAGGTGTAAAATCAGAAATACTTGTCCAGCCGGCAACGAATACACATCGGAATCATCATGAGAATCCGGCCATGGGATGTTGCAACGGTTTCATTTGCAATGGGCGCATAAATGAACATAATGAGTTCCAGAAAAGGTACCACCATAGAATATATGCTCTTCTACGCTTTGAAATCCCAGTTCAAATCTCGATTCTGGACATGCTTCTTCAGCAAGGCCATGGCATTCCGTCTCAGAGCATCCGGCGCAATCATCGATCCCCGAGGATCTTCAGCCACAAACTCTTCGTAAGGACGGGACTGCGCCTCTACCACCGATTCCGGACAGTAAGGAAAGTCGGACCCAAAAACGATGTGGGACAGGTCGGCATAGTCAAGCAATCCGTTGAGTTGAGCCGGGCTTGTGCTGAGAGCGGTGTCGTAGTAGAATCGAGCGAAGTCAAGTTTCGCCGTCGCATAATCCATGGAAACAAGACCCCTGACAGATGGGACCTGAAAGCATCCTTCAACTCTATTTGCCAAGAACGGCAGAGCCCCTCCAGCATGAGAAAGAATAACATCCACGTCAGGAGATGCGTGAAGGGTTCCGCTCATAACCAGATCTACTGCCGTCCTAGTAGTTGCCAGGGGATAGTCCAGGATTGGCTGAGGAAGAGTCGAAGCTATAAGCTTGGGCGTCACATCCAGTACAGTCGGATGGAGAAAAACCAAAGCTTTGTGGGCTTGCAGTCTCTGCCAAATGGGCTTGAATACTGGATCACCCAGTAGCTTGCCTCCATAAGATGTAAAGACTATGACACCGAAGCAGAGTTTTTGTTGTCCAAATAGGAAATCGAGTTCTTCGGTGGTTCCTTGAACGTCTTGCCAGTCCGGTAGGGCTCCAAAAAAGCCCAATCGGCTTTGAGAGCCCGGGTCCTGTGTTTGTTCTGCCAGATAATCGTTCAGAGTCCTTACCAGCTTCCGCCCAGCTTCTCCTGGTCCAGCGATAGATACGCCTGGTGCCGAGACCGATAAAATCGCTGAGGAATAAGTGTTAGCTGGATTTAAAGATATAGGCTCGGAACTATTATCTCGCCTGTCGATGTCCCAATATCGTTCATCAGTCTTATGGTAGCACCTAAAGACCATTCAGGAGATTGAAACCCAGAGGGGTCACCTCCTGCAACCTCCAGAGCTTCCACGTATGCAGGCGGGAGGACATGGATATGTGTATCAATCTTTTTCGACATGGCAGAAACGCAATGATATGGAGCAGTTATTCCTGTCTAGGTTCACATGAGGTCTTGGGCTTGATTTTTATCCTCGCATGATGGCATTCATGATAAGTATATGTTCTCACACCATCGTCATACGATAGCACAGCATTAAGTTACGCAGTCCCGTATGTCCGGAGCGCCGTGGAAGACACGATCAGCCCCCATGCAAGGTCAGACTAAGTCCGGCATTCACTTGTAGCGGGGTTCGGTGCGAGATAGTGCCGCGGATGTTATGTCGGGAGAGATTACCGCCGTGCCGATGGGTAAATACGGCCCCACCTAGACGCGAACGCGCGCTGGAGCTGATTTACTACGCATAGGCACCGTCACTTTAGGCTGTCGCAAAGAACGAAAAAAAAGTGATGTTGTGATTTCTGGGTGATTCCTCCAGCTAAACGAGATAATGTATTGCCTGTTCGATTCGAGTTCCTTGAAACTGCGATCTAGTAATGTCGCATGATACACCTCATATCAGGGGCAAGGGAATGTTCATGGGCAGAGTTGGCATGTAATTATCCGACCAGGTCATTGGTAAATGCAAATAAACAACTACATCTTCCAATTTCATAAATAGGTCCCCCGACGAAAGAGAATGGCTGGGCCTCTAAGCAATGGATACACCACCGTCATGCTCAAACAATTGCGAAGCGCTTCCGGGGTTACGTCAGTATTGCTATAGAAAAATATCTAGCGGAACCTAAATGGAAATATAGATCTTGCTTCCCGTAAGTAGCTTGAGGTGCTTCTATCTGAGGACATCCTACAATGATGTGTGATGCATACATAGTAGCCATAGCCGAAGCAACTTAGAATCCTTTCTGTCTTAGCTAAAACTGGACTCTCCCGACGGTTAATGTGAGAAAGAGGAGAATTCAATTTATCAGGCCCTTGTTCCTAAGATTTCGAGGTTGTTTTTTTGTTTCATCAAGTTTAGTTGCCTTTGTCGTCTCGTATTACTTGGACAACGCTAGGCTGGCTGCACACTCCCGCGTAAGGCAATTTCAACGCTTGGTCGACGGTGGCCTGACGGTCTAGAACGCCGAACACATAAGAAAGAGAAAGATAAGATGTTATAAATGTTTTCCCAAATGTTTCCCTTCCCTAACCGCTAACTGATCAAGGGATCAGATCTTTTGTTGAGTTTGGTTTGTTAGTCGTTCTCTTCTAACAGTCGTGCGGAGCAACCTTCTGAAGAAGTCTTGATACATGGTTCTGAGATTCCTCTTGTTGTTGTCGCTATTTGAATGACTCGATTTGATGTTTTGAGGCAGAACGTGCTGCTGCAGTTGGACAGGTCCTTACAGCGGCTGTACGGAACCTTAGGCAAGGGCGCCACGGATAGCTGTTGATGAATCCATCACCCCGCACGCCGGCCGGCTTCTCAGAAACACAGCAAAGCCTAGGATTGGGGCCAGAGAACTATCACATTATAAGTGCGTTGGTGTTCAAGCAAGAGCTCAACCTGTTGTTGCTCCACAGCCCGTGCGCCATCCCGTTGAATACCTGAGACATGTCAGTCAGCGTAGTCAAGGCAGAAACTTCGGCCTCAAAGCTTAACCTCACCAGCAAACTTAAAGTCATGCTACGAGCAGACGCAACGGAACACCCGAAGAAAAGAAGTCATCCGTATTGACGCTGCCATAAGATGCGTCAGTGACTCAAAACCTCCCCGAAATTGCAGACGTGGAGAACGGCCGATGGTGCAGTCGGGGAGTGATTCCGATACTAAGCCCCATCCATGCAGTCTGTCGGACTTGGGCCGCGAAAGATTGAGGTAGCTTGGGCAAACCTTGCCACGAATGATCACGCTATTCGTCTCGGTCTCGGAGCCGCGTTAGTTCTGCGTCCCCGGGATGTTTTATGGGTTATGGGTCTGATCGTCAGTCAACCTTTGAGGAAAGTTTGATATTACGCGCCAACGGTCTCGAAACCACGGCAAATCATCCAATGAGACGCGGCGCTTTGCGATCGCAATCCGAGCTTTGTAGTATTTCTGGCTACGTCGGGCCGTCTGTCAAACTTATTTTAGTTTCTCCGAAGCTATTCTGGATTGAGAATGACACAAGGCAAGCCTAATACTCGAGAGAAGTCCACCTGTTAGATGGACAGCTCCGAGCCAGTAGGCCTGTCCGGGTACGTCTCATAACCTTGACGCAGTGTCTGATGCCCCCTTCTTCAAAGTCGATCATAAAGATCACCGTCCCAACGGGGTACAGTGCAAAATGTTACATGGTGAACTTTGCGAGTGCCCAGTCTAAAACCTTGGCGCAGTCGCTAATGCCCCCTTCTTCAAACTCCCAACAGTTAGACAATATCTCTTTTTGAGCCAGAATTGCCTTCTTCCAATTCTGTGGGTAAATCAACCTGGTCGGCATGTTGAGCGAAGGTATAGTTTGAGCCCGCTCCGCAGCCGTTAATATCAGAGAGCATGTCACAAAGCCTCGTAGCTGAAGCCAAAGACCGTGATGGGGTGTCGATGAGGTAGCCTGTATTCTAAACAGGCAGTACTGCAAGCCTCTGGATGCAATCTCCGCTGCTCTTGTGACGGTATGCTCTGACACTGTTATGCCAATGGATATTGTCGAGGCCAGTCGCACAAATGGTCTGCAAAGTAACTCTCGTATTGCCAAATACCGCGAGCGCAGGACTTGACACAAGTCATCCGCCAACGGAGAAATTTCCCCCGTAGGAATTTGAAATGAGATTGGCGGAGGCAACTGCTCGTACCAGTCCGTTAATTGGGCGTCAAAAACCTCAAAAACCTCGAGCATGCGATCAATACCGGTCTCAGTCGGATGCGGAGGCGACCTCTTTTGGGCCTGCCCAATACGGTTGATGAGGTGCCTCGCGGAGATCTCGGCTAAGTAGTAATACCAGGATCTTTGTTCCATCATGAGCCCCTTATTGTCAAGATTCATGACCCCGAGGTTGGGGGGAGTGGGAAGGCTATACGGATAATCTACCCCGGCCAAAATCGAGCCGGGAAGAGACAGCTCGAATGCAAGCTCGCTAAAATACGATGAGCCAATGCTTACCTATGATACAGAATATGAGTAAGGACTGAACATACCACTCGGACTTGAAGCAGGTGAAGTAGAGGATCTGCTCTAATGAAAGTGACTGAGGAAAGTCCGATGGTGTCTCGGATTTTTCGGAGGGCATTGTCAGCCTGCAGCGCTTGTCAGCTAAGGATCACCCACACATCGTCAAGGGTGTGGTCATACTTGGTCGTGAGCGAGGTAGTATACCATGTGTTGCTCGCCATACTGAAACACTTCCACGCTTGTAGAGGATCCATGTTATACATGTGCCAGATTCTGTCCTAGTCAGCCCTGTAGATTATGGGAACTAGTTGAGCAAGTACACGGGAGGGGCCGTCTTACCCTGCAAGGCACAAGCACTGCACAGATTCCCAACCAGGTGATCCCATGGAAAACCCCAGCCGCTTCTCCGCAACAGACCAGTATCTAGACGCCAGATGACGGTTAGGCTCCACGGAGTATCCACGAGGAGTCCCACTAGGTGTTCGCTGTCCGGGTCTCTGGGAAATGGCACCAAGAGCACAGGTGAGCGCGACAATACAAGTTGCAGCCGACCAGTCAGGCCCGTTCTCTGCAACTTGCTTCAACATCTGACGTAGCACCTGAGCATCAATGACGGGATTCATGGGATGAACGTTGGCAAGGAAAAGGTCTATCAGTCGAGATAGTTCGTAAAACTCCATTGCTGGCGGTGACCTTGGGGAAAACACTTCCCCCCGCGGAGAGGCATGACTGAATGGATCTATTGCGAACGGCACCGGTTTGGGAAATATTGGCCACTCAAGCACGGAGTCCAGGCCAGCGGTGTCCGATAACGAGAGGTTTGTCGACTTCTTTGCCCCCTCGCCAGTGCTGCCTTGACCAAGAAAGTTGGATTCCTGGCGTCCGCCCTGGAAGGTTGGACTGTCTGGGTAGTCGCTGGAGTCACGGGAAAGATCGCGGCTCAGTTGCGGGATAGCGCGAAAGTTCTCCTCATTGCGTTGAATGAGGTTGGTTAGGTTCTCTATTGCCCCCAGCAAGCGCGGCCCAACCCCTTGGCATCTAGTCGTCACCCACGCCCATTAGTATCCGTCCATCATGCCCCATGGGCAAAGTGTAACCCGATCCGAAGAGGTGTGCTCCGAGAGAACCCTAAGAAGACAACTTACAACGATGTGGCAGGGGCTGAGTCTTCGATGTAGGTACAGGTTGCGCCAACTCTCCTGCAATAACCGCATATGGGCCGTTCGTTATCGCATTTGGTCTTGCGTCCACGGCAAGTCTGGCAAGCTGATGACGCGCGGGACCAAGTTCTCTGCTTCGGCATCCTGGGATCAACTTGCTCGGCATGCGCGTGAACTACACCAAGATGGCCGGGAGGCGATCCGCCGGACATACCCATTTCGGGGAAGCCCCGACCGGTGTCCATTCTCATCCTCTTTGGCGGTGGATCCATTGCAACGATAAATGACTCTTAAGAAATCCGTCGCTCGGGAGGATCATGTGTCGGGGAGAACAGCGACGGAGGGTGAGGGGAGGATGGCGAGCCCCTGGGAATCGCGAGTTTAATTATCGCAGCATTGATCGCCGAGCCTCCCGCAGAACCGTTTCAGGACCAACGCAATGGCCTCCAGTAGTTTCGCGCCTTCACCTGACTCGTCAGTTGCATGTCTTAGTGTCTGCTTAGCATTCTAACTTTTTGCGCTCGGGGACTGTCCCCGATGAAGGAGTTTATTGTTTACTGTCTTTATGGATTCTGTCCTCCGTGTGAATGTGGTTTTTCTTGTCATGTTGGCTCACCGTGAACTTATTGTAGCCTTTGACCGAGTGACATTCTAGCTCACCTCATGCTAAGCGTTCATCCCATCCGAACCATCGTAATCTGCCATCCGATTCCCGTGTTCCGTGAAGAAATCCTCCACTCAGGGTCAGTCTCCAAGCTAAACTCCAACTTGGGGAAGAATCCACATTTCGTGGGGAAAGATCGTGCATTACTGGAATAAGCTGGGGTAAACAAGGGATGGCGTCGATTACATGCTGGCCCGTCCAGTTACAACGGTATTCCGTTGGCTTTGCATATACCTCTTGCCCCTCCTCCAAACTTTATCAGCTTAGAGTTGATCCTGGCTCGGAAATCTCACTGCTTCCTAGATTAGTTGCTACGGTAGCCGTTGAACATTCGGTAGCTTCCAGTGCAACTTCGGTTTAGCCCAACCAAAATTAAGATGGGCTTTCTCAAGTCAAACTAAAGCAAAAAGACGGTTGTACAGGCTGTGGGATCTGGTTTGCTTACAGTACGTTATTCGTCCAAATCCTTCAACACCAGACGACATCTCTCAAACTCCGTCATCATGGACTCTGACATTGGCCTAGGTCCTACCCGAAAACCCTCCACCATGGTACCGCACCAAGCACTTGCTTCTGCTCAACTTGGCCCTCCTAGTCTCAATATTGTCGTCAGCATCGGTTGGTTTTGATGGCAAGCTTACCTTACCCAAAAACAAGATTATGAAGCATCGCCTCTGATATATACAACCAGGTGCTATGATGAACGGTCTACAGACGCTCGGGCAATGGCGCGGATACTTTGGTAACCCGAGCGCACCTATACTCGGAACGATGAACGCTCTATATCCCATTGGCAAGATCATGGGCTTGTTTCCGACAACATATATGGCAGACAAGTACGGCAGAAAAGTTCCGATGTGGATTGGATTCTTCCTCCTTCTCGTCGGCGCGGCTCTCCAGGGTGCGAGTACTAGTCTACCCATGTTTGTTGTCTCCCGTTGGCTACTTAGTGCCGCTACTGCCTTCATTGCGCAGCCGGCGCCGATTCTCGTTGCCGAACTTGCCTATCCTACGATGCGTGGCAAGATAAGTGCGCTCTACAATACCTTTTTTGTAAGTAGGCATTATATGCCATTATACCAGAGCTGAGCTGACCAACAGCCATCAGTTGCTCGGGGCCATTCTCGCGGCCTGGTCGACTTACGCAACCTTTCGTTTCCCTTCGACGTGGAGCTGGAGAATCCCGTCTATACTGCAGGGTTCCCTCCCCGCAGTTCAGTTCGCCTTCTTCTACTTTGCTCCGGAATCTCCGAGATAGCTGGTTGCTTACTAAAACATCGAGCAGGCTAGAGAGGTTTTTATTCGCTATCACGCTGGTGGCGATGAGTCCTCTTCGCTTGTTGACTACGAAATCAAGGAGATCGAGGAAAATGTTCGCCTCGAAATTGAGGCTGTTCAAGAATCTTCTTATCTTGAACTTGTCAAGACAGCCCCAAACCGCCGCCGGACGCTTATTGCTTTCATTGTTGGCGTTGGCGCGCGGTGGAGTGGATCGAACCCGGTGTCATACTTCTTAACGTTAGTACTGAACACAGTCGGAATCACAGAAACCAAGGACCAGGCTCTTATCAATGGTCTTCTACAGTTGTTCAACTGGATTGCGGCGGTTTTTGCTGGTGCCATGATGGTTGACCGGATCGGCCGCCGGAAGCTCTTTCTCACATCAACAGGTGGTATGCTTGTGTGCTACATAGTGTGGACCATCCTCACTAGCGTGTTCAGCAACACCAAGGACGAGAGAGCCGGCTACGCCATTGTGGCGTCTGTATTCGTCTATTACTTATTCTACGACATCGCCTGGTCACCTCCCCTAATGTCGTACCCAGTTGAGATCTTCCCATATACCCTGCGCGGAAGGGGTTTGACAGTTTCCCTAGGGTCTACCTTTACCAGTCTCATCATTGGACAGTTTTGCAATCCAATTGGACTGGCCAACTTAGGTTGGAAATATTACATCGTCTTTTGCGTCGTCCTGGCGATCCTCTTGTCTTTGATTTGGTTTCTTTTCCCCGAAAATAAAGGGCGCACGCTGGAACAGATTGCTGAGGTGTTTGAGGGCAAAGACCATATTCTTGGTCCTGGTGATACCATCAAAGAGAAGGGAGAAGGCAGCTGACGAGGACTTTGTGGAGGTTGAAAGCATTGCGGAAAAGAAAGTTTGAATTGGTTCGCTAGCAATTCTTACCAATCGTACTATACGGGCTCGCCCATATTCTTAGGTCGTTATAAGATCTCGATGATGACAAACTTTGCATGTCCGGGAGCTTAGCACAATATCTGAGACGTTTGAATTTGAAAACTCGGTTAATTGACAAATTCTCGAACAACTTGAAACCCATGAAATCAGGGTCCAGGAACTCGAAAGGTGGATTTTCCAGAAGCCTTTTGCGAATCCACACCATCCAATGCTATATCTCGTCAAGGAACCTCATCGACAGCCCGGACTGACACAACATCTGAGAGACTGTAGCTGGTTCCCGGATCTGCTGCCCCTTTCTTGGTGCTTGTTTATTACCTGACGTGGCATATTCGCGTCCTGTCCCCAAGATCCAAGCACCCATCCCATCAACCAGCGTGGCGACTGAGCAGAAAAGAGCGTTGCGGACGCTGTGCTCCTCATAAGTAGTAGACCAATTCAAGATTTGACGCATTGGTACATTGACGGGGGTGGATCTCATGTCCAGCTGTAGCTTTTCGCGACGTCTCAAGCAGGCCCCGGCAGAAGTCCTCTCTCATTGCACAAGCGAAGACCCCCACTACTGCTGATGGTCCTTGCGCAGGCAAATGGTGGAATTTCTCGTCGTCTGTACGACCTTCCTGCTTCAGCTCAGATCTGACAGGTGTCAGATACAACTCTGGGCTGCGAACCCAATAGATTTTGGTTAAAGGTCAGCCCCTTGACAGCATGCGGACGGGAGTTCAATAGAAGGACAAGAAGTGATTACTGGTAGTCGAGAGGTATTGAAGAAACCGGGGTCGACAGGGTATGACACGCACAGCACCAACTTGAACGAATCAGATTGCGTTCCGCTCTCCGCATTTCCGCGGGTACCATGTTCCGATCTTCGCTTCTTAAGTCTGGAGGAGTTCTTCAAGTTAGCTCGGAACTCGGTGCCATCCCCAGACTCTCAACTTTCACTAAGCAGACATTCCACCCGCAAAGTTGGCTTATTCTCCGCAATCTCTATCTCATCTGCGCGACCACAAGCTGTCCGAGATCCATGACAGGGTCTTAGAACCCAGAACTGACGGTTCCGAGATTGTCAACATCATTCCGAGCTGTATCCTGTTTGGTCCGCCCCGGGACTCTGCTAGGGACTGTGGTACTCCATACGCGTCAGTGTCGCTGCACCTGAGGGTCTTTGGGAAGGCGTGGAAAAACAATGGAACCGAAACCTAAACGGATCAAGATTGATGTGGCATGCGAGGCATGCCGAAGAAGGAAGGTCAAATGTGATGGGGCACGTCCAGGTGAGTCGTCGATGAGCAGTTCCTACTTTGTGATATGGACCTTTGGCTCTGATCTTTATTGCCCTTGAGGTCATCAAAGATCAAGAACATTGTGTGAAGAATACTGCGAAAAGTTTTGGTCATTCTTGTATGCTGGTTCGCAACATGGCAAAGGCTCTTCAACGGTTTCAACGCTGACATTAGGACACAGCATGCGGAAACTGCTGGAAGAGAACCGATCTGAGAGACGGATGTACATACAGCTCCGAGGCGACCGAGAAGTCATTCTCTCGGGAAAAGACCGACAATGCAGGCCCTAGAAGCCCTGGGATAGAAGTGTCTAAGATTATGCACACTCCAGATGCCAACTTCGCGCAACCTTTGATGCCTCCTGCCTCTCGGCCACCACCGTATGCGGCCCCCAAATCAACAATATCTTCGGGGTCAGATGTTGCGAGGCGAAACCGGATGGAAAGGCATCCAATCACCCCATCCGATGCCAGCCCCTCGGTTGTTGACTCAATGACCACAGTCCGTGAAGATGGGATGGTCACTGGCGAATACTTTGGTAGCAGCAGTGCAGGATCTTTCACGAACCAAATCAAAACTGCCATCGATGCACGGCTGGGCTCAGCGATGGAGAACAGAGGCGTGAGGAGCTCGCTCTTCCGCCCTACATTACCTCCCAGCGGTGGAGGTCCAGCAGGCCAGGCAGACTATGTTCTACCGGCTCGAAAGCAAGCGGATCACTTGATGGACCTCTATTGGTACTACGTTGACCCGTTGTATCCATTCCTAGATCAACAAAGATTCGAGCACTCTTACAAGGCACTGTTCGCCGGAACTTCAATCGATGCTGATGAACGCATCTTCGTGAGCATCCTCAACATCATTTTCGCGCTCTCCACTCAGCTAATTGAGTCAATGCCCGCCGACCAAAGAGATTCGTTTAGCCAAAGGTACTTCAAACGGGCGCAAGATTTACTTCAACTCAGTCTGTGGGACACCGGCTCCATTGAGCTCATTCAGTGTCTGCTCATCATGAGTCAGTACCTCCAGAGCACCAATAACCCACACCAGACGTGGATGATTATCGGTTCCGCGGTGAGAATTGCACAAGGCCTTGGGTTGCATTTGCCAGAGACGTCTTCGGAGCTATCAAACGAGTCTGAAAAGGATCTTGTTAAACGGATTTGGCATGGATGCCTTTTGATGGACAGGTAAGCAGATCTTCGCACCCAGAACATCACCAGACACTTTTCTAACTTGATGAATAGGATGATCGCTATCACTCATGGGCGGCCGGCCATGATTTCAGACCGACTTGCTGCGAGCGTCGTGCTGCCTTTGATACCAGATATGAGTGATAACACCGAGAACGGAGTCCAACTCAACGCTGATTCATTACATAAGCGTCGGTATCAAGGTTTTTTTCATAAGTCTTTGGAGCTCTATGAAATCATCAATCATGCGGTCTTAGCCTTCTACTCCTCGACCTCGCCCCTCAAGTCGCCCGCATATCCTGGCGGCGTAGGACAAAGTAATCAGCGTCCTTCAGAACGACCTGAGCTTGATCTTGGTATGGCTTTGCAGCTAGACCAGCGATTGACAAAATGGGAGAGGAGTCTCCCTAGCTTCTTGACAGTGGCCCAGCCCGAAACGACTTTAGGCGACGTCTTTCGAAGACAGACAGTTATTCTTCGCATCAGGTGAGCTCAATTCCTAGTCTCAATTCATGCACGGGACTGGGGTTCTCTAACGCTTCTTCAGACTTCTTCACGCTCGCATGTTACTACTCAGACCAATGCTTGCCTGCTTTTGTCTACCGCAATCGCCAGAACCCTCACAAGTTCACGATGACCTATCTTCACGTGTTGTGCAACAGTGCGCAATGGTATGCGTTGAAGCTGCGCAAAGCCTCATCTCATTCATCGTGCAATTCCAGCGACATGATGGCTCTCTCGGCCTCCTTCCGGCTTGGTGGTATCGTGTCTTCTACATTTACACAGCGGCAACAGTTCTCATTGCGGCGAGACTCCGACCAGCAGTCTTCTCGTCACTAGATATCTCTCGCTCATGGAACCAAGCGATGGGGCTTCTTCACGATCACGAAAACCTCGGACCGTCACCAAGAAGATGTGCCGCCGCGTTGCAGATCCTTTCTACAAAGATGTTTCAGGAACAACATCCACAATCGGCTACTATTCCGAACTCAGACGTCAACCCAGCGTTATCGAACATTGCCAACAACCAGCAAGAGCCCTTCGATATGCCGCTTCCCTATTTAGCGCAGGATACTGCTTTCGATATGGACGCAATATCTTTTGACGCCAACGACTTTTCATGGCTCAACAGTATGCCCGGAAGTTTGTAAAGCGCATTTAATCTTTATTAATTATATTACCATGCACCTAGACCTCTGAATACCCGGCTTTGGGGCTATCTGTCTTCTTGCAGAGCTTGTGGCTAAGGATTCATAGCTTCGATCCGTTGCGTTTGTACTACTCAAATACCATCTTGTTTTTCACACCACCAAGCTTACTGATCCTTACCTCCACCACGTCGCCGTCAGCTAAGTACTTTGGCGGCTTCATACCCATAGCAACGCCTGACGGCGTACCTGTCAACACAACGGTTCCCGCCTCCAAGGTCGTACCTTGGCTGATGAAGCTCACAATCTCTTCCACCCCAAAGAGCAAATCACCTGTACTTTCGTGCTGCCTTTCTTTGCCGTTGACGAAGGTCTGCAGTACGAGACCGCTGGCGTTGCCGACCACCGCTGGGGACACCAGCACCGGGCTGAAAGGGGCAAACTTGTCGAAACCCTTGCTGAAGCTCCATTGGGGGACTCCGCCAGCTTTTGCTGGATCTCTTTGCCAGGCTCTCGCAGACACGTCGTTGGCGGTGAGGTAGCCCGCAACGTACTCCAGCGCATGCTCTTTGGGGATATTCTTGCCAGTCTTGCCGATCACAAAGGCCTACTAAAGTCAGTCTGAGCCAAGGCACCGGTGAGACTAGTCCCTTACTAGTTCACCCTCATAATCGACAGTCCCGTCTTGAGCGACCTTTGGAATCGGCACGTCCTCATTCCAAGCAGCAACTGATGTTGCAGGTTTGATGAAGAGAGAGGGGTAAGGAGGTGGTGTTCGGCCACCCTCTTTGACTATAGTCGAAGTCAGACAGCTGCTTACCCGTTACTTGATAAGGGTACTGGAGCTTACTGTGGTTGACATAGTTTAGACCAATACAGCGAACGATCGGGACATCCTTTGGCCTTAAAAGAGGCTTCAGTGCCTTTACATGCATGCGCTCACCTTTGACGAGGGGTGAGAAGGGATTTGCGCCATCGTAGGTGACCACCCATAGATCAATCCTGTCATGAAGCGTCGAGAGATCTGTTTCGTCTTGAACCTGGGGCTCGCCGAAATGTTCAACGTCATTGTCGTCGACAAAACGGATAAGACGATTCCAAGACATAGTGATTAGGTAATTAAATGATGAAACAGCTGGAACCAATAAACGCAAATGATAAGATTTCGATTTCTGACAATAGGCTGTGTGATGCTATTTTCAGATTAATATAGCTCATTCAATGTCTCTCCAAGGAAATGGTACAATATGCCCCTCAGATGGGTTATATCAAAATTGGCCAATGGGAGGACGTTCCGGCGGGATCGTTCGGGCTGCTGTGTGACATATCGGAACTCGGAAGTGCACCAATTACCCATCCTAGACCCTGTTCCGGATGCGCCGCCGCGTGACACAGCCGGGCAATGGAAGCAACAATCTGGGGATACCGGGGGAACGGGCCTTGATAACCTCCTTTGAACGTCTCTTAAATCCCCAACTTGCATGTAAGTAGTCTTATCTTCACCTCGCAGTCGCATCTACGGCAAAACCCAATTTCATTCTGCCGTTTTTTTCAAACGCTGTAACCACCAACGTTTTTTGCTAGTAACGTCTAAGCCCCACCAGCCGCTAATCATGATAGATTCCCCTCACGAGGATGACAAGAAGACTAAGGCTATGAACGACTACTTGAAGCAGCTACCATCACAACACCTGGAGCCATTATGGTCACAGATGAGTGCGATGGTCCCCCTACGCCAGCGCCGGTCGCAAAGCCACATATTTGGAAATATACCGACAACTTGCCTCTCTTACACAAAGCTGCCGAGATGGTAGGTGAGAAGGAAGCTGAGAGGAGAGTTTTGATGCTGGTTAACCCTAATATGGGTATGTTTCCCTCGGTCAGGTTGGATATGAGACTTGAACTCAGCGCAATCATGATTAGAATCGCCCTACACAACGGACACCATCTACGGCGGACTACAAATCGTTAACCCCGGCGAGACTGCTCCGGCGCACAGACACATCGCTTTTGCCCTCAGATTCATCATTGATGGTGAGGGCTTCACGGCTGTTGAGGGGAAAAAGATGCGCCTCCAGCGTGGCGACGTCGTCGTTACGCCGACGTGGCACTGGCACGACCATGGAAATGAGAGCGACGCTCCCATCATCTGGCTCGACGCTCTCAACTTGCCGCTCTTCAGGTTCACTCCAGTTCATTTTGCAGAGCAATATCACGAGAGCCGCTACCCTAGCATGTAAGCCTGCTGCAATGTGCATGTTGACGTGATGGAAAAGACGATCACTAATAATCGCAGATTGACTGACCCCTGCGAATGGAGACATCCTTGGGAAAAGGTTGAAGTCGAGCTAAAGGCTCAAGAAGGGCCGTACGCCATCTATCATTACACAAGCAACGGCAAGCCCTTGTCACCTATTCTCGGAGCGCAGGCCGAACGTATTGATGGAAACTACACCACAAAAGAGGTCTGCGAGCAGGCTTCGTTTCTCTATCATTGTTATAAAGGACAGGGGCAGACAATTGTTGAGCCTCCTTCGGGTCCTCGTGTAGTCTTCAAGTGGTCCGCGCGAGACACCTTTGCCGTGCCGGCGTGGTCCAAGATCCAGCACTTTAACAAAGATTCCACTACGGCTTATCTTGTCGCCGTTAGCGATAGACCATTACTCAGTAGCATTGGGCTGATCAAGCCGCACTCATAGGGTCGGAAGGCTCGAGAGTCTTTGAGGTGTTGGAAAGATTTCACTGAGAAGAGCTGTGGGCCCAATCACAGTACCAATTGCAGCGGATACCCGAAGAAGTCCAAAGAAATAAACGGAATACTCCTAACCCCCAAGTTATAAAATCTACGACGAATAGTTTTCCGTATGAACGCAAGCTTCATGTGCGGATATAAAGGCTGATGAGGCGTGTTGTGAACATCAGGATTATCAGAACTTTGCTTCCCATAAGTGTGAATATTGGAACAAATAGCTCATTCAGATGTCATCCTGTTTATTTTGTTGGGCTATTGAGTCGTGAACACATGAGGTTTCCACAAGAACACATCATAAGATTATTGCTTTGAGGACGACTTGTTTTCTGTTGAATGTTGAGTGTTGACCCACAAGGAGCCGAAAAGCTTGGCGCGTGCTTGCGGGCTACTCCTGTACCTCGGCCGGATTGCTCCTTATGTAAATTGGTACGAAAGGCTCTGAATAGCACGTTTAGAATAACCAAGTTCTGTATAAAAGAATTGCCATAAGAAAGTGAAAAGCCCCAGTTCCAATCAATTAAATCCGCGGCTTGGACCAACACAGTATCATGTTCTACTCGAAAGCTAGCAGCTTCAACTCCATGTTCCCACCACGGGGTACAACCTCCATGCTTGCGGTGGTTATCGTCAGCTACATTTCTATCGTTGGTAAATTACGGTACCGTCGTAAAGAGGCAATCGAAGCTCCGTTCACCACTGGTAGACGGTCGTTGTCGAGCATGACTACCAAAGAAGCACACGATATCGCCAACCAACTACAAGTGCTTGAGTTCCCTCATGGGTTTTCGAAAGCCCGCAGATTCGCTCTTCTGAAAGTTTGTGCAAGTTATAGCTTTGAAAAGCATCTGGATCTAGAAAAAGGTTGGACTGACATCGACCTTATCACAGGCTGGGGGCATCCCTTCAATGTCTAAGCTCTTCGCGGTAACGGGCCAAAACAAGAGACGAAACGCGGGCAAATGGGCAGTTGATACTGAGATCCTTTTACGAGAAGTTTAATCGAAGAGTAGAGACTCTGACCGCTACGCGACAGCCGTGGTAAGGATGAATTACCTGGACGTCCCCGCTCACTGATTCCACGACAGATACGGCTAATAGGTGCTGACATGGACATCCCTTTCGATCCTTTGCTTTCGAGCAGCGGAGGCTGAACGGACGGCCTCCACTTTGCAAGTGATCTAAGAGAGTGGGAAATACACTACGAAGCGGAGTTGCGAAGCCGACTGCCACCAACGATCAGTACGTCAGAGTTTATGTGGATACGGCGGTATTCTCAATGCCTGGCTTTGTGAGGGTCACGTTGAGAAAGTCACTTGGTGCGGACTTGGACGACGTAATGAGATCCAGTCTCTAGTGCGTGAATAAAGGGTGGAGGTCCCGAAACCACTTGATGCTAGTGCCAACATCTCATACCTTTCCACAAGTCTCAAGTCCCCCGGCCCGCTTCTTTTTGCATTTCTGACTATCATTCGCAACCTACGAAAGTTCTATCTTCGACACCTCACCCCCCCACGGACAACATCTTCGGCTGTCAGGCTGGTTGACGACGTGCCGAATGCCGAGACAAAGGTTTGCAAATTTGGATGAAAGAGCCTACTATGCACAGTCCTGGTATATGAAGCCAATGGTTTGGTCGACGTGCGGCCCGGGGGCAAGATTGGTGCGGATCTTTGGCGGCAGAATTCCCGGCTCGCGGGGAGACAGGCCTTTTCCACAAGGATATGACCTCGTGACGATTGGTTCGAAGCCCAAAGTGGGAAGGGGAAATATGAGATGATCCCAGCCATTAAGGGTATAAAGGCCAGAGGCGTGGCTACCTGCCTGTTCTCATATGCCAAGGCAGAGTCTATCGTCCCGTGTAGCGGCCTATGACCAACGAAATGTTAGCCTTTCGCAGGGAAATTACTGAAAGTGGGCATAGAAAACACAAGCTCGGCGAGTGGATTAGAGTTGACGCACATGGAAGCTATGCCTCAGAGGCTGACTTCATCGACAAGAACGCTCCAGAACCGCCCATGAGACTCCCAAAGTACTCTCAGCGACCCGTGGGTCCTCCTACTGATGACTCTGGGAACATCAGTGAATAGATGGGTAAGCCAAACCAGGAAATGTTGTTTAAGAGTCAGCCCTGAGCTTAGCTTCACTTCAATTTGCTTGCTACTGCCTCAAATTTCGCGATTGTCATCAAGCGGATGCTTAAGACTCCAATTTGCTCCTACCCAAACTCAATCTCGTGTACCACAGCATGGTTTTCCTCTTCTGTGTTGCAAGCTTCGGAATGACTCTGAACATCCTCAGCCTCGGAAACGGGATTCGGCCGTCCTCAGACGCCCCCTCCAGCTGATCGAAAAAGCCCATCTGGTCGACCTTGTACAGCGCTTCCACCGTCGGTTCATAGCTGCTATTGAAGCCCTCATCGTCCAAATCCCATATTCTTTGCCCCAAAAGCTGGGCCTAAGTGAAAAAGTCCCTCACAACGCCAAACACGAGCCGCCATGGCGCCTTTCCCCTATTGAAGATCCTTGCGCAGCGGTTTTTTTGATAACAACATGCCACATGCGCTCACAGAGTTCTCGCGGCATCGTCCATTCCCTGTTTAGGTTGCCCCTCCGCGCAGCCGAGATGACGGTCCCGGCCTCCCTGCAGTTGTCCATTATCCCACAGGTGGTGGGGAGCATGGACTCATCCCAGATGAGCTCCACGGCGTCCTGTGCGGGGCTGAACTGAAAAGTCCGCGGTCCGGCGTGCCGAAAAACGCCGTGGCAAGCGCTCTGATTGCCCGGCAGACGGCGTCGAGTGGGATGGCGTCCTATCTCCTGATTGAGTGTTGCCGGAAGTGCGCCTGTAGGCCCCGCCACCATTCAAGGTCTATTTGATGTCGTCTTCGATAACGAGAGGGTCAACTGTCATGACCAGGATGTTGTCTCTGAGTTTTTTGGGGAGATTTATGAAAAAAAAAAGGGGGGGGGGGGGGGTGCGGGCTGCCCGGGATCCGGTTCGGGTGGGAGTCGAACGTTGTCGACGTCACCCTCATCTGATGAGCTTGAAGCATTTCCCATAGAACATCTTGTTCAAAAATCGCGATGTCTTCTCCAATGCTAAGGATGGTATCGCATGTGTCGCCTCGTCTGGTGAACGATGCTGGGCCGCCTCTCACGGTTCCTCGCGTCGATGGTGATCTCATGATTATCTTTGACCTCGAGCTCACTTTCCTCTCTGGGGTCTAGCTCTTCTACAGAGGTGGAAGACTCCGACGAAACGAGTTCAGTCGTCGCGAGCCGATGCGTGGCGTAGTGGTGGCTTGCTGGCCTCCTTTCGTCCTTGGTCCAAGAGCTGGCGCTGACGAGGATTCCGCCGGTGTGTGGCTTCGCGAAGCCTTCATCAGCATTTTGCCTCGGCAGTTGGTAGTCAGGCGCCGTTCTCACGAAAGCGCAGAAAGCCACAGACCGAACCTCGCAGCCTACGGAGAATCCATGATAATCGACTCATGGTAGAAATATTGTAGGTCGAAGGATCGTGCTGAGAGGGTTGGTTTACCACCTCAGCTCTTCAGCCACACGTTCGCGGTGATGGGTGTGGGAAGAGGAAGTCACAAGCTCCATGATGCCAGGACGAGCGGCCGTCATCACCGTTTTTCGGGACCCAAAGCCACTCAACAGCCATTGCGTTTTTATTTGCCCACCCCAGGTCCAAATTAACAGTCTTTGGCAAACGTTAGCGTGCCGCGTGGGATGTTCTTCGAGTCCAAGAAGTGTCTTTCTAGTACACCCCCAAGGTTTTCGCGATACTTTCAGTCTTTTAAAGCAAACAATGCGGCCCGGTGGGAGCGAGCAACAGACAGCCACACGAACAGGTGCATAGGCTCGCAGGGATCACTTGAACTTTCATTAGTCGCGTCAACAATCACGAGCTTCGAGTGCGCGACTTTGGCGATGAAGCCGGGTGATGGGGTGCGCTAGGAATGTTGTCGCAGGATCTGGCGTCAATCCCCCCGTGAGAGAGACAAGAGAGTTCGACCCCGGTGCCTTGGGAAGCTAGATACAATTAGCGGACCGGCGTCACGTCTACCCACGCGTGGAAACAGTCGCTCGGCTGGGGGAGCCTGGGTACGAGTGAGACAAGCCACAGCAAAACCCAATTAATCCCCCACGTTCCAAGTCCCAAATTGCCTTGGAGAAATGAAATGAGAGTCGGAAATTGAGGCTGAACGCGCGGGCTACCTTTTGGTTCAAGACCTTCTCAGCTGGAGAATGGTGCGGAACCTCTCTCAGACATTTTGGGCCGTGGTTCAGCGCCTGGACGCGAGGGGCACTCGGGAGACGACATGCACATGCAAGACGGATGAGATGATGGGTTCTACTATGTTCGTAATTTGTTCCTAAGTATGTACACTAGAAGGTAAGAAGAGAAAATAAAATGGCGGATTCTTGTCCGCTGGGTATCCCGATAGAATAGAATGCTGTGTTCCCTTCAAAATCTCCAAGCCGAATGTGCCGAGCCGTCTTTCTTTGGGCTAGCTTCTTTCCCGAATCTCTTTCCACATGTATCCGTGACCCCTCTCCAAAGTGATAAGAATGTTCATAAGCGTCGTCATCAAAGCGGTCAGGAAACCCTCTAAGCCGCCACAATCTCTGGTCTCAAATGCTGGTTCATCGCCATTGACGAAGAACCGGTAGAAGGAAACGCCGGGCGTCTCAGCCGCAGCTCGACAAAGTGCCCGACCACGCTCCGGACCTGCTCCTCGAAGCTCTGGAGCAGGAACCCAAACACCTCCTCGGTGGCGGAGGCGTCGAACTCGATGTTGACGGTGCCCACCGAGCCACTACTGCAGACGAGCTTGCGTTCGACGGCCTCGGGGAAGCTCCTCTTGGCGATGAGCTTCGCGTCATTCCACCGCGCCTTGGTGCTGAGGATGTAGCTCCTGTTGCCCGGGACAGAGGGCAGAAGAGCCTGCACGTGTGCGCGGGCGACGTCGTCGACGTGGACGGTCGCACCCGCGTAGCTGCAGCCCCATTTCTTGCCGAGAAGGGTGGCGAGGATGACGGCGTTGGTGCCCTTCATGGCTTCGTTGGTCGTGGTCGCGATATCGTTGCGGCCGATGACAAAGGACGGGTGCAGGTGGACGACCTCGAAGCGGGGCTGCTCTCTCGCAATCCAGGCCTCGGCGCCCTTGAGGGCTGCGACCTTTGATGCTGCGTAGGCGGCGAACTCGCTCTCGTACGGCTCGGGCTTGAAGCCTGTCCGCTCATTGGGCTGGACGGGGGTTTGGCGGCGCTCGCGGCCCTCCATCTGGTCGACCGAGGTGAGGGCGACGATAGAGCTGGTGATGACGACGCGGCGGACGGTACCGGCGCGCTTTGCGGCCTCGAGCATGCCGAGGGTGCCGCGGACGGCGGGCTGGATAAAGTACTCCTGGTGTAGCTCCCTGGGCACAGAGTCGGCAGTCGCTAGGGGCGAGGCGACGTGGATGACGGAGGAGACGCCACGGATGGCCTCGTCGTAGGCGCCATCGGCGGTGATATCCGGCACGATGGTGAAGTTGAGCCTCGCGCGCGCCAAGTTGAGAGCGCGAATCTGGGGGCGGGAGCGGATGAAGGCGGCCTTTGCCTCTGAGCGGACGGCGCAGCGGACGGTGTGGCCAGCCCTTAGTGCGTGGATGAGGACGGCGAAACCGACGTGGCCGGTGACGCCTGTGATGAGCAGAAGCTCGTCTGGGAGGATACACAGCATGGTTGCTGAGGTCTGGTGAAGGTAATGTAATAAAAGTCTTGGTGGGCAGTTCGATGAAACCGGACGTCCTGGGAGTGAGAGCCAAATAGTCGTCCTGTACGGGGGAGGACGATGCAAAAAATATTCAGTTCTCTGTGAGGTAGTCTTTTGATTAGAGTTAGAGGACCTCTCTAAGTTTGGAAAGCGGTGCGAGGGGAGGCTTGATATATATTTTCTAGGAGCAAGTTGTTCCCACCAACTGGGCTCCCACCCTCCTCCTCATGCTCGTTCTTCCTGCCTTGCTGCTTGAACCTTCTCTCGAGTCCCTTGTGGCGACCATGGAGGCTCAGATAGGTGAACGCCACGTGCAGCAGAGGGGTGAGGCGAGGAGAGTCCCCTGGCTCATCTCACGCCCCCCCCAGAAACCCTTCACAGCACGGCTTGGACGGGCAACGACGGGTAACAGTCGTAACCATATTGCCCGCGCCGACATTGAGGGACGAGAGCCAATGAAGGTGGTGGCTTCCCCGTGCTTGCGCGGTGCTAGCGTCAGCACTTTTTGCTGCCGTTGCTGGATCGCTGGATCAGCGCCTCCCCAGCTCTGCTCTGCTCTCAGTCGGTCAATCACTCGCCCACTTGTCTCCGCGCGGTGAGGTAACACGGAGGCGGCTGGCATGCTGCTACCTAGGTGAACTGCACATGTAGGGCTGGCGTGGCTCCCCGCTAGCGGGCCACGCAGTCTTCACGTAGCATGTTAATGGTCGGTCAGCTAGGCGAGCGTTGATACCCGACTGGTCGAGAGCCAGGGTGTCTTGTGGCGCCCCATCGAGCCGCACTGACGGACCCGTCCAGCATCATCCCTCCAGCGCGAGCATAGGATCCTGCGGGGTGAACGCGGCCGAGGAACCCTGATTGGTGATGGATAACGAACCCACCAGCCAGCGATGAAGAAAGAATAGGGGGCCAGAGTACAAAAACGAGGGCAGCTGCATAGCCTTGGCCAAGACCGCCCACACGTCGTCCGAGGAGGGCTATGTAGTGGTGGGTTGAACGATTCACGAGGCTCTTGACCTGCAGACACGGCGATGTAATAGGTTCATGCGCATCACTGGTGAACTCAATGGTTTCCTCTCCTCAAACTCTCTCAGCATATTGGAGGGGCTGTACACTCAACCGATCACAACACCATCACGCTCGGAAAGTACCGCAAGGTTCGAGTCTACTCAGTTTAGGCTTGTATCAGAGTAGCTCGGCCAAGGGAAGCCACGCGCAGAGATCAAGCATGGCGCCCAGCCATCAAGCCAAGCTGAATGACTAAGGTCGACCAATGGCGCTCCCACGGCCAGAAAGCTGGGAAGCTGGCATCCAAGCGACCCAGCTTGGCCAGCATCGCGACGCAAACTTGCCATGGGACTGAATGGGCGCCAGACTATTCCAGACGACCCGATGGAATGCAGTGGCGCAACCATTCGGCTGGGCGGCGAGAGAGGTGTCTCAGTGGCAAGCTGAAGCTAGGAGCTCATTGCTTCTTCCAGCTTTGCATGCCATTTGTCGAAAGCTGAGAGACGCGGCGCAAACGACAGGGAAAAAACCTTGAGACGGTAGTTGTGGCAACAAGGGCCCTACCAGCGTGAGTCAAGCGAGGCGGGAATTTCCCAACCCAAGCTTTTTCTACTCTGCCACACTGGGTCATTGGAGGGAAAATGAAGAAAACAAATAAAAACAATCTCGGGCCCGGCCAATAGTGTCCCATAGCCGAGCACGCTTGCGCGCTGATGACTTGTCGACTCGTAGCCTCTGCACACGCGCCGGCGCTATTGCGTTCGACCGCCCCCCCCCTTTTGGCATCGTCATTGCCAGCCTTTCCCCCGCAGCCCTTGGGTGGCATCGTCGACGTCGGGAGATCGGCAGAATGCCGGTCCACTCAAATCCTCGGTACCGACTGGTTGGGCCGTCAGAAGGCGCCTCCTTGCCAGTGCATCTTCGTCGCCTCCTCCCCTCTTCTGATGCATCCTTCTCGTCCCCCTCCCCCCTTTTCTCTCCCCCTCGCACGGCGTCCTGCCTCCGACAAGAGCCTGGAGCGGGGAGACAGGGAGAGATGCAGAAATGGAGAACGAATGAGAGCAACCCGTTTCCCGGGTCTGGGCCGTTACGGGGGTCGCCGGCGGGCGGCCACTGAGACAACGAAGGAACGCAAGGGCGACGACTGGGCGAAACCGCAGCGCGCCACACTGTCTCATCATGAACGCCTCTGGTCCCAAATAAAGCGTGAGAGTATCAACAATTCGCTGCCCAAAAAAACAAAAGACAACATGTCCCCGCGGAAACCGCGTCTAGAAGTGTCATGCTTGTCAACTAGTCAATGGTGTGTGCCTCGCTTGTGAGCTGAGGGTGTGGGAAGGATCGGTGAACGGAACTTGGGAAGCACGAGAAAGGCTAGATGAGCCGCCAACACAACCAACAACACCATCACTTTTAGTTCCGACCGCCGACATTTGGGAGATAGGAGAGGAGGGTGAGGAAGGCCATGGCACGGGCCCCTGCCTCATGGCCACACAGTTCTCGCGCTCCGGCCATCTCAGTGAGTGGTCTGATCTGTGCTCCTACATAAGCCTCCGTCTCAACTTGTTTGAGTTCTATTAAGGCTCGGGGTCAGACACTGAGGGGAAAGAAGGGAAGGATGCGGCAGGAAGAGAACCAGGGAAAAGAAAAAAGTTCGACCCCTCAATCTTCCCGGGTCCCACGGTATCACGAGCACCAAGCAATAACAAACCGCCGTGACACGGCAAAGGAATACGCGTGCAGGCAGCCGAGGGTCCAGTTCCGGCTCACGTCGAACCTGAAAGTGCGTATCCGTTGGGTCGAGTCCCTAGTCCAAGCCGCTCCTTTGGCTCGTTGGGCAATGAGATGAGCCCGGCGCGCGAGAGGATCCCGAGCGCGGCCACGTTTGACCAGTCGCGGAGGAGAGGAAAGCCCAGAAATCATGCATGCGTGTCTTCGGACCGTTGGTCTATCAAGACGAAGCTCTCGTTGTGAGGTCGGATGAGTCGTGAGGATCATCACAGCAGCTTGGAACCTTGAACTGGCTTGGCGTGAATCGTTGGTGGTAGATCGGACTGCAGGGTGATGCTTGGCTGATGGATGACCCCCTCTTCGCTGCCTGACGTTGCACGTCGATACGCATGCAACCGCGATCTGAGCGTGGGGGGCTAATGCAACCAAAAGGGATGAGGTTGAATGCTGCGGGAGGATTATGGCGACGCTGGAGGGATCATTTTGCAAGACGTGTTAACAAATTAGGGAACTTCAGTCTTCGGATGGAGTGTGACGATCTACGATTGAGGGTATTTCTGGTGACATGCCGAGCTCGTGTTTGCTTATTCCTCGCCGAGGCCAGGACCGGGTCTGCTGCCGCGGGAGGGCTTGTGAGAGCTTCAGGGGCTCAACTCCCTCGTGGTGCTACCCTCTTTATTTTTTTCTTTTTCGTTGCTTTTTCCTCACGAAACTTTTCAAGGGGTTAAGGGTCTCTGAGAGATGATTCGCCTGTTGAGAACTCGGATTTCGTGCTACACAGCTCGTGTTTCTTTTTTTCTTTCCTTTTTCCCTCAGTCACTGCCTTTCTTTTCTCCGTCAAGGTCGATCACGTCGCTGACTGAGCGGCCCGCCGCCGTTTGAGACCCCGTCCCTGATCAGCGTGGTGAGCAGAACCGGACGCGCGTTAGAATCTTCGCCAATCGCGCCGCATTGCGGGAGACAAGATGGTGGCGAGGGGATGCGACCCCAAGACGGGCAAGAGGCTGCGGAAAAGGCTTTTCAAACCGCCGGATCTGAGCTGGCGTCGTGATCGGCGTGTCGAGTGTCCAACCAGCGCCTCCTCCGCCAAGCAGCAGGCCGACGGAATAGGCTGCTGCTGCCCCTGGGCCCCGCCGAGAAGAGGAGCCCCGCTCGAAACTGCCGGAAGTGGGACCCGTCGGCCCCCGTACCCGTCCGTGGTCCTCCCGCCCGGTGACTTTGTTCCGTTGACGCCCTCGGAGACCCTGGATGTGAGCCTGTGCTCGGGCGGAAGAAACCGATACAGATCATCTGAATGCAGCGGAAAGTCATTCTATACTAGAGGCATGCAGCCCAGCGAGTAGGGCCAGTAGACTCGCCAGCGCAAAGGCAAATGGCTCGTCTTTGAACCCGCCGGGCCCGAAGGTGAACTCTGTCGGCGGGAGGCGGTTAGGGATACGGCATACTGACATCACCCCTTTGTGGCTTAGGGGGGGGGGGGGGTGAGCTCGTCAATTGCCTCTTCTCATGCTGGACACGATGACTGCGAGTTTGTGACGACGGGCCCTTCGGACGATTATCTTTGGCCAATTGGCTGCATAATCGGAAAAGCCAATTCTGCTTCGACTCAACGGTTGCCTTGCTGCTGGCTGGATAGGACAGATCGGCTAGGTTCATTGCCCCTGTGGCCCGCGTCGAGTCATCGTCACCGGCGGCAGACACAGATGACAGGTCCGAGGCAAAATGACAGTACGTATGACGCCGCCCGCAGTAGCTCTGCCACGCGCTGGCTGAGTTGGTAGATCGATAGCGCATGCCGCGACCGCTTTCATACCCGAACGTAGGCATCTACATCGTGGTCTTGTTTTTCGCTCACCGAGCTCCAAGACGCACTCAAGCAGGACTCTATGCCGTTGCCTCGAGACTATCGCCGACTAACTGGACGATATGTTGGTGTCCAACTCTAAAATCTGCAACGGGGAGCCAGCCGGCGATCTCACATCCCTAGACCTGTGCTGTATCGTCGATCAACCAGGGCGACAACAGCGAATCTAGTCGCAATGTGAATGTTGTTCCCCACTGATTCACGTCGCGCACTTGCAGTCACACACACTATGCCGTACTTGCATGCAGCTTAATTCGATGGTGAGTTTGACCATGCCTTGGGAGGGGTCATGGCGGGCGTTTGACAGACACCCACCTTGGCAGCCATCATCATCGTCTCGGGGAAGAGCAGCGTCCTTCGGTCCCGGTAGGAGAGACGGCCCGGGCGCAACGCTTCTTTCGCGACCAGCACATGATCATCGCCGCGCGCATGTGTGACGATCACGCGGCGCCGTGACGCCGACCTCTCTCGACTGCTTGCCCCACGCCAAGGCCACCCAGCCTCTCCCGGCCGCGCTGCCGCCGCCGCGTCGATGTTTGGAGCAGCCAGGGACCCCAAAACGCCACCCCCAGAAATCAGATGTCAGCAGGCAGAAGAGCAGCTCTCTGTTTTTTCTTGTGCTCCGCCGGAACCTTCAGGCACAGCCGGTTGAGAGCGGCCCCAGCCGGCGGTCGGGGAGTCGGTTCGCGGCTCGCCACCCGGGTGTCAAACTGCACCGCCTCAGCAGGGACGTCGAGAAGAAAGAACAAATGACTTGAAAACCTTTCATGATGGGGAAATGCTGAAACATTGAGCAAGGCGGAGCAGGCGAGCGGGATGGAAGGAGGTGGAAGAAGGAAGTTGTTGGGTAGACTCTTTCTTTCTTCTTCCTTGTTTCCGAGAATATCAGGTGTACAGAGTAGAGTACACGTTGCCGATGCCGACGAATTGAACACGTCGCCGCCTCATATCGCCTTCCATCATGAAACCAATGTAGGGAATCTAGTTGCCAGTGTTGGATGCCATGATCCACCACCCTGTGATCGTGATGATATCCAGTTCCGCTGTCAAGGGATTGAAGCTTTGCGGTTGGTCGCCGCTTGGCGGGTGCATCCAATGGTCCCCACGGAAACACGGCTGGTACACCAGAGGGTGGTTACATTCGGATGGCAGGTGGCAGGGAAGGAAAACAATTGCCCGCAAAGCATCGTCAGGTAGAGGGCGGCGGGAAGGTTAGAGTTGGGGGGAGAATGGAAAAGTCTGCGGGCGCGTGTGCAGTTTGCGACGAGATACCGGTAGATGCGGCCCATCTGGATCTGGACCTGAGCGGGCCTGTGACCGGCACCTTCTCGTTAGCTGAATGAGGGGTATGGCAGCATGCAAGGTGGGTGCACGTGATTGAGACCTTTCCGGAGCGTCTTTGGTGTCCAGTGCGTTGGGTCTGGACCGGTCCGCCACTGCATCCCTCCATGCCAATGAGACAAGCGAGAGGACCCTTCAGCAGAGGGATAGGATAGGGGTTCGGCGGTTGCACAGCGCGCAGGAGGGAAAGGTCGGAGGAGGCCACGAAGCCCCGGAGGCATGAAGACGACGGCAATCGAGGTGCGGCCGGGAGGGGAAAAGAGGTGCACTTTGATCGCACATACGCTGGACGTTCGTAGGGGCGATGAACCTGGCAGCCGTATCCGCAGCACCGTGTTTGGTGCTGACAACATGGAATACACGCATATAATAGCAGGTATGTACATAGTGGGAACGTCCAGAGTCCCTAGGTATACACATAGTGGTGTTGAGATGCAGTGTCACGGCATCTGGCTGGTCCGGAGTGCGATCCGCTAGGTCCCCACATGCCGTTTGTCGCATGCGGGGCCGCGCTGCCCTGTCCTGTGTCGACTTCCCAGATTTTGACACGACTCTCTCCGCTTCCAGCTTCTCGTCGTTCGGTCGCTCCCCATATCTGATACGACGACACGATGCGATGCGGCAAATTCCACGAGACTTTGACCGAGACGGCAGGGTGGCACACACCGCGCACGCACAACCCACAGTGCAGACAGTCGCGGGGGGGGGGGGCGCATGCCACATGATTTGGCATACTTGATACCTACCGGTATACTGGTGTGGCCTCGGAAGGCAGCGACCCCGCGGCCCTTGTCTACTATGAGCCAAGGCCAGGCGCGGTCGATGCATTTCGGAGAGGGTCTAGACCAGAGTCGGCGGTTTCGATGGCAGGGCCGGTGCAGGGAGCAGCAAGTCGGCAGGGAGACAAAGAAGAGCTAAATGGAATCAATGGGGATGGAATCAATTTGAAAAGCACGTCAACATTTCGGCGGGTTGTGTGGTATACGGCAGATGCATGCTGCCGTCCTTGTGTGTTCAGACAGTGCCAGCCGTATCGTATCGGCCGTGATTTGAGGATCCGCTGCGGGTAAGGTGAGAGAAAAAAGGAGGGTCGGGGGATCGAGATGCTCAAATGCCCATGTTCTGTCCCATTTCCCCCGGTCGCATTCGAGATGCTGATGTAAGAAAGCGCATCGATCGAAAGAACACTGTGCTGCGCACTGCTAGTGCAGGGGCCACATCTTCCAGGGTCTCCACTGATGGGCAGCTACCGTCCGTCGAGGTCACCGCCAATTCCAGGCCGCAAACACGGCAAAGGCGGGCGGAATCCACCTTCGCCATCTGAAAATTTCCATGGGCTGACATGCCAAAACGAAAAGGGTTCCCAGGGTAGCCATGGTTCGGTCTCGCACTGTGAACTCATCTTATCGACCAATCGATAAGCGAGAATCTCATGCCTGGTGGGGCGGATTTCGTGCAGAGGCCTGGAAGCCCAGGCCCAGAACTGGCGGGTGCACCTGTGCTTTCCGCTGCTGCCCCTCGCCCCCCCTCCACCCCTTGCTCGACTGGGCGGAGGAGCTCAGCTGTCGCTGCCACTGTCTGTCTGTTGCTGCACACTCTCCAGTCCCTCAACCATCGCCACCGGTTTCTTGCAAACTCCATCTCGGAATTCTCATCACTTTTCGCATCGCCCGCGTTCCATCATTCCTCTGCCATCCAAGCCGCCCGCTGCTGCCGCTGCCGCCGCCGTCATCTGATTTTTCGGTCCCGACTGCGATACGCCCTTCTTCTCCCATCGAGATTTCTCTCCTTCTCCGCCAACTGTCTCTCTCTTTCTCTCTCTCCCTCTCCCTCTCCTCTGCCGCTATGGTCTAAGCGCGACATTTCCCATCGCAGCGCGCGTTTACCATAAGTGAGTGAGTACACCTGATCCTGCGCCCTTTCTCGCCCTTTGCATTGGCTTGGCACCTGCGCGCATGCCTCCGCATTTGTTTGCCTCTCCTCTACCTGCCCGAGCCGACCTTTTGACCGCGAGGGAGTCTCATCTTGGTTGGCCGAGGGTATGGTGATGTGGTGTGGTGTACCATCTTCAAGGATCCCCAGACACATCACCCCGAGGAACATCCGGGGTAGCTTCTCCAACTCTGGTTTCAGCCCCGCCACCGATTTCCAGCGGCCTTGTGTGGACATGCTCGACCCTTCTTCCGTCACCGCCGCACTCTCCCTACGGGTAGACACGATGTCGGGCCTGCTTGCTGTTCATCGTATTTGGCATCGCCGACCCCTCACCATGTCTGATGCTAACACACATCGGATCGTAGGTCGATATCTCGCTTGCCACGCCAGTGCGCAAGCATCGGTCAAGCATATCTCGCTCGGTCGAGAATCGTCTTCGAACCTCCCACCGGCTTCCTTGCAAAAGGAGGCTGACATCCGGCATGATCGACCTTCCACCCGCTAGGGCGGTCTCGGAAAACCGTCGTGAAAGGGAGACCTTCAGGTCGGTAGTCCTCCTTTCCCTACCTCCCCATGCTGCTGCCCAGTAGGCCTCGCGATCACCCGTCTCGCCATTTCACCGTCCCGCTGCTGATGTCTCGTCATAATGAGACCCGCGTGTCTTCCAGCCGTGCCTGTACTAACCAAGCACCAGATATGACTCCTCGCTCATTGCCCAGGCCGTCTATAACGATGCCAGCAGCTTCATCCCGCCATCGGAGCTGAGCTCTTCCTCGGACCCGGCCCTGACGGCCTTCGCAGAGCTCGGCGCTTTACGTCTCAATGCCAGCCGTGCCCTCATCTCGTTGTTCGACAGCAAATACCAGTACATCGTTGCCGAGGCCACCCCGTCTCTGGCACTGACTCCCAAGACCAAATCCGAGGACCTTGAAACCGGGGAGCACTTGTTGCTCTCCGGTACCGCTCTGCCACGTTCGTCCGGCGTGTGCGAGATGGTCCTCGCAGTTCCCGAGTCTTCCGACAATGCGCCTTGGAGAAATTCTGAACTCCCAGTGACCGTAATCCCCGACCTCACGAAAGACCCCAGGACGGCAGAGCGACCTCTCTGTCTCCACTCGTCAGGCAACCGCTTCTATGCTGGCGTGCCCATTCGTTCCCAAAAGGGCATCAACATCGGTGTCTTTTGTGTTTTTGGGCAACATCCTCGCGAAGGGCTGGACAATGTGTCGATGCGGCTTTTGCAAGACCTGTCCATGGTCATCGTCGATTACCTAGACGCCAAGCGCAACAGAGACGACCATCGCCGTGCCGATAGAATGGTTCGTGGCGTCGGTAGCTTCATCGAAGGCAAGAGCACCATGTCTGGCTGGAGGATGAGGAACAACCCGGATTCCTTCAACGACAACCCCTCCTTCGAAGGCGGTCTCAACAAGAATCAGCAGCAGCTCCAGCGCGATAACGAGTTGATCGCAGCCGAAGATTCTCAACGAGAAGCGGCAGCTTTAAATGATTGGCAGCGACCGAGTCCTGAATCGAGAGATTACTTGAAGTTGACGGAACCTCATCAACGGACAGGAAACCAAGCGCTGGTGCCGTCTGTTTCCGGAAAGTCTTTCAAAGCCTCACGATCCGGGTCAGGCGGGTCCGCACACGAGAACCGGGACCCCCACGATACTAAACTCCGCCACATCTTTTCAAAGGCGTCCAACATCGTTCGTGAGGCCATCGAGGTTGAGAGTGTCCTGTTTCTGGATGCCACCATTGGCTCATTTGGTGGGCTGGCTGACTCCAAAACCTATCACGTCACATCGACGGGTGCTAAATCGCCATCTTCATCGAGCGATGAAAGGAGCAGCTCAGGCTCAGGGAGCGGTAACAACAGTCTTGTCAGCCAGGAAGACGCCACGTGCCGTGTGCTGGGCTTTTCAAGCTCGGCCATCTCGAGCATTGACGGCGACCTGCCCTCCCAAAGTCATGCCTCCATATCTGAAAAGTTTCTTTCCAAGCTACTGCGGCGCTACCCTGAAGGCAAGATTTTCAACTTCGACGAGAGCGGCTCCATTCAGTCTAGCGACTTTTCTGGAGATGACCACACCCTGACTGTGCAGACGCCCGTTGATGATGCGGCCGAGCCTCCGCAAACACCGATCGAAGACGACCGCAAACGCCGAAGGAGACCCAAAAACCCTTTTTCAAGACGCAACGAAGGCAAGCTTCTCAATGACATCTTTTCGGGTGCACGAAGCATTGCGATAGTTCCTTTGTGGAACGCCCAGAAGCAACGCTGGCACGCCGGTGGTTTCGCCTGCACGAAAACCCCCACGCGCGTTCTCACCGTCGAGGGCGAGCTCAGCTATCTCCGGGCTTTTGGCGCGGTAATAATGTCCGAAATCCATCGCGTCAACTCTATGCTAGTGGACAAGGCCAAGACGGATCTACTGAGCTCGCTTTCTCACGAGCTTCGATCTCCGCTGCACGGCATCATCCTTGGTTCGGAGCTGCTTCATGACACCCCTCTCGATGCGTTCCAGGGCGAGACGCTGGTCTCGATAGAGAATTGCGGACGCACACTTTTGGAGACCATTGATCACCTTCTGGACTGGAGCAAGATCAACAACTTCATAGGCCCTTCGAAGCGTCGCAACAGCACTGTTGACGTCGGCGATAGAGGTCTCAGGAACCGGGACCAGAAAATCAGCATCGAAGCCGGCATGATGAGCATTACCTCTAATGTGGACCTTGATGTGCTATCCGAAGAGGTCGTTGAGAGCATATGCGCTGGGTTCAGCTACCAACGGGTATCAGTTGCTCAGCTCGCCAACAACAGACCAGGCGAGCACGCAGATACGAGTGCGATACGCAGGCTTGACAGCATGCAGGCGATGGAAGACATGGCTTCGGGGACAAACAAATTCGGAGATCTTCAGCTCGTTCTCGGCGACGTGTCCGTGACGTTTGATATCAATCCTGCGGCATCGTGGCGCTATCATACCCAGCCCGGCGCGATTCGCCGGATTATCATGAACTTGTTGGGCAACTCACTCAAGTACACGAGCAAGGGCTTTGTCAACGTCCACGTGACTCAGATGAGCAGAAAGGAGGAGAATCCTTCGGGTAACGCCAAGATCCAGATCGACGTGGTGGACTCTGGGCGAGGCATCAGCGAAGACTACCTCCGACATCGCCTCTTCTCCCCTTTTGCTCAGGAGGACAACCTCTCTGCTGGGGCCGGCCTGGGCCTGAGCCTGGTCAATCAGATTGTCGCTAAATTGCGCGGGTCCATCCAGGTTTGGAGCAAGGTCGGCCACGGGACCAAAGTGAGGGTGCAGCTGCCACTGCAGGCCGCCGTCCAAACGTCGCCGACAATCAGCCATCCGAACACTATCGGTTTCGACGACTTCCGGGCGTTGGTAAGCGAGCTCGGGGGTCTCCGAGTCAAGCTCTTGGGTTTCCCAGACGACTATGGAGTTCAATTGGTCGACGACTTGTCGAGCCACACACGGAGCGAGGGTGAATTGGTGGCAAACATCTGCAGGGACTGGCTTCGAATGCACATCATTGACCAATCCGTAGAAGAACAGCTCCTCCCCGACCTGGTGCTATCTACTGAACGACACCTGGACCAACTCCTCTTCGAACGACGTCAAGGCATCATTTCCACGCCCGTTGTGATTATTTGTCGGAACGCCCTGATTGCGCGGCAACTAGCAACTTCGCCGCGATTCACTGGCAAGCGGGTCGTTTTTGAGTTCATCTCGCAGCCGTAAGTTACAAGACCGCTTTTGGTGATGGTGTAAAACTGACGTTCGTCGTCCAGCATCGGACCAAGAAAACTCGCCAAGGTCTTGCTGCTGAGTTTCAGAAGATGGACTCGATCGCAAGCCGGCGTCATTCCCACGCCCACGCAGTTGTCTCTGACAAGCGCAGCCCGGTCCAATACCAATCACAACACGCCTACCGGTCGGAGCCTGGGAGGCAGTGCTGGTGGAAGAAGCACGGAGTCTCTGCGAGAACTTCCCAATGAGGATGAGTTCAAGCTCGACAAGCAAGAAGATGGTGGCTCGGTAAACAGGCCGAGGTCGAACGGCGATGACCGACTAGAGGGCCTCGAAGAAGGTAAGGAGTCGGGCGCCGAGGATATAGTTCTTCCGGATCGACCGAAGCGAGAAGAGACACCTGCTTCAGACTCAAAACGCAGCGGACGTTCAAAGAAGGACGGTAAAGATCGATCTAAGTTTTTATTGGTTGACGACAATCCGCTCAATCTCAAGATACTAGCATCCTACATGAAAAAGTTGGGACACGAGTTCCATAATGCCATGGACGGGCAACAAGCTCTGGAGATATTCAAAGAGGGTGCCGGACAGTTCCAGTGCGTCCTCATGGACATATCGATGCCCGTGATGGATGGGTTCGAAGCGACGCGCCGCATCCGCGCCATCGAGACGGATCAGGGCTTTAGGCGTTGCCACATTTTTGCGCTCACGGGTCTGGCATCAGCAAGCGCGCAGCAAGAGGCGTTTGCGAGTGGCATCGACCTGTTTCTTACCAAGCCCGTGCGACTGAAAGAATTGAATAGGATTTTAGAGACGAAGGGGGTTGCATGATTTTTTGAGCGAGCGGTCGGAAGTATGCGACAACAATTAGTAAGGCGAGGGTGGAAAAAGCATAGGCGCACCAGGAATCCTGGGTTTTGGGCGCGATGAAAGAGATACCCATCTGCTGGACTGTAAAGCACAGTCGGCCAGAGTTATTAGACTTAGTTTTTGTGTGGTATATGGGCTGGATCGATGCCTCATAAGCGTTGTTATTCTGATGAGTTTGCATCTCCTGGTTGCACTACATAGACGAACATAATGAAAAGAAGGCCGCTTCGGTGATGCAAACGGCTTCCGTCTCAGAATGAGGACGGACGTGGCGCCGCGATGATGCGTCCAAGACCTGATGGCACGGAAACGCACCAGCAGTTTGTGGAGGCCTTGCTCGAGGCATCAATGTTGTGGTGATTTGACACCACGGTCCCGGAGAACGAGGCGGATGCTGAGCAAGAGCTTTGGGAACACGCGGCATCATGGTCCGCAATACTGCTCCGAACATCGTGGTGGCCAACACCTAGTGCCCTGAGATATCGCTCTGTCTGTTGCCGTGTTCTTCGTTACCTGGGTTTCTCCCCTTGTTGTGTGTTGTGTCTAGAGCACGCTAGTAGAAAGAGGTGGTGGAGAGGGAGCGTCTCATCGAGTGCGAGTTGGGCGCCAGCACGTTTGCTCAGTTCTTCCCATCATTCTACTTGTCAGGCGGGGGACGGCGGATGACGCTGCTCTCGGTGAGGCTGCGGATACCCTCGGGATGATCAAACCCCATCCGCCACGAACTATAGGCTACTGGGAATCCCACGTGCATCCACCCCTTATCGCACAACAAGGCTGGACGCCAGGGAACCAACAGACAGTTAGCAACGAGGCAACCAAACCAGTAGGTCAGATGGGAGTCAGCACCTTGATATGCGCGGCATGACGCCGACAACGTGGGGAATTAACCAGGCTTGATTGGCAGCAAGTACTTGTTGTTGCCTTGAGTCCATATCGATGGCTGACCACTTGCTCATCTGAAAGTGGCAGGTGTTTTTCACAATGCTTGCTTTCGGTAAATATTTGTGGGGGCAGAAACCCAGCAAGTAGACACATCCGCCTACTGTTTGCGCCTAGCCCTTATCAAAGTTTCATCTCGGGCTTCGGGAACCTGTAGTTAATGTGCTCATAGCTAGCTTTCACTTCTTGGGCACAAGTAGCATAGCTAGATGATAAGAGCTACCTCTCTCGACTCCGAGTGAACAATGTAGCTTGATACACTTTATGATTAAATAGCATCAATGCCTCCTTGAGTTCGGCTTTCATCTTGCAAAGTCGGGTGGTTGTTTAGTATTAGAACTATCAGTATCAGCCGTAAAGGTCAATCGACAACACTTGGTTACCTCATTAAGTTTATCAAAGCCAGTATGCGTGAAGGAACCCTCTACCGTTACGAACCATTGAAGCCCCGGGGCAAAGAAATCAGAGTCTTCATCTTATACCCGGGCCTCTTCTTGGACGACGTTGTTGCTGAGATTCGCCACGTCGAACTCGGCCGGAGCAAGTACGAAGCCCTATCATATACGTGGGGACCTGCGAACCAAGACCATGGCAAGATATACCTCCAGCAATGCGCGCTTTGTGATAGTGACGGCCTCGGCGCTCTCCCGTTTGTCAACGTCAGGTCCACGCTCTTGACAGCTTTGCGATACCTTCGACTTCCTACTGTGCCACGAGTCTTGTGGATCGATAGTGTATGTGTGGACCAGGAGAACCTGGTAGAGCGGAATCGAGAGGTTGCCCGAATGGGCGAGATATACAACAAAGCAGAGCAGGTCATTGTGTGGCTTGGGCCTGACGATGATGACACCCCCGTCGCAATGGAGACAATCAAGTTTTTGAGTGAGGGGGTTATTATGGAGTGGCATCGTCGGCTGTTTACCACCGTCCCTGGAAGCGAAGCCGACCTGCTTCGGACCCGTTCTGATCAATCGACGTTGACGCTTGCACAATGGACCGCATTAAGGAGTCTCCTTACGCGGCCTTGGTTTACAAGGTTGTGGGTCCGGCAAGAGGTCGCGCTGGCATCAAGAGTTGTCGTCGTCTGCGGTGGTTTCCAAGCAGCATGGGAAGACGTCGAAAAGGTGGCAATCCTGCTGGAGCACTCCTCGACCAGAGTCCACATCCGTTTGAGGGACATACTCTTCGTCCGTTCGCTCTTTCAATTCCAAGGCTCCGATGAGCTCAGTTACATTCTGCACCGCTCCAGCTTCTGCGGATACTCGGATGCTAGCGACCTCGTCTACGCAAATCTTTCCACCTCCTCGGCCATCAAAGCGCTTCGCGTTGAGCCGAACTATGACATGTCTGTTGCTGCGGTATACAAGGACCTCACTATTCAATACATGCAGCATTTTGGCAATCTGGATATCCTCCGTTCTTGTGGTTCTCGGGATTTGCCGCCCGATTTCGAATCCTTCGTTCCCGACTTCGCTGTTGCGAAATCCGAGTCTCGACTTGTCAACGAATATGCGCATGGAGGCACGAGACATTTGCCAGTGATTGCTGAAGGAGGAATCACACTCAAACTAGAGGGGAAATACATTGGCAAGGTCAGCCATGTCTCCAAGTTCCGAAGGCCACTGGCCACGGGCTACGCTGATCGCGACAAAATAATTGACATCATCATGACCTACCGTCGCTGGGAACCGGCAGACCTCTTTACCGCGCCATATCCAACCGGAGGGACTTTGTTTGATGCCTTCATTGCGCTATTGGCCGGTGGTTCTTATAGGGAGGTCTACGGCGGGCCTCATTATCCAACAAAGGAGGAAGCCAAAGAGGCCTTCCTGGCAGTTGTTTGGTCCGGCGGACATGCCGACATGGTCGCTGAATCCAGATTCTGGGGTTACATTGGTGAGATTACTTCGGATCGAAGGGGCGAGCATTACTTTCGCACACGGGAGGGTCACGTCGGTACTACGCCGGGAGACGTCCAGACAGGCGATATTATCTGTGTACTGGCTGGAGGTAGTGTGCCATTTTTGTTACGTCCAGCGTTGGGAAAGACACAAAACGGGTGCTACCAGCTCGTGGGACCTTGCTACGTCGAGGGTGTCATGTTTGGAGAAGCGCTGCTTGGGCCGTTTCCAGAACCATGGCTATGCATGAGGGACGGGGGACTGGGCCGCTATTGGTGTTTCGACAATCGACAAGGCGGTAAGCGAACGTTGGAAGACCCCCGGCTCCGGCCTCTGCCTTCTCCATGGCAAGTCCATTATTGTGACATGGACTCGGAAAATGGTCCTTGTGGTGGAGATTGCCCGGAGCATCGCGACGACTACACTTTGAGCAGCCGCTATTTCTTTAACAAAGAATCCGGGCAACGAAGTAAGAATGACCCTAGGCTTAACATAGCTGGCCTAGAGGAAGGTGGGATCGTTCTCGATACTTTTACATTGACTTGATATCCACCAGGCTCGAATTCCGGTGACTGAGTAACTTCAAGGTAATTATATGATTAGCTGGGAACTTTTTATACATGCTGCGCATGATTTGGTGACTAATGGTAAGACATGGCCTTCTAACCCTTGGTTGATAACAATACGAAGATATGTTGAGTTGAAGAAAGGGGAGGGTGGGTTTGTGTAGCAGCCGTCAGGAGAAACTTGTCTCTGTAGTGCTGTGTTGTAGTTATGTGCATGATTGGTTATCAACAACTATAATCAGCCTTTGAGACCTTAGCCCACTCTTACTATCAATCTTGAAGCAGTAACGATGGGAGAGTCTCAGCAGAAGGTTAGGGTGGATTCCGTGGACGATAGTGCCATACTGCATTTCTATACACCTGACTTGTTCGATATTAATGGCCTTAAGAGCAGAAAGTCCTCCATCCAAGCCGGTTCTCCAACGAGCCCAACCGCGGGCTGAAGCGATACAAACAAGCAAGTTTCGGGTTAAACCGCCGTAATGATGGGGTATGGGCGCTCGATAGCAGTCGTATGGTGCTGCGAAAACACGAGTCTCTGTGGGGACGGCGATAAAGCAGAAAGGCATGTCGGTAACCACAGTCATGTACAACGTCGGGGCACTGCATCCTGTATGTTAATTCAGCAGTCAGATTATACGGGGAATCAAACTCACATGTCCCATGTTCACCCAGTCCAGATCACGGTTACCTTCTTCTCATATCGAACGGCCACGCCGCCTCGATCAAGACCACCAGTCAAACGCATCCTTCTTCTTCTTCTTCTGCAAAGCCAGCTTCTGCTTAATCATCTTACGGGCCGAAGCGGACGCCTTGGCCCGGCCCTTGACGTCCGACTCGTCCCAGATGTACTGGTTCTCGAGGAACCAGACATGGTGAAGTTCGTGTACGCGCTCCTTCTTGGCCGCGAACTTGGCGCGGATCTTGTCGCTGACGGCCTTCATTCCCTTGGCCTTCCACTTGTTCAGCTCGTTGGGTCGCACTCCGAAGTCGACCATGAGGACCGAGTACACCATTGAGAGGTGGGCCCGATCGATGCCGGAGAAGCACTTGTCGAAGCCGAAGTCGGCGAGGACGCGCGGGTCCGTTGGGATCTCGTCGTTGCGGAGGGCGGCGGAGAGGCCGTGGGCGGTTGTGTCTCTACCTGCCATCTTGCTCTGGTGCGGAATATGTCTTCGAGGTGTATTGCAAATATGTTGTGCGAAGGTGCGAGGTGCAAGATGGGGATGTGGCGATCGTTGGGAAGGTGAAGGGGATATTGGATTTCCGCATAGTGCAAGAAGGAGCTCTGGAGGAGGGGTCTTTCTGGAAGGAATCTGGTTCTGCCTGGTCAGCGGATGAGGTGACGACTAGGCGACGATACCGCCTGTCACCAGGCTGAGATGCAGTTGAAGTGCAGCGGCACCTCCTGTCCCGGTTGTGCTTACACGACATGGGCGGAGTTGTGAAGTTTCCAAGAGATCTCGTAAGATTAGTGTAATACCAGTTCAGATCACGGACGCTTTGCCGCCCTCATCTTCAAGTTTCCATATTCGAGTTCCAAGTAGAAGGTCTCATAGGTAAGAAAATTCGAGAAGGAACATCGTCACTGTCCGTATTCTTTGTTCACATTATTGTTCACAATAAAGAAAAAACCGTAGGGCCCAGATACAACACAGTCCATCATCTCATCCAGTCATTAGAGGTTCGAACACGGGTTTCGAACAGCTGAAATCACTTTGTGGTTCTACCAATACTACCCGGATCCCAATAGATCGGTCCGCCTTCCTTGTAGCTTCCCTCATCCTTGCCAATCTTTTCCATCTAAGCCAAGAGTCCTTTCGTTCACGTCGGGTCCGACTAAGGAGACATCAATGGGTATTTTCTAGGAAACTGCAGGTCTTACTCATATGAGAGCTGGTCGATGGATGTTGGGATGTCGGTCAGCTGAGACGTAGCGTAAACGGACTAAGCAAGCCGGTCTGGCTTGTCAAATAAGAATCCCGACTGCTGGACCACGTAGCCATCAGCCCTTCTAACCACCTAGTGAGAAGAATGGCACTTATGCTTAATTCTGGTCCATGGGCCTTAGCAACTGCTGCCTGGTTCTTAACGTTGCTTAGTCCTCTGACTTTGCCTGTGCGGTGGATGGCTCGGCCGCAGCAGCCTTTTCCTGGGGCTCAGGAGCATTCCATATATGTTTGGCTTGATAAAACCATAAGAGGAGAGGCTTATGAACCCTATGGGATTTCAACTCGAGCTTTTCCCGTATATTCGCAGCCAGATCTTTCTTCCCCTGCTTCATCCATTCGTCCAGCGTCTTGGGCTTGACGCCGATGTTGACCAGCAGCGTTTTGTATACTCCCAAGAGGTTGCTCATATCACTGGCAGTGTGGCAACGATCGAAACCATAGTCCTTCTGGATTTTGGTATCGGTTGGGAGCTCGTCTAGAGCGAGAACCGAGAGGAGGTCGTCCGCGGTGGTCTTTTGAGTCATTCTGCTTTCAAGGGATGTCTGTAGTGGGAGGATTTCAGTGACTTCCAAAGCCAATATGGACGCGAGAAATTGACCAAAGAACGATATGACCTGAAAAGAATCGATGGAGAGGTGCGTCGGGCGTTGATGAGAAACAATTCTCTTGGGCAGTAAAGGGGTAATCTAGTATATATCTCCCCAGATAGAACCTGGAGACATCATCGCGAATCAGTGACCCAAAAGGAATAGACAGACTGACTCACAATGCTAACAAGGTTGTTTGTGAAGAAACAGAAAGTTTCAATCGGTTTGTTCACATATTTCCCCAGACAAGCCAGGAAGAAGGTGTTGGTGCGAACCAAGCCCGAGACAACACTTTTCTTCCACAGCTTGCCAGAAACGTCTTGCAAACAGCACAAGTTATTGACATTTTACATCAAGCGAGACTCTTTTGTCTTTGTTCACAACACAAACGCCTGTTAAGCGTCGCTTATGACAGTTATAGAATGCTACAGAACAGACAAACCATAGTTGCATCCTTGGTTGCGTGCCAGTGGCACCGGCTAACGAACCTCACAGCATGCTAATAAGGTACGTTGTACTCTCCGCTCTTCCACTTGCGTGCCATTTCGATCAGCCAGCACTCCCTCTCTATCTCCGTCTCAAAACCTGTCTCCATCCCCCCATCAGTCTTATCAATCGCCAGCTCGATCTCCTCGCGACTCATGCCCTTCCACTCGATCGGCCACTTTTTGCGATTCTCCAAGGCGTCAAACCGGAACACGGGAGTGTCGTGGCCGTACTGGTCGCACCGAAAGATGGACTGGTGCTCCATGAACCACGTCATTCGCTCCTCGGAGATGCGCATGGGGTTGGCCTCGAAGACTTGCTTAATGTTTCGGTAGAGCTTAAGGTCCGTCAACCACACCTGGATATCCCGGTAGTCCCAACCGAGGTCGAAGACGAGGGTGTTGTAAATGCCCAGGAGGGCGAGTCGGTCGGCTTCGGACTCGAGGCGGGTGAAGTACCAGGTCTTAAGGGTGTTGAGATCGTGGGGCAGCTTACTTGCGTCCTGCATCCGGGAGAGAAATTCGGGGTGAGCCAAGACGGCAGAGTGGTAGTCCATCTGATTGTTTATTGTATGGAGCTAACTGGGATTTTAAGATGTTATATAGGTGTGTTGATTTGAGATGAGTTGGAATAGAGATTTGAAGTTTGAGTAGGAGACGAGGTACTATTTTATGCCAAACTTCGAATGTCTGAAGGAATAGCCCCTAGTCTTCATTGGTTACAACAGGGTAGAGAATCGGGATGACATGAAAATTTGATGGCATGAGAATTGTGTTCTGAGGATTTTTGCTTTGTCAATTTATGTCCAAGGTTGTCCATTCAGAATCGATTAAGAACTTCCAATGTTTCTTCCCAGGGAGAAGAGACCCATATGAATATTTAGCTGTGGCCTTTGTTAATGTCAACATCGCCATGGTCTGAATACTGAATGTTACTAAAAGGGCTGTCGTTTCAAGTCTTACAGGATCTATTTAGGCAGAACACGCCTTTGAAAACCAGCTGTATTATTGACTTTATACTAAAGTGAAACCTCAAAGATGATATTTCCGTCTCCGTCGTCCTTTGTGTCCGCGATAATTATTAAGTAAATGGGGCTCAATCCACAATCTTAACACTGGCTCAATTAGGGAATCGACCGATTTGGATAGATCGATGGATATTAGAGGGCCCAGCGATTCAAGGGGGTGGCGCCAATGCCCATTTCAGCACGAATCACATTTTGACCAAAGTACATGAACTCACAACACCTGGAATGCAGGACAAGAACCTCGCCTATGGACCCGGGCCAGCGAAAGCGCCTAAAAACTCACAGCTTCTGGTCCTTGAGGCTGATGCAGCGATTTAAGCCGAAAGCCTTGGCAGTCTGCGGATTGGTCATAACCCCTCCCAAGTTGATGTCCTCAACTTGATTCACGGAGGAAATAGCCTGCACAGAGGTAGCGTCGATTATCTCATTGTGTTGACAGGTTTCTGCTGAGGAGCGTCGTCAGCGTTGTCCCATTTCGATATTAATGTGGGTGTTGACCGTCTGCCTATAGAAGACTTGCTCTAGAGAAAGCTTACTTGATAGCTCCATTGTGAACATCTATGCGATGTGTGTCTCTGCTGACTTGAAGATCAATCTGTTCGATTCTGCATTTCTTATCCGGTCCTCTAAGGTCGATCTTTGCCCGTCTGTGAACGCTTTCTGCTTCTGTATAAGCTTTTACCCCTCCTCGTTTATTTTTCCTCCTCCTCGACGGTTCATCTTTCTGCCTTATAGGTCTTTTGCGAACTGGACTTTCTTCGATCAAATCCCGAAATTTTTGCCTTCAATAGATTCATAAATCAAAGCCACTAGGTAAAATCACTCGCCAATTGAAGCAATGGGCAAAACCACTACTGAAGGACCGGACGTCTGTAAATGCTGCTTCTTGACATTGAATGCCGTCGCTGAAGTGCCACATCCATATTTGGCTGCCCCTAAAATCCCTCACCCCCAATCACTTTCACCGATCCCATCGACGCTAGCTAGCCTGGCCAGCTGCAACCGCGGACGCTAGGCTGGGGTCTAATAACTAGGTAAGGGGATGCAGTTCCTGAAGGATCGAGTTGAACATAAGTCCACCAGACCACACTGATATAAAGTGGGTTCAACACGATTCCTTCAGTTCAGGTGTCCTTGGCTTTATCACTAATTGGATAGCATAGATTGCCTGTGACGAGTGTAGGATAAATAGGAAGGTGGTTTTGGGGTTCGGCTCGATCTATTGGCCAGGTCACGCTATTCGACAACGGTTGCAGAATCCTTCGGCGTCAGAAATTAGCATTGTCACGGTTGTGTTCTACGGAACGTACGACAGAACAGTAAATAGTACAGAATATAAAACAGCGATGAGTTCTGATTGGAATCAGAACACACGGTATAGACTCGACATCCATGTGACCTACATGTACTCAATCACCTAATTACCAGTGAACTAAGGATCACAAATTCCCCGACTTTGGATATTGCAACACCAATAGCCATCATGAAGTTTTATAGTCTCGCGCTTCTCGTCCCCTTTGTCTCGGCAGCGTGTATTCCAGACCAAGACCACATTAGCATCGAATTCATGAGGAGCACCTTCAGCGAGTATGAGACTCAAGAGTTCTGCCTGGCTCCTGGAAGTTGTGGTTAGTCTACTTGTCATCGGGATCGCCAATGCTCGAGCCTACCTTCGTGGGTCCCAAATACCACCATTTAACCTAACGAACCTTTCTAGTGAACATGCAGAGTGTTCCTGATAGCTGGGCTCAAAAGGCGAACTGGATTATCATGAAGGGAAACACTTGCGTGACGTTCTACAAGTAGGTTGCCTCGATATAAATTCTCTGTATATCTTCTTTCTCGCGAAGAAGCTGACATGCAACTCACAGGGACTACAACTGCCCACAAGGTGTTGATACTTGGGAACCACCATGTAACAGTGTAGATTGGTCAGCATTTATCCTCCAAGACTGGCAGAACGGCGCGATGAAGTCGTACACAGTCTGGAAGCAGTGATGTCAGCGGCATGATGCTTTTTGCATTCCTTATAGCCGTATCTCTTCATGTATATCCTGCCAGGAAAGAATGCTAGTAACAGAAGTTTGAATAGACGTGACAGAATGTTTGAAATGCAGCTTCGTATTAAAGCTTCAAATGGGTTCAGCTTACGAGCCCATTACGAGACTTTGAAGTCGCCAAAAATTGCACAACTAATACTATGCTCTGTATTGATGGGTCTCTTGGGGCCGAGACTGCAAGAAAAAATATTCAAAAGGCGGCTTAATATGCAAATTCACGATGGATGTAGCACTGAATCCTGAAGAAAAAGTTCGGAAAGAAACCAGCACACTGTTCGAATGCTGCTATTGGTAGATATGCATTCAAAGATGACTGCTGTTATCTATGTCTGGAAGGAATCCAGCCACGTCAAGTGCAGCATCGCAAAGCAGCTTAATGGCTATATCCCAAACTCCTTTCGCTCTTTGGTGAACGGCCAATCCTGGATCATCATAGCCAGAACAATAACTTGTCTAGAGCTTCCAGTTTCGGCCGCTACTCCATGGGGCTGTAGATGTTTCGACCCTGCATAAACATAGTTAGCACCAGTATGAAATGGGACTCCTAATGGCTCACTGTTGCGTCTTCACCAGCTAAGCCAGGATAACATTGAGAAGTATCGTGCCTTCCGGTATGGCAATTGGTATTTCCATAGGCGATTACCAATCGTGCAATGAAATAAATCTCCGTCTCTTTGCAGATGAACCACAAAGGATACTATACAATTTAGGTCAGTTCATTTAAATTTCACATGCGTTGCTGGTGTGAGCTTACCTGGATGAAGGGCCGAGCAACGCGCCCTTGCTACCCTTTGTTTAACTCATACCACTTCCGGCGACTTTTTCTGGCAGTCTTGGGTTGACGAAGAGTCCCGGGCAGGTCTGGCTTCCTGCTAGTTTCAGGTATCGTGTTCTCAGCCGCTTTCGTGCTTTTCTTTTCTCTGGACTCAAAACACTTGCTTGACCGATAAGACAAAGCTTCGTTCATGACTCTACCAGAAGACCCTGCCTCTTCCGCTGCTTGCGGTTTCTCCGGAAGGTCCCGACGTCTACGCTCAAGTTGCCTGGCGTATTCCTGACCAGCCTGGGCCCAGGCGTCGTGATCGCATTCGAAACCCCAGACATAGAGGTGGTCCCTGGCAAATTGATATTCGCTCGGCGCGGTATGACGCCGCAGCTTCAGTGTCGCAATAATATTCTCGCCCAGGTTTTTGTGGCCCTTGGGGGCCCACTTGCGAAGAGTCTTGGACGGCACATTGAGGGATCTGTAGACGCCGAGCAACTTGTATTCGTCATGAGGCAAGAAGCTGAGGAGGTTGTCGAAGCAGAAGTCTGATCTTGTCTGCGGGTCTGTGGGTGGCTTGTCCCTTGAAATAGCTGTGGCGAGGACGTTGACAGTGGCTATTCCGTAAGCGGACTTGCCTGAAGTGAGCTTGGCCTTCTCGTTCCGTGTTGCCGAAGGCTGCGTATCGTCCTTGTTGACGCCTTTGATTTTTGAGACGGAAGACATATTAGTTCCTTTCTAACGTGTCAATTTTATGCGGTGATCATGGTTAAAGGCCAAAATGTTGATAAGAATGCTGCTGCAGGCAGTCAGACAGCTCGCGGTTTTTCTGTCTAGCTGAAGAAAGCCTAATAACCTGCAGATTCAAGAGGTATAAAGAAGTAACTTGAAATTGAGGAGCATGCTGGCCAGAAAGCGAAGCAATTGAGCTGTTGGAAAGGCGCTCAAGCAGTAGCTCTTGCCTAAAACTGGTTGGTCAGACATCGTGGTGCAGAGACGATAGGTTCCCCGAGCGATAAGTCGGGCCTGCACACTCCAATGAAGAGCAACTAGAAAATGAGGGAGATTGATCATAAGCTTGTTTCCTGCTTCCCTCAGCGTCGACCGCTCTTTCCTTCTTCGTGTTCTACCTTGCTAATTACCAGCGTTGTCACCAGATTGCACACCGTATTTGACAACAATACTTATCGTAGCCTAACCTACAATGCGGGCTTGATTTCCCAATTATTCCACTCAAGAGAAATAAAATTGGTCATCATGCATGGAAGCAACATGGGAGAGTTCAGCAAAATGCTGCTTGAATACGGTATATCGGAGCCGAGCATTATTTCTTCCTAGAGCTCGGCCGAGTGTTTGGATGGGGGAATGAAATGAGAAAGCGAAAGAAAATAAGGATGGACACATTGCCCTATCCAAGCATGGGAATCAGGTTGACCATGAATCTTTGCGATGGAGTAAAGATCGCCACATGCTTACGGGTGATTGGTTGGGCCAAGGTAATAAAAAGCTAGGTAGGCAGGGGGTGGCTAGCGTCTTACAGAGTCTTCGATTGCTCAATCGACACTGTTGGCCAAGCTTGACAGTGACATTGCAGCTCCAAAGCTTGGCTAAGTCTGGCTCAGCGTGTAGCCAACCACATCATCCCATTGATTGTACAGTAAGTCAAGCGAGGATCCCTTGAACCAAGAATCCTGCAACCCTCACGCCCAAGGCTGCCTTTGTGGAATGCCCCCTCCAACCCCTCCCGCGATCCCGATCGCATAATCATGTGGTTGTTTTCCGTTGGAGTTTGCCCAAGTCATTACACAGGCAGCGCGGGGCTTGTTAAGTATTGCATGCGTTCAGTGAGCGGCAGCCTAACTTCTGTCAACTGATTAGGAATGGGGTAAGCCTGGGCTACTATCACCAATCAACAAGTATCCTGGCTCGCACCTCGCCATGATTGGAGGAGGCCCTGCCGATCACAACACCAGTTGAAGTTTACCCTGCTGACTGTACACGGCTGTAAGCGTTGAGCTTCACACGCCACCCAAAAGCAGACCCCGTGCAAGACCCCTCTTTTTCTGGAATCGATTCCTCTTATAAGCTCGATGCCCCATCCCCTCAGCGCCCGATCCCTCACAGAATTCTCGATCTCTACACCACATTCCCCCGTTTTTGATCGTCCTACTATTTCCTCATCTATCAGCGCCCCGCTCTTACGCTTACTCATCCGCTCTTCTCACTCATCAACGGATTCTACTCCGTATCTTTCGGCCGAGTCGCTTCATTTCAATGACTTGCTCCGAAACTCACACTGCCGTCCGCACCACCACGGACTTGGCCATTCCTATTCGGACAATTGACATCGTCTCCATTGGACAGTATCCCACGCGCGATGTGGAGTGCTCTTCCGACTCTCTGGTTCCCCTGTCCCTGAATCAACTGAAAGCAGGCGAGATCATTCAACGGGTTCGTGCTCCGCTTCCACATCATGCAGGTACGATCACAGAACGCTGACATTTCATCAGATGCACAGCGATGCGAACAACCTCCTCTGTAGCATCCAGGGTCTGCTCCATTACCGCACCCTATCCGCAACCGGCGGCGGACATATCGTCCCCAATACTATCCTCGGGAATCCCAAGCTGCTCAACGTACAGCGTCTATCACAAGAAATCACCGGTGACATGGGCGAGCTGGTCGCACTCTCGCGCAGGGAAGCGAAAGACACAATGCGAGACCTTGGACAGGCGCGCAAGATGCGGCGTAATCATCGTGTGATGGAGCGCCATAGGGCCCATCACCCCGACATGAACAGCCCAGTCCAGCTCGTCTGCCACACCTGCAATGCCAGGCGCACTCCGCAATGGCGCAGTGGCCCGGCCGGTCCCTGCACCTTGTGCAACGTGTGCGGACTAATCCACGCCATGCGGCTCCGGAAGCAGGGACGCATTAGGAGCAAGAAGGTTTCGGCATCATCCTACATTTCATGAATGCCACGAATGCTGCGTGTTTTTACAACGGAGGGTTAGCTTTTGATTACCTTTTCCCCTTTGTATCTCTCGCCCTCTAGGGCCATGGGTTTGATTTTGGTTCTGAGTTTTGTTGCATTGTTTCTGGGTACGATACCACATGATACCAATATTTGCTTGCGGGTCAGCATCGGCGTCCAGGGAGTTGAGGAGAAAAAAACAGGCGAGACTCCGATATCACAGAGCGTAACGGACAGCCGAGGAATTGATTTTTAATGAGATGTTTAAGACATCAACAACAACTTTGCAGAATCGCATCCTTTAAAATCTGTATTTAACCGCACGGTGTCTCTTGACGCAATCTCATGCCGGGGTTCTCTCGGGGGCATCTCCTGGTTAAGGCTTGACAGCATCGCCTCGATTATATCCAAATCACAGACGCAGCTGCAGCCTGCGCATGTAGGCTGGTCCCTACCACCTTCACGATGGAGGGCGGGAAGGCGTTTGCTATTTAGTCGCTCAGGTCGGCAACGCTTTCTATTGGTTAATCCGGGAACACGCCTCAGGTTCGGGCAGTGCTGGATTTGACACACATATGTCAAAAAAGGATGCATCCAAAGTTCGTCTCGTGTATAGCACCAACTTAGACGTCCTCAACCACAACTTTGACACATAATAGCCTTTTCTATGCTGATCGCAACTTGATTGGATACGTAACCAACATCTGACCAGGTTTCTAACCAAATTTAGTAAGTAGCGCAGAAATGTGCTTTCAAACCTTCTTGAAGGCTCAATAGATCAATTGGATGTGACTATTTGCATACTGAGTGCGCTGAGCTAGACCTGAAAAATATATTTGTATCACCTGGAATAGACTGGGAATCCCCTGAACATCCCCCGCTGGACTCCTAACGTGACGCAATAATGTTGACGTATTCCAACTCCCCGGTTGTCTCTCAATAGCAATCGAGAGCTCCCATCGAGAGGTGTCACAGCCATGCCTTGACGCTTGGCATAGCCGGCTATGAGCACTGCTGGCAGACTAGTTGAAAACTCCGCTCCAGTCCTCATTCTGGCAGTACTCCTTGAATGTCCGTGGCTCGCGTGCTAGATTTGCCCGGTTGCTGTGGATATAGGTAGCTTCCCAGAACGTGTCATGGAACTTGTACATCTCACTCATGTCGTCGATGATGTGAGGTGGCAAACCCGCCTTCGACATAGCCGTTCTGCTTTCCTCCTCCGTAATTTTTTTGTACGAGATCTTCTTGCCGATGACTGTGCCAAGCATTCGGACCTGTTCTGTCAGGTCAAGCCACTCCCCATATGCCGAAATGACTTTTCCGTCCCCTTTATTAAACTCGTCCGATTCGATTGCCAACTGAACAAAAAGCCCGAGATCATGAGCCGTGTCGATCAGGGGTATTTTCGCGGTCTCAGACCAGGTGCCGTCTATGATGTAGGACCCATCTCCGCCAGGTCGCGGTCTCATGAAGGTTGTATAATTATTCATGTAGCCACCAACATGGATGTCAACGAATGGAACACCGACCTCGCGGGCATAGTCCGAGATGGCCGCCTTAGAGTCGAAGTGATACACTTTAGTAAGCCTCCCCCCTGATGCTTTGGTAGCGCTTGGCTCAGAGGAGACGAGAAGCAACTTAACGCCAACCGCTTTGGCACAGTCGACCATGAGTTTCCCTTCCGCCTCTTCTCTGTCCTTATCCATGTGTTCCCAGTAGTTTGTGACGATCTCAGGAGAAAGCAGTCAGCACTGGTAGAAGGGCACCGCAGTCTCGGAAGGGTATTAGCTTACAAAAATATAGGTCGCACCACGAAAAGCATTCTCGATCTCGGCCGCATTTCCCACGACGAGGTTACATGATGCAACCTCGACGCCTCTGTCGGCCAAAGCCTTTGCTTTCGGTTTGGATGAGTCTCTGGTGATTCCTCGCATACGATAAGACCTCGCCGACGCTTGCAAATTATCAATGACACTGCCACCCTGTATGCCAGTCGCACCCACGACGACAATGAGGGGAGCAGAAGAGTCAGTTGAAATGGTCATGTTGGTTACTGATGGTTTAGGGTGATCACGAAGGTATTATTTTGGTATGGAAACAAGGAATTGTGTTACCTTGGAGCGATGAGGGCGTTTGGTAGGGAGATAATAAATGAAAGGCGAATTTATCAGAAGAATATCTGTAGACACAACAAGTCTAGCTTTCAGGCCTACAAGGTACTATAACACCTCTTTTCAAAAAGCTACTGCAAAGCATTCCATGGGTGAACGGGCTTGCCGTTAGGCTTCGGGACCGACAGAAAGTCATTCCCCGAAGACCAACTTGGCAGCGTCATAAATCGGATAAAGAATTGGGTTGATTGATAATCAGCCTACGCATACAATGAACGTGGGGACTAAGGCGGCATCCACTTGACTACTGGTGTTGGCATACGGACATTCGAAATTCCATGTGTTCAATCCCGCGGGTCCCGAGCAGCGGTGCGCCGATGCCTCCCACAACTGCACAGCGTTGCACCTTGGCTTGCATCGAGGGCGAGCATGGGGCTTCAAGTGCCAAGGTCACGAGCCAGTAGCTTAGTTTACGCCAATGCTGTGAGGCTTGTGTTCAACATTCTGCGCTTGCATGTTTGTTAAATGGCGACTTGTAGTTTCCAAGAGTTAGAAAAATGAATTCTTGGTCTCCTACGTTTCTTAGATCTTTTTGGGGACATGTAATGCCCACTGCGGACTCAAAACACCATCTAGGATTGGGGTTTTAGAGCAAGTCCTCGTATATCCGGTGTTATCCCTCGTATTATGCGCAACCTGTTGGTTTCCAGGCTGCTGGGTGAGAATCATTACCCCTCGTAAGGTCGTTTTGCTAGCAAGCTGTTCCTGTAATCAGTGAAAGACGTTGCCAAGTCGCCTCCTTATAAGGAAGGCCGGCTTCACATGTAAGCCCGGCAACAGAGCTAGTGTTCTTACTGTGCATAGACCTGAAGCAGCGGGACCCTGCTCGCGCTAGCAGAGAGCCCCTGCTGAAGAGGGAACGGCAATCCACCGCCTCGTTCTCGTCGAATTGAAGAATGGAGAGAATGGTTCAACGCAGTGCTGCTAAAAGTGTCGCGAACTGTTCCCTTTTTATCCAATTCAGCCTAGGAAATCTAATGATTCTATCGTTACTGCCTTCCCTTTGATTGACGTTGTCTTTCATGCAGGCCGGTGGCTTCCACTTGCAGAACTACAATCGTATCAGAAGCCTTGTTGACCAATTGCGAAATCCAGCGCCAGAACACAAAACATTTGAAGCATCGGGTCTGCGATGACGGAATATAATTATCATCTTCCTTCAAGTGAAATTGTGCTCAAGCTCGGTATCTATCTACAAAGATTGACTCTTTGGTCATCAGAGTATGCGCTGACTCTGCTTCCATGAACCCACTATGCTCATCAACTTGAATCTCGGCCATAGCCTCCAGAGTCGTTTGATCCTGAGCAGTTCTCCCATTAACCCACATACAGGTGTACAAGCTGTAGTTGCCTGTCTCCTTCATCCCTCTCTCCTTGCGCAGTTCCTTCACCACTTCTGCGCTATCATCGCAGGGGTGATTTCGAATGTACTTCTCGAAACCCATCACCAACGCCCATCTACGCACCAAGGGCGCATGGTTGTTGACCCAGTACTTCATGCTCGAGCCACGGGCTATCTTGGGGAAGGCAAAAGCAAGCCAGGTACTGTTGTACTTGGAGGCAATGACCTCAAGTCCCGGGCTAGCCATGATTTGAGGGTGTTCAATTACGAAGAAGAGCTCTGAGTTTCCAAAGTCGACATATGGCTCTTCGTCTTCAAACAATGCCCGCCAGATTCTCCTTCCTTCCTTCTTCGGAACGATAGAAGGCGATAAAGTCGTCAAGGGAACAGTCAAAGGCGTATTCGTCTACGGCATTGAAGGGTGGCTCATTCTGAACTGAGAGACGGGGGCGGCTACTGCGGATGGCATCGTCCAAGTTGCCCGAAACACGGTGTGATTGGGTGTATTTAACGAGATGAAGTGGTGTTTGGAAAGACGCGACTAACGGACCGTGGTGATCGCGCCAACGTTTTTGGAAGTCGTCCACAGAGATGGAAGGCCTTTGGCGGATGGCGTAAGTGAGTTTGACTACCATGGTGTCGGTGTTTTGTCATTAACATTTGAGACGATATGTGACCTCAAAACATTGAAGGACTATCTAGGGCAGCGGGTTTTATAGTGTAGGTGAGTAAAGCCTTACCGATCAATCGACTGGAAGCCGGAAGGCTGCACCCCTCTCTTACCTAACCCGTTCCCCTGTAGTTGAGTAGTTGAAGGTAGACATGACTCGACCGAATGGATGCGTCGGTATTACAACCCAGTTAGGATGTGGTTTTGAGTCGGAACATGTACCCTACAGAGACTTGACCGAAGATCGGGTGAACCTAGAGCTCTGAATAGTGAGCCAAAAAACACGTCTATGGCGGCACCTGTATTTCGAGAAGTACAAGTCAGAAGGCTGGCTCGGGTACTTCAGGGACCTGTCATCTCCGGGTCCCGAGGCGAGGCTCAATAATGCCATAGCACTGCGAACTCCGCCTGCTCTAATGTACGAACTATTCGAGCCTGAGGAAATAGAAGCGGGAACGTGGGTCCTGACGGCGGAAAAGGAGTTTTCAGGAACTCAGCCCAAGCGGAGGACTTAGACTTACAAATCTATCCCACCGGGTGCGGCCCCCATGTTTTGCCAAGGGTGGCGTAAAGCCGATCAAGGTTATGGACCGATTAGACTCATCCAATCAAACCGAGTTCAAATATACTTCCAAATGTGTCGGCAATCTCCATTGATAAGTAGTGATATATCGTAATCTAGCCCTTTCCAGCTTCCAGGGCATCCCTAAGAAAGCGGCGCCGCATCATCCATTGGCCCACTGCCTACCGAAGCCCTGGTGCATACTGGAAGAAAAAGCTAGCACTAGTGTATGTCGTATCTTTAATGTGTAAATGATTCTCAACGTCTTTCATTTCCCGCCTTCACCCGATGCCGCTGCCCTCAACCTTTTCTAGAGAATGTGGATGTTGATATAGCCTTTATTTAATATGCTCGTACATCAACGCATGATCGCAGTCGGATTCAGACCAATTCAGTTTGGGCTGAGCAACCCATCGTGTGATTACAACAAAGCAATGATGTTTCTAGGCTATATTCGATCTCGTCACTACTGATACTCGAAATTTAACGAATCAAAATCACCAACCCGAAACCAAAAAACCAAAAGTCGAAAGCAGGTTTCTTAGGCGAGGCTTGAGGTGCTTTCCGAACATCTTGTCTCTTTGGGATTTTTTTGATGCTGTACAGTCTGTCATTTAAGATAGACTAGGGCAACTACTGACGGTTGGTTTTGCCACCGCGGTGTCAACTCAACCATATGAACCTTTTTCACGTAGCCCCGCACATACCCTGAAACCCAACCAGGTCTGGAACTCGACAAGCCTCAAAAGACATCTGGAAAGGCTTAATATGTGAATCCACGTGCGACGGCTAAACCCCACATCAACCTGTAAAGAATTGCCACACCTCAGAGGGCTTTTTTGCACGAACTTTATGCCAGGTCAGTAGCCCAACCCAAATCACCCACCAGTTTTCTGCTCTTCTTGGCTTTTCCCACCTAGCCCGTTCAAACTCGATTGCCATCTTGCGGTGAAGCTCCCACCGTTCAGTCCCGGCTAGGCCAATCCCAAAAAATGGAGCCCTCCAATCGTGATGTTGTGAAGCCAACTGCCAAAGGCTTCGAAATCGTATTCACTGGAACTTCGGATACCGCCTCATTACCTCTACGTATGACACACGGCAAGAATCACGGAAGTGTCTCAATCCCGTTGTCCTTGAATCAACTCAGGGCAGGGGAGCTTCTTCAGAGGGTATCGCAAACTCCACTGCTACTGCTTCAATACCCAGCAGGACTGACACTTGGTTGCTCAATGCTAGGTAAACGAAGATGTGAGCCTCCTTCTTGAAAAGATCCAGAGTTTACTTCAATCCAACTTCTTATCGGGCGGCAGCAACAAATGGAACAGGATACCTGGTGTGATTGTCAGCCAACCGAGCCTTATTCGTGCGCAGACGTTGTCCCAACACTTTGCTATGAACATGGACGAACTTGTGTCGTTGTGTCATAGAAACGCTTCGAACGTTGAGCGAGACTTTGAACAACATTCTCATTGTCAACAGCCACGGCGAATGCGTCGAAAACATAAAACGGACTCTGCCGCGTCCTACTGTTACCCTCAAAAAGTATGGCTGGCCCTGATTTCATACAAAAAAAAGGCATTTCACACTAACCAAAACGGTGCCTATCGACATTCCTGCATAAGCTTGTGATATGATTACTATGACATGACAGACTCAGAAACAAATGCTCGCATCCGGGCTTATATGCCATTCTTGTCGCATAACCAGCACCCCTAAACGGCGAAATGGCCCCGCTGGCCTTTGGCCTCTTTGCAACGCATGCGGATTGATATATACCCGACAGTTGCGTAAGAACGGCCGGATTAAGCGAAAACTACCTCTTTAGTCGCTCCATGATTGCGGATGCCAAACAGTAGCAACTGAGACCTCAGGTTTTAGAGAAACATCACTGGGACTTGCCAAGCGATTCACCAAGAGGGAAACAAAGACTAGAGAAAGCATCATGCGTCGATGGTAAGATGGTACGGCGGCAATGGCAGTAATACATAAAGGTGCCTCGTTATGACAAAGTCGTAGCTAGAGCATGGAGTTTTAGGAAACATCGATGTTTGGTCTCATGGCATTTGCGAAGTGGCATGTGTTTGTTTGGATTGGCTGCAGGGAGGAGTTGCGCTTCTCCGATAAGATAAGACACATGCTTTGCTTACATCAGCAGTCCAGTTTCAGGAACGTCACTGTAAGCGCTTAGACCCTCACCCTAGAATCCGAGCTCACGGTTCATGGCGCCATCCCTGCTTCACGACTCACACTTCACATAACATCCCCCCAGAACTCCATCCGATTGGCAATTCTCACAGCCCAGCACCAAGAGAAGATGCCGTCAAACAACGAGTCCGATGATGCCGTTGAACGGCCCCTCTTGGCGGACACCCATGAGGAGTACGGCGGAACCGACGGCCCGGCCCCTCCCGTGCTCATCGCCGAGGAACGCGGGGCGGGCACCTTCACGCGCAACCTTGGCGCCGTCGAGGCGTTCGCCATCGTCATCAGCATCGTCATTGGCAGCGGCGTCTTTACTTCACCAGGGTCGATTGATACGAACGTGCCGTCGCCTGGCGCCGCGTTGGTGGTGTGGCTCGTCGGCGGCGTTCTGGCGTGGACTGGTGCGAGCACCATGGCCGAGCTTGGAACCGCGATCCCGGGTGAAGGTGAGTCAGTCCTTGTATTCTATTCGCGCACGCTGTCCCAGTGCTGATGGACCTCGAAAGGCGGCGTTCAACCCTTCCTGCAGCACATCTACGGCGACGTCTTCGGGTTCCTTGCCGCGTGGACCTGGATCGTGGCCGTCATGCCCGCGACCCTTGCCATTCTCAGCATCGTCTTTGTCGAGAGCATCTACTCTGCCGGTGGCGTCACTGATCAGGCCGGTGCCATCTCGCACAAGCTGCTTTCCATCCTCATTCTCATCGTCATGAATGGCGCAAACTCCATCAGCACGAAGGCCAGCACGCGTCTTAACAACTTGTTCGTGGTGACCAAGTTCGTAAGCATCTTCGGCGTGGTACTTGCTGGTATTGTTGTGGTTATTCTGCAAGTCTCGGACCATGATCGCGATATTGGCGGCAGGGATTGGTTTAGCAGGCCTTGGTTCGACAACCGGAAGACGGCCGTGCCTGGTGGTGGTGAGGTTGACTGGAACGAGGTTGGCGCATGGGATATGCTTGGGTACTACTCGGCTGCCCTGTATGGTGCACTGTGGGCGTATTCTGGATGGGACAAGGTGCGCTCATCCTTATCACAACAGTCAAGCATCTTTATCTGACCCATCGCAGGCTATCTACGTTACAGCTGAGCTCCAGCACCCCGCCCGTCAGCTCCCTCTGGCCATCAACACGGCGGTTCCGACCATCATCCTGTGCTTCATCGCCGCCAACGCAGCCTACTACATTCTCCTTCCCTGGGAGGTCGTGTCCAAGACTGATAGCGTAGCAGTGGTAAGTATTTGTTCTTGGACGTCTTGGTTTTGAATCTTGCGCTGACCTCCCAGACTGCAATCAACCGCCTTCTCGGCCCCGGTTTCGGCATCCTCTCTGCTGTGTTGATTTGCCTAGTTGTCGCCGGATCCCTGTTGGGCAACTCATTCGTAGCAGGCCGCATGACCGTCGCTGCAGCCAACTTCAATTGGCTTCCCAGCTTCCTCGGCTTTGTCGGCCGCGTCGGCTTCAAATCCGAGGATAACTCCTCCGCAGACTCGACGGATGAATCGTTTCCCCCTGTCAAGGAGAAGTCAGACGCCCCGCTCAATGCCCTCTTGCTCTCGACAGTGCTCTCAGCGTTGTACATCCTCTTTGGTAACTTCCGCGCGCTCCTGACCTTCAACGGTCTGGGCGAGTACACGTTCTTCTTCCTAACGGTCCTGGGTGCCGTCATCCTCCGCCTCCGTGAGCCTAAGCTGCGGAGGCCGTACAAGCCGTTTGTGTTGATCCCTGTCGTATTTGCGTTGGTGAGCGGCGTCGTTGTTGTCAGGGGTGCCATCTTCGCCCCCGTCCAGGCTCTCATTCTGATTGTTCTCTGGCTCGTTGGCCTTGCGTTCTACTGGGCTAGAAGAAAGTACTACGCCCGACGTATCCGGGTAGAGTGACGGAGCAGCTACTTTCAAAATCTGATCTAAGCAGGGGTTTAAAAGTAGAAGATCGACCATGCTATTGTTACTGGTTCAAGAGACGCTGAAAGGTTGCAAAGACTGGATTTGTCACTATCGTGTCAAAGATTAGACTAGGTACAACTAAGATTCATAACAAAGGTCCTGGAGCTCATAATCTGTTATCCGCTCACAGCTCCTCGCTCATCTCATCAAGCTTGGTGGGATCGTCCAGATCCGCGAACAACTTCACGCCCCACTTCTTGCTCGGGTTGCTCAGCCTGTGCTTCTTGTCCTGCTTCTGAATCTCCTTGAGCTCCTCCTCGGAGAACTTGATCTCGAGTGCCTTGCGGTTCGAAACAATGTGTGACTCCTTGGTGCTCTTGGGAATCACAATGGTGCCGCGCTGAATGCCCCACGCCAGAACGGCCTGGAACACGGAGACGCCCTTCTTCTCCGCAATGTTTTTCCAGAACGAGTCCTCGTAGATGGCGGGGATCTCATCGCTGTATGTCGGGTTGGTGTTGGCCAGCGGCGAGTACGCAACGACGTTGATGCCCTTCTCCTTGTGCCAGTCGACAAACTCCTGCTGCTGGAGGTACGGGTGCGTCTCGAACTGGTGCGCAAAGGGTTTAATCTCGGCGACCTCAAGGATCTTCTCGACATCGGCCTTGGCAAAATTGGACACGCCGATGTGGCGCGTGAGGTTCGCCTTGACGAAGCCTTCAAGCGTCTTCCAGGTGTCGACGATGGAGGTCTTCTCGTCGAGCTTGTTATTCGGGTCGCCGGGAACGAAGGCGACGGGCCAGTGAATGAGGTAGAGGTCGAGGTAGTCGACACCGAGGTCGGCGATAGACTTCTTGATGGCGGCCTCGGCCTGCTCGGCGCGGTGGTCCGAGTTCCAGAGCTTGCTGGTGACCCAGATGTTCTTCCGCGAGACGCCCGAGTCGGCGATGCCCTTGCCGGTCTGGTCCTCGTTTCCTAGGGTTGTCAATGACTGAGCGAGGGACAAGGCGAGTGGGAAACCCTCAGAGAGAGGGGGCGCACTCACTGTAGATGAGGGCGGCGTCAATGTGATCGTAGCCTGCCTCGCCAACAGCAAAAGACACGGCATGGGCCACCTGGCTCTTGTCCGACAGCCATGTTCCCAGACCCAGAGAGGGGATCGTGTCCAAGCCGGGAAGGGAAGCTTGGGCCAGACCCGCAGCGGCGGTGGCGGAGACTAGCGCTTTGAGGTACACCATTATGAAGCTATTCAGTCCTGGTTTTTCCTACTCGTGCCGCTTGGTGGTGGTGGTGATTGATATCCAAATCGTAGATGGGAATTGTGCCCTTTTGACAGCTTCCCCTCTCTCGCTTCGGAATCGCATCATTGACCAGCCCCGGTTTTTGTTTTATCTGTGGAGGTGGCAGGGACATGACATCATCCATCTCCTCACTTACACCACACGCACCGTTGGTTTGATACGCGCAGTGTCGCAGCCCGCGCACGTCAATTGGCTTTATTTTTGCTGTGAAGATGCGCCCAGCAGCTCCAATTAAGCTGTATGATTATGGAATTATTACGGAAAACTTCGTTATTCGACTGCTCATTACAACACCAGCAAGCACATGACAAGTGCAAAACTGGCCAACAATGGCGCGATGCTCGACAGGGGGTCGAATCGCCCTGTACCCGAAGCGGAAGGTGAGTGCGATACCTCCGCAGCGGCCACAGCTCCATCCTGGACTTCAGACAAAGACGCTCCGCCATCGGTGCCGGCACCGGCACCGGTTCCGACACCGGACGCACCGATCGACGCAACCTGTGCGGTTCCGTTCCTTGTCGCGGCGGCGTTCTGCAACACCTCGGCCACAGCCGCATACGCCGGCTTGGGCTGCATGTTCATGTCGAACAAGCACGCGTCTCCGGTCCCCGGGAACGTCTTCGGGATCCAACTATACTTGTCCGTAAACTCCCATGCCACGATGCCGACGCACTTTGCATTTTCTACGCACGTCTGCACGACGCTCGCGTAGTCCTTTGCCTGTTGCTGCAGCGCATTGTTATCGGCTGGCACCTTGCTGTGCCTAATGTCCAGCTCCGTCAGCGCAACCTCGAGCCCCATGTCCGTGAACCGGCTCAAAACATTGGAGAGTACACTGCGCGAAGGCGTCTTGCCGACCTCGAAATGCGACTGGAGCCCGACTCCGTCGATCCTAACCCCGGCGACCAGCAGATCTTGCGCGATCCGGACGGCGCCATCCGTCTTTTTGGAGTTGAATTCGATGCTGAAGTCGTTGTAATACAACTTCGTATCCGGGTCTGCGGCCGCCGCGGCCCTGAAAGAGATAGGAATGAAGTCCTCGCCAAGAACGCGCGAGAACACGCTTTTGCGGAGGGAGCCATCGTCGGCGAGAGCCTCATTGACGACGTCCCAGGAGTAACAGGCGCCCTTGAAGTGGCCGACAACGTTTGCAATGTGGGTTTCGATGACGGCTGTAAGAGTTTCTGGTGTCCACGTGCCACTCGAAACTAGGCTAGTTGTCAACAACCAGTGCAACTCTAAAGGTTCAAAAGATAGGCTAAAGTTGCTCACCAAACTGCGGCAGCTGTGAGTGCCATGTGAGCGCATGGCACCGAAACATCTGCTGGTTCCCTTGCGCGAGGCCCAGCACCATATCCGCGTTATTGAATTGGAATCGTCCCTCTGTTGGCTCCGTTGCCTCCCATTTTTCACTGTTCTCGGGCACGACGAGTCCGAACTCGCCCCTTCTGTTGAGAATGTCCATGTACGCCGCATCATTAAATAGGTTCGTGTCCGTCGCCGTGCCAAAGAACAATAACTTCCCGCTGTTGACCGCCAGCTCATGAAGGCCCTGCCCCGAGGCGGCGGCGACTCCCCATATTGACAAGGCGAGCCAGCTCGAGATCTTGGCCATTACGTGCAAGGTTATGCGAGGCACGAAGAATTTTTAGCTTAGAGGCGCATTGAGATGCGATGAAATAGAGAATTAAGTAGAGGGGCTCATTCGATGCAACGTCTCAAAAGTTCGGATACAGACTGCCCTTTATTAAGCCTTCAGAACTTTCCGAGACGTGCGCATTGTATGAGAAGAGTGGACGAAGACTTTGATCGGATGTTTCAATACAACATGCCGGCTTAGGGGTTGAGGTCGTCAGATGGCCCTTGAGTTGCGTCAGTTGGGGTTTCAGATTCGACCGAACCGTACTTTCTAATTTGCTTCGCGGAGCTTCTAGCGAAACTGAATCCATTGCTCAGAGAGCCGCATGACACGTCTGACTGATTGATCCTTGAAATCTGATCTAGAAACAAGTGTCAGCGGCATTGAGCTAGGCACCATACCTCTCGTCTTGGCGGCAAAATGTGGATGTAGATAATGCTTACTCGCCTTCATAAAAGTCCAAGGAGGCTGAAGCCTCTTGAAAAAAGTAAAATGTACATTGTACGATCACCTCGCACGCATTACCTAACTATTAGTCAAAAGATGGTTCGATACCGCGAACTCAAGCGCTGTTTCCAATTTCTCGACGCGCTGCCCCTCTCGGCGCAACGAAGACATCCTGTACCAGCAGACTTGAGGACAAGAAACATGTCCTCAAACCTACCTTCCCACCCAGCTATCTAACCCGTCATACTCGCACTAACTAGGCGACCTCAAACGTCTCCGAATCCCATCCAAAATGATTCTTGAATCGTGACGAAAGCCTAAGCACATCGTAGCCTTCGAACTTGGTGGCGGTCCCGTGAGGACGATGAACACAAATGGGCAGCCAGTCTGATTCCTGCGGAGGCGTAAAAGTCGTTGACGAGCTGCCGCTCTGAGAATTGACCGCGAAACCCAACTCAACCATCGCTGATTCTAGGTCCGAAAAAGCTATCGGCCGGCGGTTCTGGGTCCGGTCGAACAGCACATCGAAGACGACGGCTGTGTCAGCGCTGACTTTGATCTTCGGCTTTCGGGATGCCGCCGGAGGTGGAGGCGGTGGAGCGTCGTCCGGGAGGATCGACCCATTTGTTCCCTCCGGAGGCCGGGTCTTGACCTTCTCCTTCCTGCCCTGCGCCTTGTCACCCTTTTGCGGTGTGATCTCGATAAATAAATCCCGACCGATGGGAACTGACGGAGAAGAGGAGACTGGGCCATTTTCTTTCAGCCGCTTGGCTTTGGCCTGCGCACACCGGCTCTGCAGCTCAGAGATGCTGCCTTCCACCACCTTGTTGTAAGCCTCGAGCACACCAGCTCCCGTTTTGTCTTTGTAGAAATTATCGAGCGCCTCCAGAGCACCAGCAGCAACGTTGGGCTTGAAGAGTCTCATCAGTGGCACGGTGAACATTGTAAGATCAAGCTTGTCTTTCAAGGCGCAAAGGTCCTTATCCAGGCGATGAGATTTGGAGACAAAGAGCCCTTTTACTCTCTTCTTCCCAGTAACTGGGGGGAGCGAGATGGCCTCAGTCAGGTCTCGGATGAATGAGAGAAGTGTAGCCAGCTCCCCAAGTACCTCAGCTTCTGCAGCGTACAGTCCAATCCTGAGTTTCTCATCAGGTTTAGTGGTCCATAGGTTGTTCAGCATTTTAGCCCAATCCAGGGCCCTATCAACCGTGGTTTCTGGTCGGCAGAGCTGCAGGATTTGCAAGAGTCCAGGATGGATAAGCGTCTCTGTATCATTCAAGTCATCGAGATTGAGCGTCAGAATCACTAAGGGATTGCCATCATTGTCGCACTCATCACACACACGCTCGAACCAACTACGGCCAGTGTACCTTTGGATATGTCTTTTGAAGACACTCTGAGCGCGCTGGAAAGCCAGATGGCAAACGTGCGCCATCTCCTGCAGGATAAGGTTGCGGCCCGGGGTGTCATCTTGCTCAAGACCTTGTAACTCCAGGAGAAGGGCGACGATGTAAGCCCAAAACACGTTGTTCTTGGCCAAGTCGTGCACAAAGTCAAAGAGACAAGGACTGAGGTACTTGCCCGTATTCACAGGCAGCTTCTGGCCTTGTTTGTCTGGAATCAGACCAGGCTGCGTAGTAAACCACTCCTCGACCTTGTTTGCAAGCATCCCTGCTTCCACGCCAAGAAGATTCCAGTGACGATCCAAGGACTTCTTGTGATGGCGTGCAGTATCAAGCACAACTTTAGCAGTGACGTTGTCTGATGCGCTTTCATCAGTGGCGTCGTCGCTCAAGTGGATGAGTTGCAACAGCAAAGCAGCGGTTTCAGTTGACTGCGTGGCTTTCAATTGACGTGCCTGTTCCTTTGGATCTCGCTCCCAGGTGTACTTGACCATGGAGTTTAGAGCCTGGAGTATGTGACCTTGCCGTCCAAGGACCAGCTCTCCAGAGGTCTGAGGAACACAGAGATGGGCCTTATCGCGCGGCAGCAGAAAAGACGCTGCGATCTTCTGGTTGATGGCGATGTAAGCTTCGCCGTACTCATCTCCATCTTGGAAAATGGTGTAAGCTTTTATTCCAGTTGGGAAGGGCCCAATGCCGGACTCTCTCATCCTACGGGCAGCGAAGTCAAAGTCGCTAGGGTTATTGGCTGAGCCTTTGTGGCATTGTTCAGAAAGTCTGGCAGTCGCTCTATATCTGATTATGTCGAGGAGGAACTCGGGCTTTGCCGCAATATCGTCCGCGTTCCACTCCGGAACATAGTAATCGTCCAGTTCTGTTGTATCATTTTCCTCCATCACTCGGGAGCGTTCATCTCCATTGAACGAGCGCCATGTGGCTTCAAAGGTCGGACCGTACCTCTCCCATCTCGACGAGAGATCCATAAACAGGTCTCTTACATATCTGGCGAGGTCGGAAGAAATCTGTAACGGGGGTGCTGGCTGAAGTCGAGGCGTCTGCTTCTGTTCCTTCTGTTTCACCATCCTGGAACTCTATGTGTAGGTAGTGTAATATCCGCAAGGCTGTGTCTCATCAACGAAGAGATGCTTGAGGTTTAAAACACGAGGCGGAAATTTTCCAGAGATATAATAGATGTCTTTAGAAAGGAAAAGTCAAAGCAGAGTATTCGATCAGTATGTGAAATGAGAGGCGTGTCGTTGTGCAATAGAGGTAGACAAAACGTGACAGGCCCAAGAGACAGATATACCCATCATCCTCGCCTGATCGATCAATTTGCTGTTCAAAACCATAGTCAGAGAGTCAGATATACTAGCTCAAGAAAGACAATCCAATGTGGCTGTTCAGTCTCTGTGGAGAACAAATCTATTATATGGCTCAGGCAAAAAGAAACCAAAGCATAGCTAAGAAAGAAACAAAAAGAACCTGAATCCCCCCCATCCAAAAAAAATTCCATCTGCTTTGTCTCGTGGGTATATCAGCACCGTCAAATGATGGCGGAACGCTCATCCTTACCTAGTAACCAACGCAGCACCAATATGGAAGAACATGTCACAGCTTCCTAGAATTTGAGTCCAATGCTCTCCAGAGACAGAACACTCAAAAGCCTCGAGTACCTCTCCGCAGACTCAACCGACCACAAAAGTTGTCTCATCCCACCCGTAAGCCCTCGTCAGACGATTGGCCATCTTCCGAGACCGATAACCCTCCACCCTTGTTAACCTACCATGGACCTCATGGAACTGGATCTGGTTCCAAGGCGTTCCGGAAGGGGGGATAGACGCAATGGCGGATCTCTTCTTCTTCTCCACGGAGAAGCCGATCTCAGCGAAGGCGGCGACGAATCTCGTCCAGGTAATGGAGCCACGGTGAATTCTTTTGTCGAACAACATAGCAAAGACCCCTGCCGTTCTTGCACTGACCTTCAAGACTTCCTTGGGAGGGTTGGCATCATCGTGATCGAGGTTGACGTCTGGAATTGCAGCTTCGGCAGCTTCTGCTCCAGTTTCTTCGTCAGAAGCAGCCTCATCAATGTCGTGATCATCAAGGTTCCAACCCCTGTCCTCCGCGTTATGCGCCTCGTCATTGGCAGTGACATGAGTCTCTTTACCTGCTTGGTCCGTAATGGAGCCTTCGGAAGCAGGGTTCTGGTCTTCAATGGGTTGGGTATGGGCCGCGTCGTCTTCCATAACCAGGCCGGTATTGTCATCTGATAACGAAGAAACAGAGCGCTCCTGGGAGAGATGCTCTGAGTCATCATCGTTCATGACGGACATGAGGTCTTCCCATATTTCATCGATCGACGGCATCGGAGCTTCGTCTTCCTTGCCGCTCTCTTCCTTGTCGTTTGGATCGTCTTGAGAAGTGGGTGAAGCTGAGGTGTTCTTCTTCTTCTTTTTTGTTCGCTTCTTCTTTGTAGGCTGGTTGGGTTGCTCGTTAGCCACGCCAGGAGCGGACGTAGGGACAACCGCAGGAGCGGAGATGGCAGCTTCCACGGTCACCTTTATCTCAGACAGATCAAAATCCGCAGCCTCGCCGAAACAGTCGCGAATGGCGTTTCTGTAAAGTTCTGTGGTCACAGATCCCATCCGCGTCTCTACGAGCTCATCCATAGCCTCCAGAGCCTTGCAATGCAGATTTGGATTTACTCCGCGATTCCGCGAGGGATCCTTGGCCATATTGCAAAGGTATTCGGTATACTTGGGTGCGCTTAACTGCCACTTGAGCTTGTCAAAGCTGACATATAAGTCGTCGGTCTTGCTGATGAACTCCCGGCCCTCGATGGCACAGGCTGGCGGCATTCGGACGTAATGGTGTAAGTCCCGGAGGAACCCGGAGACTAAAGTAAGGTTGTAAAGAGATGATGACTCTCCGTCTGTCATGCGAGGTATCTTATGAGCGTAGACCTCTTTGTACTTGGGGATCTTTTCAGCGCAGTCAAGGGCTTCGATAGGATTAATTTCCGGCTGACTTAGACGTAGGAAATAGTGCATCAGCGGGTTGCTTTTTACGAAGTCCCTTGGGTGGTTTTTCAACATCACGACTGGAGTACCGAAACCATCGTATGTGTCTGCTAGTCGTCTGCGGTACTTTCGGGCTATACCGCATTGGATGTTGCGTCTGAAGAAGTTCTGGAGATCGTAATAGTGTCTGTAGCAGACATTGGCCAGCTCTTGTAGGAGACGACTGCGTTTCTTTGCAACTTTCTTGCCCTGGTCAAGTTGGGCAAGGACATATAGAATAGTGCGGATGGTGTTCCAGGTCATGATGTTTCTGTCTATAAAGTGGATAGCCTCGAACAGACATATACCGAGATGCGTTTCCGTGCTTCTCTTGGCGCGAGACAAAAGGACGTGACCGTCTTTGTCGGCCAATCCTTCCGGCGCGGTTGAACACCAATTCAGAACCCAGTCACAGAGCATCATTTCATCAGTCTTGAGCCTCTCCCTGTAGTTGCTGGCTTCAAATTCTTGGTGCACAGCACCAGTAAAAAAGTCTACAAGCTTTGGAATTCGTGAGTTGATTACTGCTTCTGGTGGGAGAACTGGTGTGTTTTTGCCGGGGCCTGGCTGACTTTTCTTTGGGATGCAGCCGCTGCTTGGCTCAAGATGATCTGCCGAAGGGATCTCAGGCTCAACGTTGTCGTTGCCAAGGTTTTTCTTCGGAGGGTCTCTGACTGGGTCTGATGACAGTTTGTGCGAGATCGATGCAGAGCTCTCTTTGCATAACTCTTTGGTGCCGGTCTTTGTGCCTGGCAGTACTGAGGTTTGGTTCGGCTGTTCGATGCTGCGATGTGAGCTCAGGGTTTGCGACGGTGTATTCTGTTGTTTCTTGTAGCAGTTCAGATCGCAAGACGCCATGTTTGGGTTTTCAGTTGGTCTTTCTCTCAGTTTGCCCCATATGGAAGGAATGTAGCTTGATCCCATGTCACTGAGTGCGGTGAAGATGAAGAGATGAAGGAGCTTCATGACGGACATCTGTCGTAGGAAGATGAGTTCGCCAAACGGTTCACTCACGCACAGAATTGACTGCGAGAACGGGTCTGTGATGACGTTCAGGTAGTCGACAGATCGGTGTTTGTCGCCATATGTGTGGTCATTTTGGAAAAGAATAAAGAACCCAGTCTGAGCATCTCTGTGAAGCGGAAGTCCTTTGACAAAGTCCCGATCCCCTAGACTGCCGTTAGCCCCCTTGAGAAACTGCTGTGTTAGGGTGGTTGTGCTTCGATGCTTGAGCAGGACCAAGAGCAATTTCGACTTCGGGTCTGCGATGTCTTGTTCATTCCACTCAGGCGTGAAGATGTAAGTCAGTACTTCAGGTATTGCGGTGTTTTGAGGAACAGGGCCTCCTCCTACCATCCTGGACATGAAACTGACCCGTCGACCATGGTCAAGTTTCCGCCAGAAGTTTTCAGAGCAGGCTCATAGCGTTGATAACTCGTAACGAGATCGCAGTGAGCTTGTCGCACTTCACTGGATGTGTAGGGACACGTGAGCGGCTGGTACTGAGGTGGTCAAGGATCTGGGTCGTGACGTTTGCGTCTTTCCATGTTCGTTGTCGCACCACGCAGGGATGGGATAACAAGGTATCGAAGGATCGAAGGTGAGGCTTTGTCGTCGTCAAGATGGGATTTCAGACGTGAAAGAAAAGAGAAAGTGTGGTTGTGAGAAAATTTTGGGCTGGCGTTTAACGGGGGAAGGAGGAAGCAGACAGATACTGGCAAGTGGTGGGGCTATGGATGGAATTTCGGGTGCCGGCATCAACAACTTCACCTTGATACACTTTGACTAATTGTGTTTTTGGAATTCTGGCACTCTACTGTGTACTCTAGGTTCCTTCTCACTATTACACAAACCCCTTTTACGGGTCGTTGTTTACATGTTGGGCAAGATGTTCTACAAAGAGATACTACATACTCAGGGGTAAGCACGGGAACAATACAACACATGATCATATGTATCGTACACTTTGGTATTTGGCCGATATAGTTTCCCTCCAGCTCCATTCTTGAATTTCTGGCTGGGCACCATCCCACAACTCCTACTTAGGAGATACACATGGCTTTTTGCTTGCTAGCAAATTCTTTGATGTCGGATGTCTGTGTGCAACCAATCATGAACGTGTCTATGTGCGATAAGAGTCATAAGAAGTATGAATATTTGAAGTCATATTGATATACCGTATTGTACGTTGTCTCCAGTCATTACATACCACTATTCCATCATGGTGCGTTCCATTTGTCCTCCCAGTCCCGAACCCGATACCTAAAGATATTAAAACAAACATGTGCAGCCTCTATGGCCGCTTGGGCGATAAATCAACAACAAAGTCTATGTCTATCTACCAAATAGACTGAACCGCAACTTCCCCTTCCTAGGGACCGAGCTGTGCCCGCTCATCGGCCGATCGTCGTAGCTCATGATGCTCGAGGCCGGCCTGGGCGCCGTCCTCGGCGGGCTGTTGTTGTACATGTGCTGCTGCGAATGCTGCGGCTGGACCTGAGGCTGCGGCTGCGGCGGGTGGAAATCCCCGCGCAACGCCCTCTCGACGTCGAGGTGCTGGCGCTCGTACTCATCATGCTTTGTCTTGGCATCGACGAAGCGCTGCTCGGCGAGCCGCCGGCGCTCCTGCAGCACGCGCAGCTCCTCGTCGAACTGCGCCATCTGGCCCTGCGCGTCCTCCATGAGGTTATGGTACTCGAGCATCTTGCGCTGCAGCGGCTCGAGCACACTCTTGGAGATGCTGGGGCTCTGGACGCGGCTGATGTCGTCGCCGAGGCCGCCGCCGGGCGGAGAGGGCGGGCGAAGGCCGCCTGGGTTCGGGACCTGCGGCTGCTGCGGCGGCTGCTGCTGCGACGAGACGCGGGGAGGCGGGAGACTTTCCGGGCCGGAGGGGGGCCGCGGGGTGACGCGCCGCCGCTCATCTGGGGGACGGAGGAGGGCGGTTCCGAGGATCCCGGGACGCGGCTTCCCGTGGAGGACTGGCGGCGGGCGTGGCGCTCTGTGCGGCGGCGGGAGTAGCCGCCTGCGCCGGCACCTGCTGCTGCTTCTCTAGTAGCAGGGCTCCATTCGTCTGGGTTCTCGCCCATGTAGGGCGGGAGCTGCGACTGGACGGGCGGCGGTTGGGAGCGGCGGTTCTGAGATGCGTTGGCCATCGAGGGCGGTCCACTTCGGGGGCCTGCGGCGCGTGCTTGACCGTTGCGAGCGCCGGGGCCTGTTGGGACAACTCGCTGCTGCATTGAGGTCAGACTGTGTGTGCGCTATGATGAGGATGATTGGTGGAGGATGAAATATATGGAGGGAGGGGGGGTTGGGTTGGGGCGGTCTCATAAGAGGCGCTCAAGTGAGTGAGTGAGTGAATGAGTGGTTGGGTGGGCGAGTAAGAAACCAGAGTGAAAGTGAGTGTATTTTGCGTTGAGATTTTGAATGGAGGCTGGTGCGTGTTTCGCCCAGCTTTGCTTTTTTTTTTTTTTTTTTTTTTTTTTCCTTCCCCTCGTGTTTACTTGGCAGTGTCTATCCGAACTCACCTGTTGATGCGGTGCCTGCGCGAGTACAGCGTCATGCAAGGCAGCGTCTGAATTAGGTGTCCGCGGGGCTTCACCGCCTCCTCCGCCGACGGTGGTGAAGCGAGAGTCGTCGTCGAGCGAAGGCGAACGAGGTCGTCGATACCGGCCGTTTCGCCCGGCCTCTCGGGGCTGACGCGAAGGGTCGTTGTTTGAATCGTACTGCTGGCCGTATTCGACAAAGTCGCCAGGGAACATTGGGGGTGAGCCCTGGTGTTGCTGTTGTTGGATTCCCATGGCCATGATAGCAAACGAAACGGGGTCGACGTCCCTTGCGGCGTCGATCTCGGGCGGAATTTTGGTGGCGGTTGCCCCGGAGGTGCGGATAGAGTTGAATTGAGTGAGATGCACCAACAATAGACAATGGTAGCCGTTGTAGTTTCACTCGGAGACGGAAGCCAACTGCGCTGCGCAACGAGAAGAGCCGTTTGGAAGTCAAAAGGACGAGCTAACGAAACAGAGAAAGGACCACAGACACATTCCAAAGAATCTCGACGCTCTCGGACTTTCAGGGTCAGTTATTTTTTATCTCTACTTGAGATTCCAAGTGGCTGGGAAGCACTAACAATTTCGTTATCCACTCAAATCGCACCACATTTTATTATTACGTGCAGCGCTGCAGCACAGTGGTTGCATGTCAATGACAATTGCAGTGGCTGGGGATTAGGAGGACTCCCCACTATTTCATCCAACTCAACTTGCCTTCAGCTTCTCCAAGTGACCCCAGCCTCCGATTTTGACGGCTCGGTGCGTGTCGTCTGCCCACGCCGCCCTACAATTCAAAGACTTGTCTGCGCCGATACCACCGTCTTTCGGCCTTCCGGGCAGCAAAGAGGCGGGACGGGTGGGATGGAGTACTGGGAGTCGCCACGAGTTGTCGTAAATTGCGTCCGGGGTGCCACGGGAAGTGGGCTCTAGCACTGGAGAGAGCCCCGTCCAACTGCACTCCAAAGACCAAGGTAAAAATAGCACACTAGAGCAGATGATAAGTTACAAGCGTAGGTTCGAGTCTCACCTCTGGGAGACAACCTACTCTATTCCCAGCTTTACCACAACATCAGCTTTGTTGAGCTTGCCATCACGATAATACTAATAGTTACGGTTACTGCATGGCAATTAGTTGTGCAGGGTTTCCCGCTAATCGACACATGGGAGCGCCCCTTGATACGATGCCTTATTTGACGACACACCATGAGTTCGCCAATGTAGATCTCCACCGTTCGCGCTCTTTTAGCTTGAAATCCATCGAACATGGCCCCTGGCCATTCCCTGCTTCACTCTTTCGCGTATCGTTGCTATTGGTCCTTTGGAATATTCCCCCTTGAGAACCGGGAGGGTTTCCTTCTTTCATACAGAAATCCAGCCCTGCAAGTAATGTACTCTCCGGCAGGATATCCGAGCGCATTAGTAGTCTCCTCTCTGTCCAGAGTATCCTCTGGCAATATCGGTTGTACGGTATCTTATTGGCCTCTTTTCTCAGCCGAAAACGTTGCGATGACGATCAGAAGCTGCGGATTCACCCTGTTAAGCGATTCGCTGCCAAGAAACACCTGTGGAACCAGCGCATGGCAGATGCGGTTGAATTGAGTAGCTGTTTGAGTATCGTTACTTCGTCTTGGTCTGTCTAACATCTATTACACAGAATTGCCGAAGGCGTGGAAACCCTTAAGTTTTAAACACCAGTTAAATAAGGCATGCTTGCTGAAGCGACCCAGCGCGTTGTTGAGACACTCTGGAGAAACCAATGAATAATAAGTAACTAAATCGCCGCCACTGAGGGCTGGGTCTTGTTGAGGAGAATGTTGCGGGTCCATCTTGCCATCAGGGCATAGCGGCGGGCGCTCCCTTGGCGACAAGCACGATCGTAAAGGTTTCATGACTGATGCAGCCATACATCTCTACGAGACTCGGTGGCATGCGCAGCTTGTCTCCATGTTATTGCGGCTTACTGTGGCATTGAAGATTGTTATGAGATACGCGCCGTCGTTGTTGTAAGTTGATCAATGAAGCAGGTCGAATCTATGAAGCCAAAATAGCGGTATCACTATGTTAAACTGCAAGGTTCCGTGTAATCGAAGACGGGACGTACGGTGAATGCAAAACGGGCTTTCGCAGTGGTATTCGTAACTGTAGTTTAATTTCTTGTACACAAGATTCTAATGTATCTCGGACTAAACAAACAAAACAAAATTCGCCAGGTCTGAGGCTTTTCCCATTGCCTTATTTCCTCGAACGTTTCGTCTTCCTTCCGTCGCGATCATGCGGAAGCCGTTCCTTTCCTCCCGGCGCCGCCGTTACCTTCACCTTTCCTTCCCAATCCGTAGCAAACCCGAGGGAAGGGATATGTGGAGGTCACGTGCACTAGTCTTCCCGCCGGATAAGCAGGCGAGCCAATGGCCGACGGACTCAGCGGCACTGCGTAAATCCGACGTCACATCGCGTCGCGTCAAGCTCCCTCTCTTACGTCAGCAGCTACTCTACCTTTGTAGGAAAGAGCAGCAGCAGCAGCAGCGACAGCGATTAGCTCCAGTGGAAACCCGAGGCCAAAGCTCCTCCCGCGCGACTCAAGAAAGCTGACCCGGAAACTGGGACTGCATCTCCTTCATAATTTCCACCACTGCCGCCCATCACCAACAAGGCTTCGAATCAGTCCACCACGCTGTCGCGCCGCGTCGCAGATACCTCACTCTGCCCAAATTGATCGTTGTTATCGGCGGTTTTTCTTGGCCACCACCACCAAAAGCGAAGTGGGATTTTTATTTTTTTTCGCAACGTTGTCTTATCGAGATCGTGTAAAATCGGCCGGCGCAACGTCACCGTCTGTCTCCCACGGCATCCGAGAGCGCGCAAACGCCTAAACCATCAACAGTTTTCCCAGACCAAGTCCATCCATCCATCATGGCTCGCCTGACCGAATCACCCGCGCCGCCGAACGGCACACAATCCGTCAAGATGTCGCAGGCCACCTTGAGGAATGGTGCCCTTAACTTCCTGTCTTCCCCCGCCAGACCCTCCGGCTCGCAGTCGCCGCACCCGAGCAAGCGCGTCAAGAGCCTCGCCGCCACCGGAACCCCTCGATCCGATGCGTCGCGATCCCACTCTCCACCCTCCCAACGACTGTCCCCGCAAATTCCCGTCAGCCCTTCACCGCGTAAGGCCTTGAGCGACACCGCCGGCGACGACTTGGATGCTGCTGATCGCAGCACTCCCGCCGACACCGTCTCTGCCGCTGCTGCCGAGGAGCCTGCAGACGCCGCCACGCCCCCGGGACTGGTCACAGCCAAGGGCGCAACTCCCGATGTGGAAAGGACCTCGTCTACGCCGGAACCCAACGCACAGCGTCCTGGGACTAGCGTGCTTTCGTCTGTTCGGAAGACGTTCCACTCTGCTGTCAATAACCTCACCGGACAGCGCACCGGCACTACGACCATCACTTCAACATTCGAGCAGACAGTTGTCAGCCGCAAGCGCAGCAGAGAGCCCGAGGCTGATGAGACGCCTGCCCCTGGTGACAAAGAGATCGAGAACAACATTGATGCTGCCAATGGAACCGAAGGCAACGATACTACAATCCAGCTTGGTAATCAGTTCGAGTCAGAGGTTGCGGCAGAGGGAGTCCGCGCCAAGAGCCCCGTGAAAGAGGCCGTTCAAGGTAATAAGAATCCTGTCTTATCTGAAGTACAACATTGACTTAGTACAGTTGCCTCTCCTTCTACAGATGACGCCGAAATCAACGTCGCCACTGCCACTGATAACTCAGATACCGTCGAGGCCGCGGCACCTGCCCAAGATGCCCCCCTGAAACGGCTGATGACGAAGACGTGGAAATGGATGACCCCAAGAACGGCATTTTCGTGCTTGACAAGATTATCGGACATCGCCGTGATCCCAGGGACAAGACACTTTTCCAGATGCACGTCAGCTGGAAGCACGATGAGCCGACCTGGGAACCTGAGCAGAGCATTCAGGAGGACGCCGAGGAGGCGCTGTTTGCCTACTGGGACAGCGTCAAGGGCGGCCGGCTAGGCGCCATGGCTGATAAGAACCTCTGGCACGTGCTGAAGATCGAGAAGCACAAACAGAAGCCCTCCGGCGCTGTTCACTTTCTCGTGTACTGGATTGGATCGCCCGATCGGTCTTGGGAGCCTGAGAGCCAAGTGGAGGTGTATGCCCGCCAACATGTCGAGACTTATTGGAAGTCAAAGGGTGGACGTGACAAGAACATCAAGACTGCTGCTGCGCCGGCCAAGCGAGGTCGCGGCCGCCCTCGCAAAAACACTATTCCGGAGTCGGCGGCGGCTGGAGCTGGAGATGAAGCTGCGGAGGATGTTCCCAAGGAGACCAAGCCCAGGGGCAGACCGGGCCGGAAGCAAAAGCGCGACGAGGCGGCGGCTGAGGCGGAGGCCGAAAAGACAGAAGAGGCGGTTACTGCCGAGGGCACAACTGAGCCGACTACCAAGGAGCCGGTCGAGACTGATGGGGAGCCGCCCAAGAAGCGCGGTCGCGGTCGTCCCCGCAAGAACCCCGTGTCATGAGCTCGCTGTGACGATGGGGCCATTCTGACGGCCATAGTCAGACGTATTGGCTTACTCTGAGATTGGGGTATAGGCAATGATGCCGCGGACTCCCCGAAAAGACGATGCTCTGGTGACTGGAAAGCCGGGATGTGTGATAAGAGGACAGACCGGGGTTGTGTATTATACGCTCTTGTCGCATTTTGCTTGCAGCTTTGGCGTCTTTTCAGGTTCTAAATACTATGACGATTTGCCCTCCCACTTGTTTCCCGCCCACTCCTTCCCAGCGGAAGCTTTGTTCAGGCCGCAAGCAAGCAGGCATTCATGATGCCTGCTTGCGCTTAACCCGATACTCTTAGGCGAGAAGGAAAACTCCATGCTTCAATTGTGACGAGGGCTTTTGTCTCCTTGTGAGCCTAATGAACCTTGTTATTTATTTCAAGACGCTTGCATTGTCAAAGCCGGACTCTTGCGTTCTATAATGTGCGCTGAGCTCCCGCCTTTCATACACCTCGACAAAGGAGACGGTTATGCACAACAGTAAAGCAAGTGCTGGAGCATGTCGACAACTCCACAGAGCCTTGCCCTTAGGTACGTTCCTTGTTTGCCCTTCTGACGGCACAAGAGCATACTGAGAAGGTTCTCAACCATGGTAATATTTGGTCTGGGCCGCTGCACGGTACGGGCACCAGCTTCACCGCCGCTTCACAGCCGCCGCTCGACAAAAGTATTCGCAAGCTCGGCCTCGAACGAGCAATTGTGGCGTAGCCGCGTCCAGCGTCAACCCTCCTTCGTCCGAAGCCAGCTCGGCCACCTTCGTCTTCCGGCCAGGCGGGTCTATTCCATTGGGCAATTGTTTGTTTGCTTGGGGGTGCTTGGTCCGGGCGGGAACTGAAGCATGAGCCCATGGGCGCTGCAGGGAGGATGCCCGTCTGCTGTTGCAGGGCTCCAGTCATGAGATCCCCTTCTCCAGCTGCTTGCAAGCAGTTTGGCATGTCACGATGTTATATGCGCTGCCGCATAGCCGGTTTGCGTGTGTGGGCGTCCCAGGCTAACGGATCCCTCGCCCGTTTCGAAGGGGTAGGTTCCGCGCCGCGCCAAGCCCTACCCGGTCTTGCGTGTCAGCGCTTGCGCGGCGAAGTCCCAGACATCAACCTTTGATGTGTTGTTCTATTTTGGCAGCTGGTTGGTAAGGCGCTACATATTGTAGCCTGGTTTCAAAGGCAAGGCCTAGCAGATTGGAAGGAGGATCTCGGTGCCCCAACACTGGCGACTGACGTGAAAGACGACCTGCAAAAAAAAGTTGCATTCAAGCAACCGCGCACTGAAGCTGAGGGCACATTGCTCCAGCCTCTTGGCTGTCAAACTAGGCGTTTACTCCAGGCTGTGCTTTTGTGCGCTCACTGTTGCACCTTTTTGGTCATGCCGCCGTTCATTGGACGAGAGATAGTGTTCGATGGCACCCCGAATTGCCTGGAGGCCTGCCTGATCCATTGACCGTCGCGCACAGCAGTAATTGACAACTTAACGAGACCATAGGTATATGAGAGCATCTTGGAAAACAAGTAAAATTCAGTTGTTGTAGCGAAAAGCTCGTCGATGAAGTTGATGAGTATTGTGGTGTGGCATGTAAAAACGAGTCCCATGATGTGTACCGTTGCTTGAGGTGGAGTTTAACACTCCATCCTACTTATTTGTGATTGTGTACGCTTCTTCCAGTCCATAAAATGCCTCTTTTCCATTCGAGTTTATCTTTTTGTGAAGTGCACTCCTTGCTGTGTTTGTACAATCGAACTCCCATGCCAGGTGGATGATTTATGCTCAGATAGCCAAGGCAAACAGGAAGTTCTTCTGAGCATATCACGGCGTGACACGTTTCAGTACTTACAGTAAAAATCCAACTGAGCAAGGATTTTCTACGGCTGGCTTGAAGGTGGAGGGGTCTTCATCGTGAATGGCGTAGTTGGCCAGTTGGTTGTTACCACCCCCGCTCGTCGGGGTGCGCATCAACTGCCCGCATTGAACTTTTTCTACTTTATAGACCCGGCTCATTTATTGTCCCGCGCAGAGCCTTGAGGAGCGAGATCGTAGAGAGTTTCCATACCGCCGTCTATGCAGCTGCTACACGCATAAATGTTGCCGGGATTCAACCGCTCCTCTCCATAGTCTCGCCCACCTTTGCTCCAGGAACATAGACATGTAACGTTGCAGGGGGAGAATTGCGCGTAGACCTTTTATACGAGTATATAAACTATGTTCGTGTCGCCTTCAATTCTTCTAAGGGATGTTTCTCAGCTATGACACTCTTGATTTTCTGCCCCCATCCTCGATCAAGCATCGCAGTCTCCGAGATCTGACAGATTAAGAACGTCTTCAAAAGCCGATGGAGGCCGCCGGGCTTGCGGCTACTTGCCAAGCTCTGGCAGTAGCGCTGGGGGGGCTCGTCAAGTTCTTGATGAAGATTCACGATGCGCCGAAGGAATGGGAGCGATATTGTGCATTGTCAGATAACTTCTGCCAGGTAATTATGCCATGGTCTCCGCACGCCTACTCCGAAGCCGTATTAGACTAACTAGCGAGTTATAGCTATCGAGAGCAATAGAGAGTGTTACACACAACATGAACGGCCTCGACAAGATAATCATCGTCCATAACAACCAGAATGTCGGCCTCATCGAGTTTTGCGTAAATAATGTTCGAAACGCACGCGACGATGCAGTTGAGATCTTGAGCAAGTTTGAACAAAAAGGCAGCTCCAAATTTAGCTCTGTAACAAGATTTTTCAGCCGAATGGGCAAGCAGCTTCTGTTTGTTCTTCAAGAGCAGAACATTCAGGGTTACAGTGAGCGTGTAGAGACGGCCATGGCTGGGCTGGGCATCGCCCTCCACGTTGCCTTACTAGCTAAGACACAGGATGCGTGCGTACGGTGGTTTTTTCTGGTTACAGAATGAGACAAGGAAAGATGCTGACTCAAGTGGCTCTTTTTTAGGCACGACGATAACAAGAAAGCAATCAGCGATTTAACGAAGCACTTGGCTGCCAACCTGGATAAGCTGGAGAATAACCACCAAGAAACCCGTAGAAATCAGGAAAACAAGACCATCCACGTCGTTGTTGCGCCAGCCCACCACCGTTATCTTTCTTGGAAAGCAACCCAGCGAAGTCGGAGCAAACACACCAGGCAACCTCGGATCGCTCAGACCTCGACAACCGAAGTCCTAAATCAGCCCGTGGTGGCTTCCGAGTTACCTCAAGTCGGCTTCTCGCCGGGTCCGCAACGAGACCTTAGTGTCGAGTCAAGTGGCTCGTCTGACGGCATGCAACGATTGCCAGAGCATGTACGTGAGAGGAGACTTGAGTCTCTTGCGCATGCATGCCGGACCCCGGACACAGGCTGCGAGCTCCCGCCGCTCGACGAGCAAGCCGATAACATCGAAGTCAGGTGTGAGGATGGCAGTGTAGCTTTCATTACTGCTGAAACGACCCATGACGACACAAATGAAGTCATCGATGCCGAGAAAACACGGGTCAACATGTCGGACCAGCTATCAATCACCCGCACTACCCAGGACGGTAACAGCCCTCACTGTGATGCGGACGACCTTTTGGAATTCTTGGCCAACGATGCACCCGGGAAAGATTATCCCACCTCCGTTGAAAAAGACATGACGAAATAGGTTACGACAACCTCTTACTTCCGCTTCAAGTTTGTGTCGTTGAACAGTGACGGTACAGACAGTGACAGCGCAGACAGTGAAGGATCGGATTCGTCGGTTATCTAATTTCTTTGTGCCGAGAAATTTCTCCTGGAGCAGGATTAATGCTTCTCGAAAGTTGTTGCGCGCAAACCATGTGTCGAGTTCCCATTGTGTGATCACTCCAAGATACAGCAACTGGATGGCGGCATGGCTACCAAGGAGCTTATTGAGTCGAACGAAGGGCAGATCGTACTAGACTTAGACAGTGAAAGGGGAACCTGGCATTGCGCTCAGATGTTTGGCGCACCATGATTAGCAATCGTAATATGGGTCAGTCGAGCTAATTTCCTAAACTTGACAGAGTCATTTCTTCCATATATCTAAAGCTTACACTAGAGCTACTGCTCCCTTTTTGGGATGTTGCCAGGTAAATGTATGTGCCCAAAGCTCTTCGCCACAATTTGATAAATGATGACTATTTGCATTCAAAGAGGAGGGTAGATTTGCACTTGAACTTAGCCCTGTCACGGCAGGATCATATTGCGACAGTGATACTGTTGACACTGCGATTCTCAATAATTTGGCTGATGAGAGGTGGAAGGCTGAGTGTGTATGCCATTGACAACCGCAGAGCCCGAACGCATGCCTCCTATCAGAAGTCTGAAGAGAGCCCACAGGGCCAACGCGCGCAGTCTACGCGAATCCACACATCCGCTTCGCCCCTCCGGCATCCTCTTCGTTGTGACCCTCCGTCTCAAAAAGCCTTGATTTCGCTGCGTCCGGCCAAGATTGTAAAAAAGAAACTGCGGCGGCTCCACCTCTGTCTCCAAGACCACTCCCGGCCCCGCGGCTGTTGCGGGCGCGTGTGTGTTTTCTTGTAAGGGAGAAAGGGGATGGTGTTGGAGACCTGAGGTGGACTGTGCCAGGTCCTATGGGAGAGTGCACCGAAAAGCCTACCAATTTGCCGTATGTACAAGCCTCAAAACTTATAAGTGTGAGACGTGAATTACCGCACGTGATGGTCGCAGGTTCATTGCATGGCCGAGCCAGGGGCTTCAAGTAATTTGGTACCCACGCCTCAGAGTTTGAATCGCACAAGCAGCAAGAGGAAGACTCGATATAAAAAAAGACTGGAAATGAATTACATAAGTGGCAACGCCTTTTCCGAGTGGGCAGCCATGGCCCAGTGAGATATCATCCATAGAACCCATCCCATAAACAAAGCGGTATCATTGAGCAATCGTGTCAAGCAAATCCATAACCCAGCCGCTGCATACCAAACCCTGAACACCATACCCGTTACCCCCTCGTACGTTAGTTGCGGCGGTCCATCACCGTCCCAAGGGCGCATAGTCCTGGGGATTGTAGGAGTACGCCTGATACGCCTGCGGTCCCTTGACCCTGTGTTGCGACGCCTCCATCGCCTTGAGGGGGTTCCCGCGATGCTCCTCCTGCGTCTCGGGGTGCGTGGGCAGCTCGGACGAGAAGCCCTTGTGGTCGAGCGCGGGGCTCGCGAAGCCGCTGCTCCCTTCGGATGACGCCATGCTCGTGGGACGCGAGCTCTGCTGCGAGGGGCTGTGTTGCCCTTGGGACCAGCGCCATGAATTGGGGTCCGGCGACAGCTGGGATTGCTGTGACATTGAGTCGCGGTCGGGATGCAGACCGGGCGACGGCTGCGGCGGTTGCAGGTTGTTTGATTGCTGCTGGTGCTGCTGCTGTGGGTGGTAGAAGTTGCCCGGCAGTTCGGCGATGAAGGACGTCTGCGGTGCGTTCTGGGGCGGTTGCAGGTCCGCCGAATGGCTGTACTGGTGCCCGTAGCTGCCTTGCGACGCGGGTCTGTTCAGCATCGACACTGGTCTGGGGATTTGGTAGGCGTTGGGGGGAGAGTAAGACTCTGGTCTCGGACTACCGTCGGGGCGGTGGTTGGGGAAGGTCGGCGACTGCAGGCCAGACAGCCCCGTGGTGGTGCGGTCGGCGGGATTGATGGTCTTGAGCTTCCCGTTCTCGATCATGGCCTGCAGCACCCCGGCGTCCAGCAGCTCGGCCTTCTTGATGATCCGCGACACCATCTCCTTGCTCGCGGCCTTTTGCTGGGTCTTGACGAAGCTCACCATGGTCACGTTGCAGCGGATCTCAATGTCCTCGCGCAGGTAGAGCCCGTCGGCCGGGACGCCCAGGCCGGACATGCCGATTTCGGGGGGCTGGGGGGGTTCGATGCCAGGTTGGTTGCCGTCGATGCGGTACTTGATGCGGATGTCGATGTTCATGGGCGCATAGGTGTGCGTCTGCAGTCCCCAGGGCATGTCGTGGAAGCAACCGTTGAAGCTGATCTTACCGGAGCCAATCTTGCCGATGCCGGGGATGTACTGGATGCGCTGGCTGATCTCGTACCAGGTCGAGTAGTACTCGTCGGAGGCGGCATCGCGGGGCGCCTTGATAGGCTTGTGGTCGAGCACGAGGGGTTGAGGGTGATGACCTCGGAGTGGGAGTGGAGGATGTCGATGGCGAGCTGGCGGGGGATGAAGCCCGGGATGGGCGTCACGGTCGTGTAGACCTCTTTCTTGCGCAGCATCTCTCCGGGTTTGGGAGCCGCTCTCTCTGCGTCTCGTTACGTTGCAGGGTGTGTGTCTTTGCGTGTTCGTCGGGGTCGAGGTCGCGACGCGATCTTGATGCCGGGGTTGCGGAGCGTCAACGGTAGGTGTTTGGTCGAGATGCCGGCTTGTCAGATGCGAGGGAGGGATGAGGAGGAACAAAAAGGAAAGATGGCAGATCTGACAATGACGAGTGCTGCTGACGGGAGGGCCGCGCGAAGGATGGCGAAGAGAAAGCCATCTGCAGCTTGAGCCAAGCCATGGCAGCAAAGGTCACAGCCCCCCGGGCCAGGACCCTTCCACTCGCTAGCCCCGAGTCCAAGTGGGAGCGTGGGAGCGTGGGAGCCACAAGGGGGGGGGAATTGGAGAAGAAAGGCTTGGGCAAACACCTCGCAAAACCACACAAAACCACACAGCCAACGGCAGAGCACAGGTCGGGATGCAGCTTGTTGCGTGCGCATGGGGGCAACTGGCAAGGACTCCCCAAGGCAAGGCGGCGGTGGAGGGGTGCTTGAGAGGGGCTTTGGGAGGGCGCGCTCGGGACGTCGCGGGCGTCTCACGTCATCTCGCGCGCACGGGTACAGATGATCCGCCCCCGGTTCCACAGCGCACCGGGGAGAGTAATGATCTTTTGCGCAATTGTGGGGGAATACAGGTATGTAGTGTACATCTTTTAGGTGCATCCTGATCTTCGTCCAACCGCTGCTGCTGCCATTGCTTTGGGGGACGCACAATGAAGCCAAAACTTGGTCAGTGTTCAGTCAAGTCACCTTCCCTCCCCCAATGGATTCCCCTCCATATTTCTCGCCTTGGCTGCCTTCAGTGCGTTTTCCAGTGGTCGGAGGCCGCTAAGTCTGGCTAAGCGAAGCCGAAGGATCACTAGAGCTGCGCCAACGAGGCGAAGTGGCCAATCACATCACGCGGGGGTCATCCGTTCCGCATGGAGCCCGTCGCTGACTGATGCTACTTAGATAATCATTCTTCCTTGCGACCGCGCACCTCTGATTCGTGCTCCTTCCCTGAGGGCCCACCTTCCCCCATCAGTCACCCTGGCTGGCTGTCCTTGGATCTACAGAGTAAAGTCCATACACAAACACATTTGACAAGCCAAATCAGGGCCTTCCGAGACACTCCCAAGGGCTGACAATGGCACCTAGGCTCCCCTCCCCCCAGCTACCCCTGGTGTCCGGATTCTTCAGCTCTCTCCGCTCCTGAGGGGGCCGTTACGGCATTTCCTGGCATCACGATGCCTCCTGATCGACCGCGATCTTCAGCTCCTTCAGGAGTCTTGGACGTCCCAGCTCGGGGTCTGAGACGACGGCCATGCCTAGAGACTGCATGGCAAACCCGACCTTCTCCCTGCCGCCTGGGCTGAGGAGAGCTGAGGAGCGCCAGGTTCCACCATCGCCGGATGATTGGCCCGCCGTCTGAGTTTGGGGCCGTTGGAACTCTGGGAGGGCGCTCGGGGGGGGGGGGGGGGGGCAGCGGGCATCCTTTCTTTGTCCGTTCAACAATGGGCTTGTCATGTCATGATTGCTCATTGTCCGGGGCTCTTCCATCTCATCCCGTCTTAAATCGCGGGATCGCCATCACGAGGTTGCCGACATGAAAAACGTTCGTCAACAAACGTTGTTGACGCCAGCCAACCACGGAAATTGTGCATAGTCGCTCAACGTTCAGCATCCCTCACCTACTGCTCTCGAGGAGACCGGGAGACATGCTGTCGGCGATCATGCATCTCCGCCACTCTTCTTTCGCATGAAGGACTGAACCGGGTAATTCCTCATCGACGGACTGTCTGGAATGTAAAGTGAGACTACCATGGGCGACTCTTGTCAGCTGTACGCCGTCGCAACTACCGCTAGCTGGAGGGGGATACTGTCGCTTTTAGGCCGTCATCTTTTACTCCCGCGAGGAAAGATAAGCTTCCGGGTGTCCCAAACGGCAAATGCGAATGCGGCTGCGCTTACCAAGAGAAACCGGCAGCCCTCGTCAATCTTGGCCATCACCGGTTTTGCATTGCTGCCGAAGTCGCATCACGGCGGAGCCCCATTCCGCGGCCTTGTCGTAATCCGTCGACCGGCCAGCCCAATTCGGGCAGCTGCATGCGAAACGCTGAGAATCTCTCGACCCAAGACCATTGAGGCTGATGTTCAGCTTCGTCCACTACGCTTCGTCACTTCGGGATGCCCTCGCAAATCTGTTGTCTCCCGCTGATGGCCTCGGCCAAAGATGCAACCCTTCAGAGTGCCGGCCGCAGAAGCCGCGCCGAACGCCAAGCTCGTCGTTCCTGCCGCTCAATCCCACATGGCTCGCTAGCATGTCTCACACTCCGTTTCTCGACCTTGCGGGGGTGGCTGACATATTACACAAACGCATCGGCATTAAATCTCTTCCTTCATTGAGTGGCTGCAGTACCTTGAAAACGTGATGGCAGCCTGCCTGTGCGAGGAGACGTTGAGATATCTGAATGTAGTGCCGCATACGGATGGGCAAGGACGGCGCGTTATCAAAGTCACTCTACTTACCCATGTTGACCCTTGAGGCCTTTGATATTATCATCCCTCGTTTCTAGGGATTCGATGATGATAGATAGACTTCGACTCATCGTCCCCGCCGCCGCCCTCCTGGAAGCTGCCTGCGCCTTAACCCAGCAATTTGAGAAATCATGACACAAACTCAAACATCGTAGGGCAGAACCGGCGATATGGTTTCCTGGGCTGCGCCGCCTTCAAACGGCCGAATATTGGACGACATTGAGGTCCTTGCTGAGTTGCGGATGAGCTGAGCCTTGAAAACACGTTTTCACCCGTTGCTTCAGCCTCGATATCAGACTCGACTGCCACCAATCTTCTCTTCGAGTTTTGCCAGGTGGTTTCAACCCGCCATCGCCGTGAAGAGAAGCCGGCAAGTTTTACACTCGGCTATGTATTTTGCCGGCGGGCTTATGACTGTCCCAACTGCGCGGGCTCCCAGTCCTTTCGCTTCACAATCTGATCGCATCCGACTCGCAATAACGCGGCCGGCAGCATGCAAACCATCCTTGCACACGTTGGTCAACCAATGGCCTGCTCTTGTCCTCAGTGACAAGCCTTGATATGTTCCCTACCGGAACTCTCGGTTTCTCGGAAACCTCAAATGCCTGCCAAAGGAGACATCAATTAGTCCTGCAGCGCCGCGTCGACCCCCGTTAGCAGTTCGCGCTAGCAATTCAACCTCACTTGCCGATCCCACTTGCCGAAGTCAAGATGTTCTAGCTTTCTTGGCGGCAACGACACCCCTCGAGATTGCAACTGAGACAATCCAATTGGTCCTTTTGATCCAGCGGAGCCTGGGTTGTTATTTGGGCACGTGGAGCATGCGACGAACCAAGTGGGTGTCTTCCCCAGGATTGCGGGGGCGGAAGAGGGCGGAGAATCTGGGGGGAGCCGCCTTCAAGCGGAGGCGGTCGAGATTGGATTCTTCTAACCAGACATACAAGTCTTCTCCAGAGCCGCCATTTGTTTACGCTTGTCTAAATCTCTTGATGCTCAAATTCTGCTTCACAGAGATGCAGGGGAGCTGTGTTGCCGCCGAGGCCGATCTCCCGACACAACCAATGGTCGAGAGCCTCTGCACGATGGTATCTTTGATACAACTCAGTCCACATTTGGAGGAGAAGAGGCCCCAATCTTCTCGGGGAACAATGCATGCAGTACAACCTTGGTGATGCCGTATTGTTACCCCGCAGGAAATCCCACTTGGAAGGATACCCAAACAAGGAGGGTGCGGCAACGCCAAAGCTGCAGCAAGGTCCCCAAAGGATTGTTGCCCCGGTAGGGTTGGAGTGCTGCAGCAGAGCAAGGGTCATGAATTCGGCATTTCGTCTGGGGTCGTGATTGGAACGTCCGGCGGAGCGTTTTGGATTTAAATACAGGGCTGTCACCGCCGTGGAATGGAGGAGCCTGGATCAAGCCGTTCTCTGAGTACCTGGGACCGACTTCGACGACACATCCGCGGCCTGTAGAGACGGATGCCAGCCTTTTCTTTGACCCTTCGCCGCGGTGACTTGTAAGATTTTGCTTTTTGGAAGTCAAAGACTCGCCACCCGAATCTCTGGACTTCGAACATGTCTTTTACCGAGAAAGAGGTGCCGAAGGGCGCCCATGTTGAGGGTGCGACTGAGGATCGAGTGTCCATCAGTGCTGCTCCCATCGGGGATGGAATCCACACCGCAGCCGGGAAGGGCCAAGTCGCAACAGACAAGTAAGACACTCACTCTCCTGCTCTGAATCGCTTATTGGTCCTGTCGTACTGACTTGCCAACGCCAGGTACGGCCACCCTCTTGTCGAATTCGACCCCGTAGCGGTCCGCAAGCTTCGCTGGAAGCTCGATCTGTACACGATTCCCACCGTCGCGTTGCTGTATCTCTTTTGCTTCATCGATCGTGCGAATATTGGTAAGCTAAGCTCTTACTGTTCACCCACACCTACACACTTTCTTCTAACATGCCTATGTCTCCAAGGAAACGCTAGAATCGCTGGCCTCGACAAGGACCTCGACCTCAAGGGCTACGACTACAACATTGTCCTCTCCGTCTTCTACGTCTCCTACATCATCTTCGAGATCCCCGCCACTGTTGCCTGCAAGTGGATGGGCCCCGGATGGTTCCTGCCTCTCACGTCGCTCTTGTTCGGCATTGTCTCCATCATGACGGCCCTCGTCCACAACCGCGCCGCCATCTGCGGCGTGCGCTTCCTGCTCGGCATCTTCGAGGCAGGCATGCTCCCGGGCATCGCCTACTACCTCTCAAGATGGTACCAGCGCGCCGAACTGACCTTTCGTCTATCGCTGTACATGGTCATGGCCCCCCTGGCCGGCGCCTTTGGCGGTCTTTTGGCTTCAGCCATCCTCACCCTCGACTCGTTCGGGAGTCTCCACCGCTGGCGGATGATCTTCGCCATCGAGGGCATCGTCACCATCATCCTGTCCATCATCGCCTTCTTCACCCTCACCGACCGCCCCGAGACCGCGCGGTGGTTGACCCAGGAGGAGAAGGACCTCTGCATCGCTCGCGTCAAGTCTGAGCGCGTGGGTGCCACGGAGGTCATCGACAAGATTGACAAGACCAAGCTGAAGCGCGGCATGTTCAACCCCGTCACCCTCGAGATCGCCATCATCTTCCTTTTCAACAATATCACGGTGCAGGGCCTGGCCTTCTTCCTCCCGACCATTGTCGCCAGCATCTACCCCACCTTCTCGACCGTCCAGAAGCAGCTGTACAGCGTGCCTCCCTATGCGGTCGGAGCGTTCTTTACCATCGCGTTCCCTGGCCTGAGTTGGTACCTTGATAGACGCCAGGTGCTCATCGCCCTGAGCGCGCCGATGGTCATGTGTGGATACATCATGTTCCTTGCGTCCAAGGTGGCCAAGGTCCGCTACGGAGCGACCTTCCTCATCGCCAGTTCCGCCATGGTGCTGGGTCCCATGTCCAACGCCCACATCAGTGCCAACGTCGTCAGCGACACGGCGCGCAGCAGTGCCATTGGTATGAATGTAAGTTTGCTCCCCCCCCCGGCTGCACTCTACGGTGGCACAACGCTAACGTCCCTCACCAGGTCATGTTTGGTAATGTCGGCGGTCTCATCTCTACTTGGAGCTTCCTCAGCTGGGATGCGCCAGACTACCACATCGGCAACGGCCTCAATTTAGCTGCCTCAAGCATGATCCTGATTGTGGCCACCTGCGCGTGGCTCTGGATGAAGTGGGACAACAAGCGCCGCGACGACCGCAGCATCGAGGAGGAGCTGGCGGGCATGTCGGAGCAGGAGATTCGGGACTTGGACTGGAAGCACCCTGCTTTCCGCTGGAGAACCTGAGGGGAGAGATTATGTATACCGCGTCAAATCTGCGGCTGCTATGACCGGCGGCTTATTGGAGGTTGTTATGTAGTCAACCCTAATACCATTCTTATGTGCAAGTCTTGAAACCGCTTTGCCTGTTGTGGTAAGCGACTGAGGCCAACACTATAATGAGGCTAGGCGCTCCCGCATCCCGTGCCTAGTGAGACTAGTTTCACATGTCGTCGATACGAGGTACCTGAAAGTTCATCCAATGGTCCGATCCAAACTAGCCTGCAGGGACTGAAGTTTAGGCCTAGCGCATATCGTAATCAATGACACCGGATTCCCAGGCTAAGACTTACGGTGAACGCTGGACCATGCGTGGGTCGCATTTTGAGACGTAAGCCGAAGATCACTTGCGGCCCTTGACTAACGTCTCGCGTCCACAATTCGTCCTTGATGAGTACGCCAGCAAGCTATGGTAGAGGAAGCGCACGCACAGTTGTTTCTGTTGAGTAGGGGCCAAAGACATCGCACGGTCGGTTATGGTGACGTTAAGACCTAGACTAGTGAGCATGTCACTTCTCAAGCACATCTATCGTGTAGGGGCTGGAATGCATCCATTGGGCAGATGGCTTCGGATGCCTTGAGCCACAGGCTATATTGAGGATTTGACGCGATTGAAGAGAGTTTCAGACCACGTCAACCTAGCTATCAACATTCTGTTGCTGTGGGAAGCTCCCTCCGACTCTTCCGGCAAGGAGATCACAGGATATCATGATGGTATAGGAGTACCAAAGTGTTAAACAGACAAGAAGCCATAGAGCAAAGACGGTGGCTCCGACGCCTCGTTTCCGTTACAGCTCCTCACTCAACATCCGCAGGTCCCCTGTATCCGTTGTGAAGGGTGTCTTAGACCCAAAGTTATCCACCTTCCCAAGCAGGACCTCCAACGCTCTGAAAGAGATGGAGGGCGCGTCGCGTCCGATGAAGTGGCCGGACATTGGCGTCTCAAAGTAGGTGAGACCACGCTCAGAATGCCAGACTCCCAGCTCGCCGGCACCAGCGAGTGTACCCAGGTCTGCATTGCTGTGGTATGGGATATGCAGCGCTGTTTCTGGTCTGATTTGGAAACCATGTGTCCCTCCCCAAGTCATATTCTGGATAGCCAGCATTGTCCCGGTGGACTGCAAGATCAGGTCTCTAAGGCCGTGTCCGATGATGACGTTACCGGTATTTTCAATGATTCTGGGGATCACAGGCAAACTCCCTGGACCAGGGTTTTGTGATTTATCAATGCCGTCGACGAATACTGGTTCCTTGCTGCAAAACCGCCATTCTCTACCTGGAGGCGCGTTGATGGCCGCCTTGACATCAGACCGGTTGAAGTACAGAGGTGCTTGTGCTGGGTAATATCCAAAGTTCTCGCTGAAGCCAATGGGATCGAAGGGTAACGGGCAGGTCCTGAGGACGTTGAAGATACTGAAACACGGGTTCGCATCTCGCTCAGCCGCCATAACAGTTGCCAGAGAATCGCACTCTGGGACGTAATCGCCGTACCTGAAAGCCCCGGGGATTTTGACAGGCTGGAAACCGGACGGGGGAAAGGTGAGGTACTTGTCGATATACTCTGTATAGCCGCACCGGTCTTCGATCTCCTTGACAGCCTTCCGAGTAGTCTCGTTCAAGTTGAACGCCGGACCCCAGTAGTCGAGGACCCTTGACACCCCAAAGTCCTGGCCGAGCACGCTCTGCGATAATGAGGGATCAAATACCATCATGCCTTTGAGGTTATAGTACTCCGTGTCTTTGGCGTCTAGCATAGCGTTGGAGACATATGGCGTGAACAGCCCGCTGTAGGACGAGCCTGCAACGTACACTTTGTAACCCTGCACGTCAAAGGTGTCGACGAACTGTTTCCAGAAGCCTATGAACTGGCGCGCAACGTCGCGTTCATCGGTAGCCGTCACTGGGCCTTGGGAAAAGCCTGTGCCCACGGGCTGGTCAACCCAGACGACATTGGCGAGGCGGTGCCAACTCCACGGGTTGCGAACGGGGGCGTAGGTACCGGGCTTCCATGAAATGGGACCGTTTTCTTGTAAGAGTTCACCAATGGAAGAGCATCCGGGCTGTTGAATGGTTAGGTTCCTTCTTGCTGGGTAGTATGTCTGGAAGCCTTACACCGCCTGTCAGCCAGATAACAATCTCCTTGTCGTCCGAAGGCGTCTCTTTAGGGAAGAACCAGAAATAAAGCTCCTGGGTTTCGTTGCCGCTCGTGGAAGAATTGATTGGGAGTAGCCCCGCATAAGATTCGCTAGCGTCGAAGGCCACATTCGGGATGTTCGTGCCATTGACCGCGAATCCTTCTCAAGTCAAATTGCTTTACGGTTGTTGGGCAGCAGAAGAGAAACTCACTTGACGTTTTGTCGTTTAAAAATGCGTGCTTTCCATTTCGCGACTGAGCCACGTGGGCAGATGCTGCCACGAAGCTGTTGCTCTCAGAATCATAGTCCCAATGAAGGCTTTGTTGGCCTTGCTGATTGAAGATCGCCGAGACAGCTGTAGTCCATGCCAATGACAATGCAAGTTTCTTCATAATGACCCAGTCATGCGTGAATCACTGCACTTTAACCTTCGAGAAATTGATGTTTGAATTGACGACAGCAACTGTGGTTGCCTTGAGCCCTTGTACTGGGCAATTTAATGAGACATTTGTAAGCTAGGTATGCACCATAGCATTACACGCGTCGTCCACGTCGCCAGTGACCTCCGCCAGGCGGCAGGATCCTTCGCTAACCTCAAAGAAGAAAGAGGCCTGCGGAATAGGGCCGTTGGACAGGGAGCGAGTGCGCGTACCATAGTAATACGTAGTTGGGCGGGGACAAGACGCGTCGAAAAACAATCCCTGTCTTATTTATGGTGGCCCAAAGTGAGCGGTTCAGACATTGGTCACAATGTTGGAATGCCAAGACAATCCGTTGCCATCGTTCAGTTGAGACAAATGCTTGGCAAAGAGCCGACGACACAGGTAATCAACAGCTCCCAAACTGACCACGATGCTGTGATCCTACACACAAGAAGCCATGTAGATAATCAAAGCAGCTTCACCGCGCTTCCTATCCTCGCAGTTGAATTTGGGTTCGACAGAAACGCCCGGCTGACCGGCATTGAAGTTGCAATGTCTTGCCTCTTTCTCTAATTATTTATCCATAACAAAATATAAACTTCGCCAGGCAGACCCAGAAGCTGGGGCCAGACCCGCGAACCTTGATATTGGAGAATATGTGGAGATACCCGAGCTCCGAAGCCCGGATCCCTCGCGAGAAAGACAATGGACCCGAGGTCTATACTTTGTGAGAGATTGGCTTGCGTCCGGAACATTTCCCTTGTCCCGAATATGTGCGATAACTTTCTTTCTGATGTCTATCCCATCCTTCTTTCCCGCGTTCCATGAGGCTCAATTGATTTCGCATTGACAGTTCCAGGGATCGGAAAGTTAGTCAATCTTCCGTCGGCAAGTATGTTATTTCGTCTTTGAAGACTAATCAATGTGCCTCATTTGGCAGTTCATCCGCCAGCCTCCAAACTCCATCCGGAGATAAGCGTACAAGATCGACAACGGTATCGTCGATCTTGTTTATTTTGCAAGAACGTCTAACATCATTTTGAGGGCAGACTTTCCACAAGTGACTCTAAGCTAATGCAGGGACAACGCCCTACAGCCAGGATTTGGGGTTACCCTGACCCCGAATATGTGGCTCGCTCGGCGACATCACTGCTGTTCTCGGCGCAGGTATCCGGATCTATCAGTAAAGCCCCGCAGGTCTCCGAAAACGAAGTAGCGGGTTACTTCAGACTCGAGACGCCCCTTGAATATTAACTTTCCTCCTCATGCATTCTTCAGACGAGAGGCTGGAAAGTGGCCTGTTGCCCACCACCATCTCATCCCTGGGCAAGCTGTCCCTGGCGTTTAATCCCCACAAGCTTGAGCTTATGGACGGACTCGCCGCCTCGTTTTTCTCACGCTCTCTCCGACAGGCAATGTTGCCGCGTTAGTTGTTGGAGAATTGTTGCTGGATTTGCCATGTTGACATTGTTCTCCCATCTTTCCACGGACGTAGGTTTAGTCTTATAAATCTCATTTCAACTAGAAGTGTCTGATACTCCTCGGCTCTACTGATACCGCCGGCGCCTTCTTGAGGGCACAGGTGCAGTCGAGTCAAGACGGCATGTACTAAGGATTCATGTTGTGGCAAAGGCCTCTCGACACCACACGCGCTTGTCAGCCCAACCTGTCTCATTCCCGTTTCCATGGTTCAACTGGCATTACAACACATGACTTCGGACTCGCCCTTCGGCCAAAGTGCGCCCAGAAGACCGTTCACCCATCAGATCGGGTAGGTAGACACAATGGAGACGGGTGTCAAGTTTCAGCAATGTTGGGAAATCCGAAGCGCGGCCCTTCTCTCTTACCAATACTCTTACCAATACATTGATGGTTGTGGCATATCTCCTGGTAAGGAGGGCTGCAAAACGCCGAGTCCCTTCAGCGGTAAAACATCAATAATCAGACCGAGCACCCCAGGACCACGTCGCGCTGGTTAGTAACGGGAAATAGTTTAAGAATGCACCTTGCGGATCTGTTCACCGTCAGTGTCAGTATGGCCTTTAGCGTAGTAAAAGCAGAGTGCCGAGTAGCGGGGGGAAATTAAGTAATAGAACAAACATTAAGAAAGTTTGTCGATAACTGAGGAAACATTCCTCAAGATGTGCTGCCGAAACTGAACCGACATTCCGGCCCGGGCATAAAATGAAAGAAGTAGCAACAAAAACCAAGGCTGGCGTGATTAGCCCTGAACCATGTCTCTCCAGGAAACCACCAGAGAAGAAAAGCGTTGCGAAACGGTTGCAACACCGACCTGCGGCTTCTGAAGACATGTGTCTGAACTGCCATCCGTTCCTTTCGGGAAAGATGGGGTCACCGTCGCCTGCATTTCGAATGGTATAGGTACCCAATAGCGGGAGAAGAATAAAAAAAGGTTGGTCCGTAAAGGCCGCAGCAACATCTTAAGATTTCGGGAGCATGGCTGTTTTAGAATAGGACATCGTTACCAGGCAAGAGAAACGACTTTCAGACGAGTCATGGGTCCACTCATGTTGCTTGTCGGCAGGATGGACCATGTGGTTCTGACTGCCTGAAAACCCTCGGGGTAGCGAATGATGGAGAAAGCCAGGCCAAAAGACACCGGTTCCAATCAAAGTTCGAGGCCCGAGACGTAAGGTTGTGGCGCCTGGTTGTAGCCGGCCGCGGCGCTTCCAAACAAACCACAGCCCCTCAACATGTTCGGACACTTCCTGCCCTGCGGAAACGGGCGCCGACACACAGCCAGGGGAAATGAAAGGAAACGAATCTGCACTGACAGGAAATTCAGCAATGTGATTCGTAGGCTTTGTAGGTACTCTGATACCCTGCACCTCAATGCATTGTCTGTGCGAGTGGACTATCAGGGAAATCCTGCTTTCGTCCCAACCTAAACAAGGTTCGAAACAAGCAGCACCTCGATTCGGCGACCACACCAAAACACTCTAGAAAGTCTATCATCCGGAAGTTTCAATCTCCTTAGATGGCTCGCCATGGCGCCCTCCGACTGCCTACGGCGACTTCATCTCATGATTCTGCTTCGCGAAGCTGGACCGGGCTCGGCAGATGTGCACCTCACCGTTTAGACTTATAAGAATAGGCGCACATCCGAATGCTTTGCTTCTTGGTTCTGTACTGAATCTGGATTCGGACTGCAGGCAACGTCGTCAACAACAGCAGCAACGGTCTTTACTTGCCAAGGACAGGCTCAACTTGCAATAATTTCAACTACATTCAATCTTTATCAATAATCGTAAAATTTCGACTATCCGCAAACTCCAAAATGAAGGCCTACGCTGTTGTTCTCTCCCTCGCGACCTTGGCGGTTGCTCAGATGAATGGAGGCGGCGCCCAGCCGGTCCCTCCTCCTGCCCCGGCGGCCGGAGATACCCCCGCCTGCGCTGAGGCCAAAATTCTCGCCGGAGGCATTGCCCTCAACATCCAGGTTCAGCAGCAGGAGGTGAACGGCCTGAATGCTGTCATGCAGGCTCTCTCGGCCAACCCGATCAACCCCCAGCAGTTCCAGACCGCCAAGTCGAACCTCTTGTCATTCGTCAGCGACGGCATCCAAATCCGCCAAGCGAACCAGCTGATTGCCCCTACCGGAAACGGTGCGACGGCAGGACTGGCTGTGGTATGTCAAACTTGGAAAGCACCGTAATATGGAGCCGTCTGACCAAAACATAGGTTGCCAATGCTCAGCTTTCTGAGCTCGAGAAAGTCGCCGGCCTCACCGGAAACCCCCAGCAAGACAACCCTGTTACCCAGTCACTCATGATGGACTTTACCGGCGGCATTAAGAAAAACATGGAAAACCAGCAAGCTGTAAGCATCTCTACCTTGAGCGTATCTGAACGCCGCCAGCTGACGTTCCATAGGCTGTTGTTGGCTGCTAAAGAACATAAGTAATACTTGAAGTGGTCATGATAATGGAAAGCGACGGTGCACGGAACAGGGTTGGGCAACGGCGTTCATGGGTTATGTCTCACTTCATAAGACATCAAAGCAAGTGACTGGGTGGTTGAGACTTTGGGCGAAGTTGATCCTCGACAAGGCCTCGACCGAGATGGAGGGTGCTATGCAGGTTGCTTGAATTCTACTCATTCGACCAATTCGTCGTTCCACATCCTTCATCTAGACCTAGCCCTGTGCCAGTTGATTAGAATAAATCAATCCAGCTTCGGAAAATTGATGATTTGGTTTCAGTTTCTTGCTTTTCAAGTGATAATTTGCTTTTTGGGCTCTAATAGCAGATTCTCGTTCTTAATCCAAGGTAGCAGAGACGATAGTATTGCAAATCATGCGGACTATTTACTTCTGGTTCCATTAGTTTGATCACTCCAGATTCCACAATTGGTAGTGTCGCCTAACTGTATCAACCAAACCCCTTACGACACACAAAATGCTAGACCGGAATTCAAGAGCTCAGCGGCTAGATTCCTACGACGAACACTTGTTGTCATAACAAATTGTCACTGACTCTGTTCGTACAATTTTCCCTGATTCTATATGACTGCATTGGTCATTGCTTGACGTGGTCATCTGCGTAGATACTGCGTGGTTTGGCGATAAGATATTCTCTTGGCTCTCGTCGTCAGCGATGGTAAAACCAAGATACCCGGGGGTGTTAGTCAGCGCCGCGCAGAGCTAAACACCCCCTCCTCACGGAGGGGGCGAAAAAAGGGGGGTTGTAGCAGGAAAAGGGGGGTTGCAGCCTGTCCCTACTTTGTCTTGACTTTTGTTATATTCTCACTAAAACAATCAATTATTTAGACATTTCATTGACAGATATTAATACTATTTAAACTAACTATCCTTATTTAATACAGTCAATATGCCCTGCTAATATAACAAGAATATGACTATTGCCAAAAAGGCCGCCAAAGTGGTATTTGCTGCCCAGCAACGGGCTGGCCACTTTGATCGGGCTGGCAAGTAGATATCTGCTATATCTATCCGCGAGGTTGCCCGGCAGTATGGCGTATCTGATACGTCTATTCACCGGCATCTCTGGGCCCTTTGGGCTAGCCATAACCTCCGGGCAAGCCCACCGGCTGCCCTTGGCCAGCCCTGGGCGTTAATGGACGCCGAAGACGCGGCTCTTGTGGCCTTCGTTATATGGCTTGCTGAAGCTAGCTTCCTGGCCTTGCTGATACAGGTTAAGGAAATAGCTAATTACCTCTATGACCTCTAGGGTATCTGCCCCGTCTTAGAGCACTTTGTCTGTACTTGGCTTGCCGACTACCTAGAGCTTTAAAAGAAGTCTGCTATTAAGCCGGTTAAGCTATACTAAAAGAGAGCAGAGCTAGATCTGGCCTTAATAGAGGACTTTTTTGCTTGGTACTAGGTAATTGTATAAGAGTATAATCTTAGCTTTTCTGATATTTAGAACGCTAATAAGTCTAGGTACTAGATTAGTTGCCTTAGTAGCTAGATATATATAATACTGTTTTAGTGGCTATTAAAATATAATTGTTTACTAAAGGTTATTAATCTTATAAATTAAGAGTTATATATACTTATTAAATATAGTAATACTATTAATAATAATATATTAAAATATTTAATTTTTAAAATATAGCTAATTATTACTTAAATAAATTATTAAGTTTAAAAAGGTATTTATTTTATATATTTATTAATTAGCTTTTTAAACTAAGAGGTTATAATAAACTATATATAATATTTTAATATTAAGTTATATATAAAGTTAATAAAGTATTATTATATAAGCTATTTATTTAAAGATTATTTTAATATTAATATATATAGCTATTATAACTATAATTTATATTTACTTAATAAAAAGCTAAATAAAGTATATTAATAATATTATAACTATTAAAATATTATTAAAAAGTTAAAATAGTTATATTATTTACTTTTATTAAATAAATTTATTAGTTATATTAGTATAAAGCTTATAAAGTATTATATTAACTTTAATATTATTTTAGGTTTTTTTTTACTTTATATAATATACTTTTTTTAGTTAATAGATATTAAAGTTTTCTAGTTATTTAAAAGTATTTAGTAAAAGGTGCTTTATAATTATATATAAGATAATAACCTTATATTTATAAAAAGTAATTTTATTATTATTTTTATTAATATAACTAATATTACCTTTATAGCTATAAATATTATAAAAGGGTTTAAAAAATTAGGTATTTAGCCTATTAAAGATAATATTATATTAGCCTAGTTAATAAAAAAGATATAGTAAAGTAAAGCTAATATATTATCTTATTTTATATATTTTTTATTATATAATAATTATTTTAATAAAGCTATATTTATTATTAATTATATAAAAGAGAAATATAATAACTTATAAAGTACCTTTTTAAAAAAAGAATTTAAAGTAATTAAAGAAGTAATTAATAAAAGAACTCTTAGTTATAAGTATTAATAAAGTTATATTAAAGACTATAATAAGAAGCTAATAATATAGTAATAAAAAAGCTAAGCCTAGTAAGCTATTAAGCTAAGCTACTTATTTATATTAAGTATTATTTTTAATAATATAAAAAAAGTATATAAAAAGTAAATAACTAAGGCTATATAAGTAAAGTAATAGTAATAGTAAGTAGTAGTTAAAAAAATAACTTATAGCTAAAAAAAAAAAGTTTACTAATAATATAGTACTTTAAAGTATTAAATAATATGTTGGAATAACAGCACCAGCTAGTTATATAACACGCACAACTCAAAGACACACATCATAACAGAGGGCACAAACTAGATATTCAGCCCTCAGTTATCCATTAAGGGGATCAAAAGTATATTTATACTAAACTAACTTAAAAACATATAAGATCATATATCTTATATATAAAAGCCAAGTTTTATAGTTAAAAAGATAATTATAGAAAATATATCTTTAGTTTACCTTAACTTTAACCTAAGTATAATCATATAAATAGGTTCTCTTAGAAAGAAAAAATCCATTTAATACTAATTAGTAGTTATTTAGTAATTTATATAATTACTTTATATAATTACAGATTAGTAAAAGTAAAAAGACAAAACTTAGGCTTTATAGCTAGGCTACTAGGTAATCTTGTATTTTATGTAAAACAAGAAATCCTTAAGGATACCTAAGGGGTTATACTAGAAAGTCTTTTATGCTAAGAAGCCTTAATCCTACCTATTATTGCCTATTAAGCTAAACTAAGTAAATAAAATAAAGATGACTTTTACTTTATTATTATATAAGATAGATTCCTGTTATTACCTACTAAACTAAACCAAACAAAAATCTTTATTGTACTATATATAGAATATAAAGTATATACTATAACACTAAATAAACCAATTTTAATATTATATAATACAAAATAACTACTAAATATAATATAGCTTCCTAAAAGGATCTAAAAGATAATTATTAAAGCTAATATAATAATATTAATAAATACCTACTAATATATAAAGAAATAAGTATAAAGAGCAAAGTCCTACTATATACATAAAAAAAGACTATAAATCCTAAACGCTAAAGAAATCTAGTTAATATTATATAAGTACTATCTAAAAAAAAAATAACTATATATATTATATATATTAACATAAAAATACTTTATTTTAAGTAATTAAAAAAAAACCTAATAATATTATTATATAAAAATTTTAATAAATAATTTACCTTTTAATAAGAAAAGGTCTATTATATATTTAAGGCAAAGTTTATATAACTTATTAAGCTAAAAAGATTCTAATTACTACTAATAAAAAATATAAATCAATAACTAATTAAATTTATTAAGGAGATTAGAAGAAAGTTTAATAAGCAAAAAGAATAGTTTTCTACTTATATAGCATTTACACCAAGTTATATAATTATAATAACTTAAATACTTATTTAAAACCTTAAATTAACTTTACCCTAAAACATAGCTAAACTAATAATAAAGCTAATTAAACCCTTATATAATACATAGATAACTTAAACATCAATTATATAAGAGTAGTTATAATTAGTTTTAAGAAATATATTTCCTAGAACAAGATTTATATAAGAAGTTAAGAGTTTTCTATAAATCTAAGGTTATATAATACCTTTATATTAAGAAAATAATATTTATAACTTATTACTAAAATAAATAATTTAAAATAAATTATATAAGTTAACTATAATTTTAATTTTCTAAAAGGAATAAAGAAAAAACAAGAATTATATAAGTAAACTATATAATATCTTATATAACAAAGCAAAGGTCTTTATTAGTTTTTGTTAACGCCTTAGGATTACTAAAGACTAATACTATATAGTATTTCCTAATATCTTAGCTAATTATATAAAAGAGTTTTATTTTTATTATATTAGACTAATAAGGAGATAAGATAAGATATATAATATATTAGAAATACACTTTAATACTAATATTAACTATACTCTTTATTAAATAGATTAAATAAGTCTATTTTTTATATAAGTTAAATAAGATAATCTAGACAAGAATCTAATAGATATATTAGAGATACTCTTAGACAAAATACCCCTTATATAGTAAGTACTTAGCTGTTATGGTCAGATATCTGACAGTGGTGTTTTCTGCTAATAGGTAGCTGAGGTTAATACTTGGTAACAGTAAGGTAAGTCTTGTTGGTAATCTTGCTGGTCTGTTGGTGTCTGGTGATTAGTCAGGCACGTCTAGGCGTAGATAGCTTTATAGCTTCATAATAGAAGGATAATCTAAGAGTTACTTATAAGAGAGTGAATCATGAAGTTACTTGCTGAAAAGCTATAGAAGGTATCTAGTCTAGTTGGAATGATTGTTCTTATATTCTATTGTTGTCCTATTAGGACTGATCTCTTGAAGTCAGTCCTTGATAAGGACTGATTCTTGGTATGTTGGTCCTGGGTCATGGACTGCTTATTTGTTGTTAGTCTTTCTTATCTTTATATGACTTTCTTTAGTTCTTCTGTTCTGAGAGGGGATTGACGTGTTCCTGTGTTATCCTGCATATAACCTTGTCTCATAACTGCTAGGCGCCCATGGGGTGACCTTGGTTATGTTATGCTTGTTGGGTTGTAATATCAGGTCTCCCCTCCAAAGGTCTTGCCCTTAAGACCTTATAAGTAGGTCATCCCTCCTAGGTTAGGGAGTTGTTAAACTTGCTTCTTTATTTATTTATGATGCTAATATTATGTTAGGTTGTATAGAAAAATCAAAACTGAAGGCAAAATCTCAGAAGATAGAGATAAAAGATTGTGAGTGTTTTGTGCTTTTGGAGTTTATTAAAGCTTGTTTTATTGTTGCTAATATGCCTTGTATTTGTTGTTTTTGTGCAAAGACTGCTTGTTGTTTTGGCAAAGGCTTTTCTTGTTGTTGAAGCTGTATTGAGGCTAAGAAGCCTTGTGATGGTGTTTTGGTGGCTTCTACTTGTGAGTGTCCCTTGATTGGGTGTGGTCTTTTCTGTCTGACCTTTGTTTGTAGTGTAAAAATTGAATGCTTAGTAAAAGGAGTGGGATGAGAAAGAGGAGGCGGTAGGTGAGGAGCTTTTGAGGCTTCACAAGGAGCTCACTTAATTGCAGTCTTTGATGGCTATTGTAGCCGGCTGCTTGTCTAGGATTCAGAAAACTTAGAAACTTGTTTGTAAGCATTAAGCTAAAACTTTTTGTTGTGGTATATAAGAAATTGATGAGTTTAATGCCTTGGAGTTGGTATTAGATGCTTATAAACGGGGAATGGTGGAGGAGTTACAGTTCATGTAGGTGCCTAATGATGTGGACTGGTCCTTGTATAAGCTTGGTGATGAGTTCTTGGACTTGGGGCCGTTGGTGTAGGCGTCTGGTTCCAAAGTGTCCACAAGTCGTGATAGTCCTGGAGCAGTTGTTAGGAGTGCTGGAGGTTCTTGATTGGTTCTTATGAGTTGTCCTCATGTTTATACCCTTTTTATTTAATGAGATATTATGCTTCTCTATTTTCCTCTTGTTCGTTAATGATTTGTTTGACTTCATATTCTGGTTTGTTTGGTTCTATAATGATGTAGTTGTTGGTGTTTGATTCTTGTGGTGCTGGTTTAAGTAGTGTGATATGAAAAACTGGATGGATCTTCATTGTGTTTGGTAAGTTGAGTTTGAAGTTGACGTCCAAGATTTTCTGAATGATTTTGAAAGGTCTAAGTTTTTTGTAGTCTAATTTGTTACTTGGTTGTTTTGTTTTGATGTTGTGTTGTAGAAGATATACGTTATCTCTTTCTTCAAAGGTTAGTCCCTTAACTCTTAATGTGTTAGCGTATTTCTTCATTTGTGTTCTAATAAATTTAAGGTCTTTGGTGGCGTTTTCTTGGATTTTTTGTAATTTGTTGTAATCTGCTATAGCCTTTAGTGCTTGTGGTTCTTGTTGAGGTTCTCTGTATACTGTAGGCTTAAATCTGTAATTCAGGTAGAATGGAGAGTTCAGGGTACTTTCTCCTATAGTACTGTTGTAGGCAAATTAGGCCATTAGTAGCAGTAGTACTTAATTGTCTTGGTTATAGTTGATATAATATTGTAGATATTGTTCTAGTATCTGGTTGATTTGTTCGGTTTGTTTATTGGTTTGTGGGTGAAAAGCGGTTAATAGCTTGTGATTAGCTCCTAGTTGCGAAATCAGGGATTTCCAAAACTTGGATGTGAACAGTTTGTTTTTATTAGATATAATTTCCTTGGGTAATCTGTGGTTACTGACGATGTATTTTAAAAACGTGTACGCTAGGTCTTCTGCTGTGCTTGATTCTAAGTATAGGATGAAGTATATGTATTTTGTGAGTTGGTTGATAATAATTAATATGCTGTTATAGTAGGTTTTTGTAAGTAGTTCTTTTGACTTTGGGAGTTTGATTATAAAGTCTAGAGAGATTGAATGCTATGTTTTAGGTGGTATTGGCAGTGGTTGTAATTGTTTGTATGGTTTGTGTGGACTGTTTTTGCTTTTTTTGTATATGTTGTAATCCTTGATTGTTGAAGCTATTTCTGTTTGAGTGACTTGTGTGTCATAATATTATTGAATTTGTTTAAATGTCTTGGTAACTCTTTGGTGTCTGTAGGCCTTAGCACTATGAATTTCCATGATCTGTTCAGGTGTCATTTTGCTAGTTGCGCTGGTATTGATACGGGTACTGATTATAATGAGTTTTTGTGCCAGAATAAGGTCACTATTACTGTCCTTTTTAAGGATAACTTGAGTTTCTTCTAGTATTAGGGTTTTGTGGTCTGGTCTTTGGCTTAGGGTATTAGCTCTTTTGTTTTTAGATCTTTTAATATAAATGATCTTGAAGTTAAATTCTAACAGGAATTCAGACTATTTGATTTGTTGTTTGTTAAGGACTTTAGAGGTGGTGAAGTGAGTAAGGTTCTTATGGTCAGTGTAGACCTTGACTTTATGTTTGGTTCTAGATAACTAAGGTTTTTATTCTTGGAAAGCTTTAATAATTGCCATAAGTTCCTTGTTGTGGATTTGGTAATTGAGCTTGGTTCTACTAAGCTTTTGAGAGAAGAAAGTATAAAGGTATAGTTTTTTTTTGTTGTTATGTTAGCTGAGTTGTTTACTGATAGTATAATTTGAAGCGTTGGTTTCTAGTTTAAAAGGTCTTTTTAGGTCTAGAATGATCAGAACTGGTTTAGAATAAACTTATTGTTTAACTTCTTTAAAGGCTTTTTTTTGTTCTTTGGTTTATTTGAAGGGTATGTCTTTTCTGGTGAGCTTGATGAGGGGGTTGATTTTGTTGGAATATCCTTTAAGGAATTGTTAGTAAAAGTTGATGAATCCTAAAAAGGATTGGATGTCCTTGACATTTTAAGGTCAAGGCTAGTCCTTGATGGCCACAATTTTTTCATTTTTTATTTGGATTTCTTTTAGTGTGATGGTGAATCCTAAGAAGTTGACTTGTTAACTATAAAATATGCTTTTTTTAGGTTTGACTAGTAATTTGGCTTTTTGTAGTTGTTGGAGTATAGTGTGAATGTGTTCTTTGTGTTCCTTAAGGGTACAAGAATAGATAAGTATATTGTTTAGGTAGATAATAATGAACATATCTAGAAACTCTTTTAGGATGTGGTTAATCATTGTCTGGAAGGTGGTGGGTGTATTGGTGAGTTTGAAAGGTATGACTAGGTACTTGAAGTTGCCTTTCCTGGTGCGGAAACACGTCTTCCATTCCTTGTCTTCCTTTATCCTGATCAGGTTGTAGGCTCCTTTAAGGTTAATAGCTGTGAACCATTTTGTGTGGTGTAGCTGGTCTTGTAATTCTAAGATAAGAGGTAACAGGTAGTAGTTCTTAATTGTAATGTTGTTGAGTTGTTGGTAATCTATATAGAGTTGTAGTTTGTTATTTTTTTTTGGTATAAATAATATTGGATATTTTATAGAGGATATTGATGGTCAGATGTAATCTTTATATAGGTTTTCTTCAAGGTATTTGTTAAGTGTTTTGTGTTCTGTTTTATTGAGTCTGTAGATTTTATGAAACTTTGGGTGTGCTCCTTCTTTGAGTGGGATCTCGTGATTGTACAAGCTGTGTTCAGGTAAGCTGGTCTCTAATTCTTTAGCAAAGAGTTTGGTGTACTTGTGGTATTGTTCTGGGATTAGAGAGAAGCGTTCTTCTTTTTGTTGATTGTTGATGAATTATTTAAATTGTTTATTTTTTGTGGGCTTGATTCTTTTGACGTATATGATGTATCTATGTCGCTTTGATTTACTTGGGGGTTATAGCTTACAATATTGCCTTGTAGTCAAATCTCTTTATTGGAGTTGGCTTGTTCTCTAATTTATGCTTAGGTTGTGTTATTGTAACTATAGGATTCTAAGGATGATATCCATGTCTTCTATTTGTGTTATGTTGAAGATCAGATGTTCTTGATGGTTATGGGTAACTATAGAGAGTTGCGTGGTTTCTCTGTTAATGGTGCCTTCACTGTACTCAACTGTTTCTCCTTTCACGTTTTATAGGGTGTAGGGATTCTTCTTGAATCTCCATGTGATTCCTTGTTAATTCACTAGTCGTGGTGACATCAGGTTTGCTTGTGCTCCACTGTTAATCACGACTTAAGTAGGCTGTCCTTCAATGTAGACGCTTAGAACAAGGTGTGAGGCGTCTGTCGTCATGGCTAAACATAGGGACTTCCTTAGTGTTGCCGCCTGCTGTCCTGGTGCAGTTAGTGTCCTTAGTTTTTTGAGTAGTGTTGGTGGTTTGATTTTCCCTTTGTGTCCACTGGTTTTACTTTGGGGGGGTTTGTTCCCTAGTTTAGGTTCTCTAGGCCTTTGCCTTTCCTATGTAATGCATTATATATTTGTTGTGTATGCATTTAGACTAGTGTTTGGTCAGTCCATTGTAGCATAGAACTGGGTGTTCTGGACTGGGCTGTATGTGTAACTAGCTTGCTTTGAATTCCTTGACTATCCATGTGCCAAGTTGGTGATAGAGGTAGATCATAGGGATTGGTTATTGTTTTCTTTGCTGGGGAAAGAAGTTGTTAAGTTTCTTGTCCTGGAGGTGGAACTGGTATTTGTTGTAGATGTAATCAGCCCAGAATACTTTGGTGTGGTGTGCATGTTTTTGGTTAAGGTACTTGTGGTCTCTGAATACAGGTTCCTCTAGGATGGATACTACTGGTTTTCTGTCAATTCCAGTATCGTTTGTTCTATAGAACCAGACTTTTTGATTGTTTTTATCCTTTTTGTATTGTGGTTGGTACTTGGGGTAGTTATTCTTGGTGGGCCAAGCCTTTTTAACCATTAGGTTATCATTGAAGTTGATACTTGTTTGTGTGGCTATTGGTTTGTTTAGGTCATAACGAGTTGGGCTTTGGTTGGCCTTGTAGAGCTGTGCTTTTTTTTTATAGAAGGCTTTTTATCTAAGGTCTGATTTGTTAGAGGATTCTTTTTCTTCTGAGAATGGTGTGAATGTAATTGTTTTGGTTTTTTTTTTGATATCTTGGTAGGATATTGATTGTGTAGAAGTTTGGCTTGATCTTCTGAGATCCCTGAGTTGCTTGGTAGCCTTTTTTTTGAGCTTGCTTGAGGGTTTGAACTTATTAAGCGATTCCTCGTGTTCTTCTTTAGAGCTTGTTTTTTTGCTAAGTACTTTAATTGACTCTTGGGGTGTGGGTTTCTTGAACCTGAGTCTTGGAGAGGGAAATCTAGGTTATTGTGGTTGTTTCTGTCCTATGGCTATTATCTTAGTGGGCTTCCCAGGTTTAATGCTCCTTTTTTTTTTAAGAGTGTTCTTAAAGTTCTTTTTAAGTATTTATTGTTTTTGGAAGTTCCCTTAGGCTTGTATGTGTAGTTGAAGTTGTTTTTTGATGACTTTTAATGTGTTGGGTATATAGGGGTTATTTTCTTTGCTTTGTATAGCTTCTTTGGCTCAGATGAGCTTAGTAATTAGCTGTTGGTTTTGTTGCTTTAGTTGTTGAACTATGGTTTGTTCTGGGTGGCCTCCTTTCTGGGTTCGTTGGGAGATTGCTATAGTTCTGTGTTTAAGCTGTTGTGGGTATTATTCTGCTTGTTCTTTTTGTTCTTAATGAACCAAGCAGTTGTTATTGAAGTAGGTGGTCCAGTTTTTTTGTTTGTGGGGAATTTCCTTTTTTGTTATGTTAGTTTTCTTAGTGCTTTTAGGTATAAGTTAGTTCTGAAGTTGTTTAGGTTGCTTGTAGTCTTTGGCTATGTGGCTAGGCTTCTTATAGTTGTAGCATTTAAAGTCCTTTGGATCCTGGTGGTTCTGGTGAGGCTTCCTGGTTGTAGCACTAATGTTTATGGGTCTATTGTGTTGCTTATAAGAGGTGCTTGGCTTATTGTGCTGTTAGTTGTTCTGCTAGTATAAGTTAGGCTGTGAGTTCCTAGGTCTTTATGGTATATACTTTCTGCTGGTATTTAGCTAAGGGTAGTGTGTTTCTCCTTTTTCTTTCTGCTGTTTGTATAGTCTGGTATTGATTCTGACTGCGATTTCTACATATTGTAGGAAGTTGTTTGGTTAGTTGAGCTTAGATAGCTTGTCTTTTACTTCTTCCTTAAGTCCTTGGTAGAACATGAAGATCTTGGTGTTGTTGGTGTAATCAAGTCGTGCGCAGATTCTTCAGAACTCTGTAGTGTAGTTGGTGGCTGACTTGGTTTGTTTAAGATTTGCTAAGTCTCATTCAGCTTGTTGTTTCTTGTCTGGGTCCTGGAATAATGATTTCAAGGTGTACTTAAATCCTATAAAGCTTCTAAAGATTTGCTAGGTTTCTAGGTTGTAGTGTTTTAGTGTCTTGTTGTCTAGGTAGTCTTTTAGGTAGAGCTTGAACTAAGAAAGGACTTGTCTTCTGAAGAAGGTGCCTGTATGGATGATTCTCTTTGTTTCTGTATGGAAGTTGCTAGAGTGGAACGTCTGGTAGGTCTTGACCTGTATCAAGAATCCTTTAAGCGTTCTAGGGGTCCTGTTGTAGGTGGTGGGGGAGTTGAGCTTGAGTTTCTCTTGTTTATTTACTGGGGTTGAGATGATGTTGGTAGTAGCTTAAAGAGTATGAACTTCTTTTTTGAGGTTATTGGTTTACTGGACTTTAGTCTGAAGTTGGTTAAGGAGTGCTATGTTGTTATTAAATATTTGTTGTATGTCTGTGATGTCTTTGTGGGCCTTCTTGAGTTGTTTGGCTATTTCAGTACTGTTGTCCTTATTGCTAGAGGACTTGGTGCCCTTCATTTCTTGGTTTAAGCTCATAGGTTTAGGGGGTGTGACTGTTTTTTTCTTGGATCTGCTGGAAAATGAAGTTGGGGTGGCTTTAGAGGATATTGTTACTGTTTGGTAAGTATTAAGGTTAATTTACTAAATAGGAGTAAGTAAAGTGTTATGGTTAGATATTTGATAGTGGTGTTTTTTGCTAATAGGTAGCTAAGGTTGATACTTGGTAATAGTAAGGTAAGTCTTATTGGTAATCTTGTTGGTTTGTTGGTGTCTGGTGATTAGTTAGGCACGTCTAGGCGTAGATAGCTTTATAGCTTTATAATAGAAGGATAATCTAAGAGTTACTTATAAGAGAGTGAATCACGAAGTTGCTTATTGAAGAGCTATGGAAGGTATCTAGTCTAGTTGGAATGATTGTCCTTATATCCTATTGTTGCCTTATTAGGACTGATCTCTTGAAGTTGGTCTTTGATGAGGACTGATCCTTGGTATGTTGGTCCTGGGTCATGGACTGCTTATTTGTTGTTGGTCCTTCTTATCTTCACGTGACTTTCCTTAGTTCTTCTGTTCCAAGAGGGGATTAACGTGTTCCTGTGCTATCCTGTATATAACCTTGTCTCATAACTGCTAGGCGCCCGTGGAGCGACCCTGGTTATGTTATGCTTGTTGGGTCGTAACATTAGCCTAGGTTTTCAGGGGGAGATTATACTTTGTATACAAGTTACCTAAGCGTATAGAGGTATACTAGAGCTAAAAACTACTTTAAGTAATCTTAAAGCATATTACATATATAAGTAATTCTTTTCTAGTCTAAGAGTATTACTATAAGTTACTTTAGATAAAAAGTCTATATTATATAATATCAACTTTATAGATAAAAGGTACTTTAACAACAAGAGTTACCTATAACTATTATACAATAGACTATTAAATAACAAAGGATCTTCTTAACAACCTTAGAAAAGTTAACCTTTATTATAACCTAGGTTTAATTATATAATATTTAAAAAAAAATGTTTTATATATAAAAAGAAAAGTTATTAGTTTATAAATTATTCAAATAAAGAATATAATTATATAAAAGACTAATACCTTTAAGTATATAGTATACTTAAATAAGAACTATAGAGAGATTTTACTTTATACCTTTTTAACTTTAAAGAAGAAAACCTAGTAGATAAATCATATAATAAGAAGAGAGAATTTACAGGAGATAAAGAGATATTAGCTTTCCTAATATCTTCTTCATTCTTTTATTATATAACAAAAAAGAATATCTTTTTATTACTAAAGATATTAAAGGCCTATTAATTTTTATTATATAATCTTTATATCTTATTATACTAAGAAGAACTATAAGATACAAAAGCAGTAAAGTTCTCTACTATAGGGAAACCTTAAGTCCTTATATACTTATAGGAGAACCCTTGTATAGTAATATCCTAGGGACCAGGATTAGTAAACATATAATTCAGGGCAAATAACTTAATTACATTAGTTAGTACTATAGAAATAGAGAATTAGCTTAGAAAGGTTACATATTATATCCTTAATGCTTCTACTTTGTTCCTGTTTTTATTATATAATATAAATAGGTTAAGTATATATTTCAATAACATTAATAACATAATTATATAATAAGATAAAAAACCTATCTTAGTTATATAGAAATAAAGTCACCTATTCTTCAACTTTAGTTATATAAAGGCTAGCATGTTCTTTATAAAAGAACAACTCTAAAGGCTTTATAGACAATTTAGACATCCTTATATAAACCATCTTTACTACCTCCTAAAAAAGGCTAAGCATTATAATATTAATATTAATATTCTAGAAAAAGTCTAAAAGTTTTATTATTATTATTAATTATATAACTTAACACTAAAGAAGTTTAAGTTTACACTTAAAGACAAAAGCTACTTTAATTATAAAATAATTATAAATATTATATAACTAAAAGACAAGAACGCCTTACACGTTATTAACACAGAAATAAGCTTCTAAGGAGCTACTTTCCTAAAGTCCTTATCTACACAAGATACATAGAATATACTTTATAAGTACTAAATTAGTATATACATTAGTCCACCAGACTATATTGTACATAACCTAGGTATAAACTTCATATTAACAAAATTCAGGAACTATATTAACATTATAGGTATATTATACAAAGAAATGCTAGTAGAAGCCTACTAAGCAATAAACAAGATAAAAAAAGCTTATACTCCTCTAAGGTATATATATAATATCTTATATACTAAGCTTAGGCATAACATAGACAAAGAAACCATCCTCTAAATAACTATAAAGGCATTAAACAACACAGCTAGTTCATATAGCATTATACCTACACTACTTATCTTTAGTATATATCCAAGGATTAATAAGGACTTACCTCTATTACCTAAAATCACTTAAAAAGTAAAAGTAATCTAAAAAGCAATAAAAATGCTTTAAAGCATTTATACAAAAATAGAAATTAATTATGCAATTAACACTAAAAATAGCCCTAACCTCTAAAGCATATTATTACTACTAATCTAAAGTAAGGTTTTAATATAAAGAGAAAATAAGGAATAGACTAGACTATATAAAGTCCAGGCTATAGAAGGCTATATAGTGACAGTCAAGATGGTTAATAGTCCTATATAGTTTTATGTAACATATGTTAAACTATACTATTAAGATATAGTATAGTTAGATTCAGATATTATATAACTTATTCCTTAGAAATAGCTAAATAAGAGAGAAAGACTAAAAAAAGGCTAGAGAAAAGCTATATAATAATCACTATATACTAATCAAGTATTTCTATCTTAAAAAAAAAAAGACTACAAGGAGTTAACAGAAAAGTTATAGCTTAATAATATAATTATAATACTAGGTGCTTTATATAAAGAATTAGACTAAACAGAGATAAATAACCTTATTAACTAAAAAGTCTTTACTTTTATATTATATAATCTAAAAGAGTATAATTACCTTTATATCTATAAGACATAGATAGTATAAGAGATTAAGAACTTGTTATCTAAGCTATATAAAAAGTTAAGACTTGTTATATAAGGGTATAGGGACTAGGAAAAAGAAGAACTCTTAACCTAGGCACCTACTATTTAACAAATAAGCTAAAGGCTTATACTTATAATTAGACCTACTTTTATATAAAACTATAAATATAAAGAGGAACTTAGAGATATAACTTAGGCATATACATAGTTAGACAATCATCTAACTAAAACAATTATTACATAACTACCTAAAAAGTTAGAAGACAAATACCTTAAGAATACACTTCTCTATATCTTGAAACTACTATATAGCTTAACAAAGTTAAGCCTATACTAGTATAAAACCTATTCTAAGTATCACAAGAAAGATCTAAAGATAACAGAGTTAATATATAATCTATACTTATTATATATAATAGAAAAACTAGATACTTTTAGGATTATAGCTATATAAATAAACAATACACTTAGCTTTACTATACCTACCTTCTCCTAGAGAGAAGAAGAAGAGCTAAGAAGAAAAGGACTTCATATAAAACTAAAGACTACCTTATTACTTAATAGTGAAATTAACTTTAATAGAGAAAAGATTTAATTATATAATAATTATATTACTTTTACTTAAAAAGGCTAAATAAAACACCTAAAACTTATTAATCCTAATACATATAATACATATTAGTAGTATATTTCCTAAAAGGCAAGAAAAATATACCTCACATTTATCTGTCAACCAAAGGCATCATATAACTTATTAACTATAGCCTAAACTAAAAAGCCTGATAAAAAGGATATTAAAGCTTTAAATATATAACTTTAGTAGTAAATCAATAACTTTACACAAGGTCTTATATATATCTCTCTTAATCTCCATTATACAAAAATATACATCTTTATAAATAGATTATTTATAAATAACTTAGATCTATTATTATAACTTAGATTTGTTATTATACTAGCTAAAGAAATAACTCACATAACAATAGACTTTTAGATCAAAGAAAACATTATATACTAGAGTTTAATAAAGTACAAGAGAGTCATATAAAGTATACTTATAAGCAAATTATATAGAATAACTACAAGATTTAATAGTAAGATATCTCTTAGTATAATACTTACTAAAATCCTTTATATATTATAACTCCTAAGGATTCTAATTATTATCTATTTAGACTTATAATCTCTATATAAGTACCTTATATAACTAAGTATAATAGATAAAAAGAGGCTTATAATTAATATTATAAGTCTATATAAGTTATACAAAAAGAAAAAGATCTTAGAAGTAAAATGAATTAATAGGAAAAATAACCCTACTAATACCTTCACTAAGAAATCACTAAACTTAGTACTTAGATAATTAATTATAATAAATATATTAAGGATTTAAATTAAGGTATATATTAAAAGATTAAAAGAAAATACTTAATAATTAATTTATATAACCTTACTATTATATATTATTAATTATCTAAAAATAAAATATAACCTTAAAAAGGTATTTAATATACTTAACTACTACTAATACTAATCTTAATATTAGATTATACCTCTACTATATCTATAACCTTCTTAAATTATTATATTATATAATTTATTTAATTATTATATAAGATTTTAGAGAAAAGAAATTATATAATTACTTTTTATTAATAACTATAAGGCTAGTAAAAGTACCAAAGAAATAACCACCTTTATTAATATTCTTGCTAAGCTTACTGCTAAGCATATAAGGCTTATAAGCATTAGTGACGTTAAGAGCCTTATAGTTACTAAGGCCACCATTATTATTATTATCATTATTACCTAGGTTATTAAATAAATCAATATCTTGACCGTAGTAGGTATAATAAGCACTATACAACTACTAGATGTACTTAGCATAAGCGTTACCCTGAAAGGTGAGAATATAGGTGTACTAGTAGAAGCGCAGGGAGTTAGTAGTTATGTATTTATTACTACAAGCAATAGCTATATAACTATAAGACTAAACTAAGACTATAAGGAAATAGCCTTAGTAGCAAATAATACTAGCAATAAACTACTAGACAGAAGTGTTACTAGTAATATAGATCTTGATATTACATAACAACATGTTAATAATAAGACGCTTCTTATTCTATAGTTAAGGTTAACGTATAAAGACAAGGTAAGGACAAAAGTAATATACATTAATAGCTAGAGCTAATAGAAGAGTATAATTATTAGTATTACTAATTAGAAGATAAAGCTAATAACTACTAGACATATTAATATATATACTAATATTACTAAAAATTAAACTACTAAAAGTAATAAAAAATATAATAGATTAATTATATAAAATATTATTAATAAATTAGTAAAAAGAAATATATAAGAAGAAATCTTATATATAAGTAGTTATTATTAGAGTTAATTAAAAAAAAAAGGAAAATTATTATTAATTAATTATATAAAAAAATAATATATATAAAGGGTAAAAAAGAAAAAAAAAAAAAATAAATAAATAAAAAAGGTTTTAAATACTTAAAGTTATTATATAAAAAAAAAAAAGTATATTAATAGTAAGAATAAAAGTAAAGTTAATAAGGAAAAAAAGAACTTTATTAATATATAACTTATCTACTTAACTAAATAAAAAAAAAAAAAATAATTACTTAAAGTTTTAATATTAGTAATTTATTATATAATGTAAATAGCTTAACCTATAAGATTATATAATAAGGTTATTAATATCATAATTAGCATAACTTAATTAGATACTATAAAGAGTTATATAGTTATAAAAGAAAAAGTTATAAGTGTTAGAATAATAGTACTAGCTAGTTATATAATACATATAACTTAGGGATATATATTATAGTAGAGGGCATAAACTAGATATTTAGCCCTTAGTTATCTATTAAGGGAATCAAAAGTATATTTATACTAAACTAACTTAAGGATATATAAGATTATATATCTTATATATAAAAGCTAAGTCTTATAGTTAAAAAGATAATTACAGAAAATATATCTTTGGTTTACCCTAACTTTAACCTAAGTACAATCATATAAATAGGTTCTCTTAGAAAGAGAGAATCCATTCAACATAATAAATAAATAGATAAAGTAACTAACCTTTAAATAATAGCTATATTATATTAAAGAAGTTAATACTTATATTTTATTTAATACCTTAGATCTTTATTAATATAATAAACTAAAAAAAAAATTTATTATTAATATTAACTTTACCCTTTTATTATAATATATACTTAATTAATTTAAGTATATAATAAGGCTTTTTAGTTAAAATAATATTAACTAAGTATTAGCTAATACTATTATAAAGGTAACTAAGCTAGATTTTAATTTTAAGATATTTATAGACATAAATAATCTTATTAATAAAGATATTAATAAGGCTATATCTAATAAAGAATCAGTTAATATAGCTAAGAATAAAAATAATAACCTTAAAATAGTATTAGTACTATTACTATTAATAATATTAACGCTAATAATAATATTATAAGTATTATTATAATATAAGTTATAATACTATATAATTAAGAATAATATAAATACTTAGTAAAGTAAAAGCATAATAAAAGATAATCTACTTACCCCCTTATTAATATAAATTAAAAAAAAATAGTAATATATAGTTAATAATAATACTAGTAATAGTACTATTATAGTAATAGTTTAAATTTTCAATTATTATATAAAAAAAATAAAAAAAGTATCTTCTTAAAGCCTTAGATTAAAGCTATTAATTAATATTACTTTTATTATTATATAACATTGTAGTTACTATAACCTTTTAAATTAAAAAATAGAGGTTTCTATGTATAACAGGCAAAAGTGATGCTATTCGTGATGCAAGGTGCAACCCCCCTTTTGCTGCTGCAACCCCCTTTTTTCGCCCCTTACGTGAGTAAGGGGTTTTTAGCGCAGCAGCCTGATGACTAAAACCCCTGGGTAGTCCTTGAGCTTTTTTCTTGGTTTCCGTTGACCCAGTTCATAAGCATAGCTTCCTTGAGATGGCCAAGGCCGGCTCGGCGATGATATTGAACCTACATAGGACTTGGTTGTCGGTCTGGAGCCTCCTCTGGCCGAGGTGAAGGGGCTTCGTTTCAAAATGAGCTCGAAAAGTGGATTTAATACAGGGATTGAACTCGCAATGATAATGGTGCTGCCTTCGACACTGTACCCCTCTGTTAGAACAATCTGGTTGATGCACTGGCTCGAGCCCTTCGAACCAGACGAGCCAACACGAAGTTCTACTTACACTGTCCAAACGACCAAATCAGGCGTTTCGTCTATGGCGACGCAGGTTTTAACGTTAGCATCGAAGATCATCGAAGATAAGAAACAGCCCTGAGACTTACACGAGTAATCCTCATTTGCCAGCAACGGCAAACGAGTCGTTTTGTAAATGGCAACAATGCCTGAGCTGCAACATGATTAGCCGACAAGGCAATCTTCGTTTGGAGCTGGCGAAGTCAACATACATTGTGCCTATACCAAGCGCGCAAGATAATGCCAACTTTTTCTTGAGGCGCATTTGAAGACGGAACAGCACAATGGCTGGGTATACGGCCAGGTAGACGTCTACGAACGCCGAGAAAGCTGCGTCTCGAGTCAGTCTCTAGATTGCGCAAAAATTCTCCAAGAAACTAACCCCCGGCGTAGATGGAAAAGTTGATCAGAATATTCGGATCGAAGCAAGTGCCCTTGACGGAAAAATCCCACAATGACCTCGCAGGAGTACAACGCCCTATCAGAAGCCCAACAGTGACGAACAGTGTCATCTGACACCAGATTCCCATCCACCACAGAAACCATTTGTGGAAGACGCCCGGGTTTAGCAATCGCGACAGAAGAGAGACTACTGCAAGCTTGGGTAGGCCAAACGACATGATGCCTGGGCATTGGGCAGCTGTCGTCCAGAGCATGTTGCTCTGCTGTTGCTCCAAGGTGAGCACGTCTAAATGTCTGCCAGTACCAGAGGCGACCGCAAGTGTGGAGAGTGACGTCGATATGTAGCCGCAAACCTGGATAAAAAGAAAGTTATCAGTACTACTCGCGGTAACGTGCGGGCAGAATGGGGTTACACAACACACCAGCCCAAGTATGATAAAGTAGTCATCGCTGTAGAGCTTTCCGATGATCTTCCACCTCACATAGACTCTACCCAGAACGAACAAGCTACTGAGAGCAGTGAAAGCCCAGCAGATTGAGATGATAGCCGGGCCTTTGTCTTGGGCTTTCCAAGCGTCTGAGCCTTTAGGCGGGTTGGGCATGTCAAATTATAGGTAGGTGCACCGTCATTTGCGCGCTTGCAACATAAATCGATGAAGAGGCATAAACCATGAAAGCTGCTGTTGATGCTTCAAATAGAGAATTTTAAGTTTGTTATCTGTGCCCACTTCTCAAAACTCGGCTACCGGAAGACATTGTCTTTTCTCGTGTTCGCCCAGATGTTACCACGCATCCGGAAGCAAACATGGAATTTTATCTGCATCAATAGTGCCACAGGTCCGCTTACACTTTACCCTCTACCCCCTGCCGATAGCTGGCTTCCCTTGTTATCTTACTAGGGTCTGGAGATGGAACCTGGCTCTTCATCTTGAATGGTGGATCAATGATAGGGGGAGATGGTGGTGAGTAATTATATTCCAGGCCCCCCCTGGCCGTCGATCTTCCTTTCTTCATTTTATGTTTTCTCCCCCCATTATTCTGCGCCGCACGTGTACTTCGATCTGGCCCAATCTGTCTAAGCAAAAGGATCTCACTGCCAATAACACTTAAGCAAGCAAACGCCAACAAGAACATGCAACGCATTTCAGACAAAGAATCGACCAAGTGATCAATAAACTGAATCGAGCCTAATCCCCCCACTGCGCAAGCATCTCCACCCCTCAACTGCTCTGAAAGACCGATTTAATGCATAGCCCAGGCCACGCTAGCGTGAAGTTCCTTTCTCGAGGATGCTGAACATACGTTGCTTGTGACGGTTTTTTGCTCGCCCTCAACAATACCACTGAGAGCAGTCGGCAGCCCGAAGGCAATTTTTCGTCAGCTGCCGCGAAGGCCTTATCGCGGAGGGAAATGTCTCTTAGGAACTTTCAAGTTGATATGCGTGACGGCGTTGTTGCTCACGTAGGCTGTGGAAGTATTTCCGCAAAATTTGTATATTCAATGAAGTTGGCAGAGCACCCAGTGCCTTACCTTCGCTGACCTGCTGTGGCTGGCCGACATTTTTCTCTAATGTTCCACAACCCTGAACAAGCACCAAGTCAAGTACTGGTTAGACCGCCTGTCTGGTGGTTCAACACGTCAGATGTTATGCTTGATTTTCAGACAGATGATAGTATCGACGCAACCCCCAACATTACTCCAATGTTGTCTATCTTGACGTCTCTATTGACGCTTCGACAGCTTGGACCATGGTACCAGCTCTTGAGCAAAGATCTGTATCGGCCTTCATCGCCTTGCGAGAGTGCGCCTATGACCAGCCGGAATTCCTCCAGGAGGCCGAAGATATCATTCAAATCGTGTGATTGATGTCAATCGAAACCTACAGAGCGTTCTTCTTGGCGTGGCTGGCTGTGCTGTTTGTGCCAATGGTATACTAGTAGCAATTGTTGCGAAAAGAGGAAGGTGAAAGGAAAGTTTGCTTAAAACACAACAAAAATACTTCATGGCGCTATGTGTGGCGTTCTTTGGCTTGCATGTTTATGCGCCGGGGGGGGGGGGGGCAACAAACTTCGATGCGTCCCGGGCTTGCGTGCCAGCAGTGAAGCCCGCTTGCTGTTGGTATCTCTTGAACTCAAGTTGATATCCCAAGGATCGGTTCTAAGTGTGGCTGACCGTTCGCTTGCCCAGATGTCTGATATCAAGAGGTAGTGCCAACATAACCTACTCCGCCAAGTTCAGCAAAACACTAGTTCCGGATAACGCACCGGACAGCAATTGACAACATTGGCTGTTGGTTTGTAGGCAAACACGCACAGTCGATAGATTTCACAGTTTAGGAAGTCATCCTGCTCTGCCACAGCCAAACCCCGGACACACATTCCTCATTGTTCATGAAGTTTTCAATCTTCGATGGCAACAACCGTTTCAGGCTCAGAGAAAATGTCTGATAACTATGTTGTCGCATTCTGTCCAAGTGATTAGTGCCGAACCAAATTTATCGGGCACATCATACCGTACGGAATTTGATGCTACGGCGATGATGTTGACTCCCTAGCACAAGAAGGCGGAAATTTCATGAATTCGCGGAAGTCCTCGGACACAGGGTGCACACCGGTGACTTGCGTTCTGGAAATGTTGTGTTTATGCTTTTTTGTTTCGCGGAGCGCACCAAAGGCGATTGACATAAATTTTTTGAGATGATCGCAGGGCTGGAAACTGTGAAGATCTGGGATGGCGGAAAGATCGTAGGGAGTCTGATTAAGTTAAGCCTTGTTGAGCTTATCAGCATTAATGTAAATAGTGAAGGGCAGTGATGTCGTGTATTGTGCGTCGACGACCATCGACTGTTGCTAGATTAGTCAGTGAATTGATCATTGAAATAACTAAGTCTCAAAATAACATTAAGCTGGATGTGTAACGGCTCACTTTGCTCCATTCGCATGGCCTTCACTTCCCATGACGTATGATGACCTTGAGAGAGGTGAAAGTGAATTGTTAGTGTATGCCAAGAACATACATCGCCAAATCGGAGCTAAAACGAAACACCGAACCCAAAACGGATTTTTACCCCACATCGCTGAGAAATCATTTGTTCGCCTCAACTCATTTTGCCATTCCTTTACTCGAAGATGCCGCACACGAGGAGTAGAACTGGCTGTCTCACATGTCGGTGAGTGACCTTACAACCCTGATGATACGCTAGTACTGATATTCATCATAGTGATGAGGGCTACAAGTGCGATGAGGTCAAACCTCATTGCGGCCGCTGCACCCGGCTGGGTAAGACGTGCAAGGGGTATGGTCTGAGAGTGAGATGGAAGACTGCCGACTCCTCGACGGACGGAGGAAGGATCATGAAAAAGAGAAGCCTGAGATCCAGATCAGGGTCGAAGCCTCGGACGAGTTCGTCGTCATCACCTAAACGACCGACCACAAAGCCAAGCTCCCCGACGACGGCCACCGACCCTAGCCAGAGCAGTCTCATCAGGAATCCATCCTACCTGTCACCAGATGTCTCTCCCATGAATCGCTTCCTCCTTCATCACTGGAGCAACTCATTAGCGAGTGTAATATCGATGGCTTCCGGGACGCATAATCCGTTCCTTACGCACCTCACTCCCATGATGCTCCGCTCCACCGCCCTCCTCTTTTCCATCTCTTCGATGGCGGCGGGCCACCTAGCCGTCCTCCGGAACGATGAAAATCTGCTCACTTTGTCGTCACGACACATGTTGGTGGCCGTGTCTTCCTTGCGCGAGTCAATCGAAACCGAGAACCCCGAGCTCTCGCTAGCGACAATCCTAATGCTTCAAATCTCCGATCGGCTGTTCAATACCGATAGCCAGATCGATCACCTCGCCGGTGCAAAGGCTGTCATCATGCACTCGGGAGGACCGAAGAACTGGACCAGCTCCAGCGCGCAGTTCCTCATGAGCCTTTGCTTCTACCACGACGTCATGTCTTCCATCTCGCGCACGTCAAAACCTCTCCTGAGCATGACCAACGTGGCCCCTCTCGAAGGACTGCAAAACCTCGCGAAGCTCACGTCTCTTGTGTCGGTTGTGAGCACCATCAGTAAGATGCAAGGGCAGAGCGGCGAGGCACATCAGAGGAGAGGGTTTTCGATTAGAAACGACTTGCAAGAGCTCACCATCGCGGCCGATGGGGACCCGGCTATCGAACACACCATTCAAGCCTACAAGCATGCGGCCATTGTTTATCTCTATCGGGTGTGGAGCGACGGTACGCCGCCACCAAAACCATTCCACGCGGAACAGTGCATCCGTCATCTCTTGAAGGTTCCTGTCACATCATCCTATGTGTCAGCACACGCGTGGCCTTTATGGACGTCTGGTTGCGAATCTGTCGACCCCCACCTGCGACAACTGGTTCTCGAGAGACTCAAAACGATGTATCAACACCGTCACCTCCCATCACTTAGGCGGGTCCAAGAAGACATGGAAGAGGTCTGGGTTGCCAAAGATGCGCAAAGACGGCAATTCGGAACCGAAAATGTGGATTGCTGCAAAGTGATTCTGTACAACCGCAACCGAGAAGCTGATTTAGTTTGATATCATCAAGACTAACCCCCCATTTGGAGCCCCATAGAAGCCTCTTTCCCTCTGACATTACTTTCTCCGAGGAATCGCGGAAGACTGGCCGAGCCCGAGACATGAGGCAATCTTGAAAAAGACATCCGTGTTGTCGTACACACCTGCAAACGTTTCTTGACACGGGCCCATGGCAAAGACTGGGACGTCCGTCAGAGAATGCACGCCAGACGAAGAGGAAATGGGAATCGTCCCTGGGACATAGAACCCATCCTCTCCGTCCTCTGGGTTCGCAATGTACCCGTCCTCTTCGTCGTTCACCACCACCCGACGAGGCGACTCGTGCAGGCGGTAGTTCTCCCTGCGGTCGGGGTTTGCACCGAAGCCGGGCGCGATGGCATACCGAGGGCTCCAGTTTAGTGGGAAGTTCGGGCCAGTACCGTACTCGATGCCGTCCGGGCGTGTGACGGTGTACTGCGAGAGGCCGGAGCGCTCGTAGATGCCGATGGCGTCGCGCTTCTTGCGGTCCGTGTCCTGGGCGGCGAGGTACTTGGTGTCGGCTACGCCGAAGACGTCAAAGCCATGGCCGTGGTCTGCGGTCACGACTATGAGCGTGTCCTCAAGCTCACCAGCATCCTTGAGCTTCTTGATGGTCGCGCGGATAGTGTCGTCAAACTCGAGACGGTCCCCAAGGGCTCGGTCGTAGTCCAGCGCGTGCATCTGCTTGTCGATCGAGGCCCCCTCGGACATGAGGAAGAAACCTGCATCATTACTGCGCTCGAGGAGGATATCGACGGCCTTGAGGGTCATATCCTTCAGACCCGGCAGGTCCAGCGGTGCAGATCCATCACCAGAGGGATGCGTTCCGAGCTCAGCAATGTTCTCCGTGAAAATCATCCGGTCGAGCCAAACAGGTAAGTGGGAAGTAGAGAAAACGCCCAGGGCAGGAGAGTCGATCGGGGCGTCGCGAAGGGACGTGGCGTTCCAGCTCACGGAGTAGCCCTGCTTACGAAACTCTTCGTAGTAGTCCTTGCCCTGGTACGAGGATGGGCCTGGGAGGAAAGTTGAAGCGCCGCCGCCAAAGTAGACATCAGGCCCAGGGTGGCTGCTCCAGGAGTAGTTGGTCATTCCGTTGAGTGCCTGGTCGACGAGCGACCCGGCGTTAGATCTGGATCTGCTGTGGCCAGTCAACGCAGCCGGTGTAGCGTCGTCGAGAGCGGCTGTGGTAACGGCTCCCCAAGCGGATCCCTATGAAAATGTCAGCAAGAGACAATGTGGCCGCTCGGTATACGCGCTCACCCAGACCCGAACCACCATTTCCACGATCGTCTCAACCTTGGGATCGTCGAAATCATCAGCTGATGAATCGGAGTAAACGCTAGCACTTAATTAGCATTGTTGTTAATATCCACAAGATTTCTAGCATACCCCATGGAGTCTGAAGTGCCCTTGTGTCCGGAGTAAAGGGCCGAGGCCGAGTTGGCGCTGTCTGTGATGAAGCTGTCTACGGAATGCGTCTATCGCCAAGTCAGTACCCTTGACTACATCAACCAGAAACGCAACCCGCTCAACTTACCATCTGGTGTCCCAAGATGGGAAACTGATCCATCTGCATTCGCGACTGGTACTTTCCATTGATGCTTTTGTGACCCAAAAGGCGTGCCGCCGTGATCATGTTCGTCGTCATTCCGTCGCCGATGAAGAGGATAACATTCTTCGCCTTCTTCTCCTCGGCGAGCGGCCGCACAAACCATTCCGCCAACGTCTTCTTGGTACCGTTATAGTAGCTCAGCTCCACAGTGTAGTTTCCTGGCTCATAAAGCGCCAAATGACGATATGCTTTGGACACGACGTTGACGACGGATTGGTTCCTGGCGTCTTGGGCAAACAGGTCCTCGTACCACGAGAACGTCCACGTCTCAAGCCCCGGCTCCTCAATCCCAAAGAACTCTGTCACGGGCTTTCCATCAGGGTAGCTGTTGCTTGCGATAGAGATGGAAAACTCCGGGTCCGGGACACCATCGTTGAAGGCCTCAGTGCCGTTGACGGGAGCGTGGATTTCGACGCGGATGTCAAAGTTCTGGCCCGGTAGGAAATGGGCCTGGTCAGGGGGGAAGACGCAGCCCAGGTCAGGGCACGCGCCGAGTCTCTGAAATGTCTGGGCTAGGGCTGCGGGCGCAGACGCCAAGAGGAGCAAGGCGAGGGCGGCCATTGTGGGATGTGACGGTGGAGTGATTGAGTGGTCCACGCGAGGAAAAGAAGCCAAGATCAGATGAACTTGGGTCGACGTTATGATCGATGACGATTTCGTCTGCCAAAATGTGACATGACTCTGATCTTATATGAAAGCCAAGATACCACAGAGCGGTCAAGTTCATGATTTTAACCGTTGGTCCTTCAGCTCTTCGGCTAACTAGACTTAGAAGGTACAAGTAATTATCTGCCGCGTACGCATATTCCCATGATCCCGGGGTCGAACCCCTCAAAAACCCCAGCTCACCCTGATCAAGAACAAACTTATCACGACGATGGGATCGGCGTCGTCCGAAGCGCCAGTGGCCGACCTGTCATGGAGTGGGGGATGACAGGCATCCATGGGCAGGATTTCTCTTGGCCTGCAGCTTCGCTGCTGCGTACCCCGCCCATTACTGAGATTTTCCCTCACAAGCCATCGATAAGCACGCGAGCAGTTACCAAGTTGGAATGGGTTGCTTGTGGGATTGTTTTCTTGCGTTCAACTTGGTGTAGAGGCCTTGAACCAGACTCGGTGCTAGGACGCGCGGGGATTGGATCCTCATTATCGCGCAACGAATCAATCCCAGCATTGGTCTAGTGCACAATACATCTGCAATGACATACTCCCTCGACGTAACGATTAAGTAAACGAACTGCTGGGTTGAGAGATTGTATGGAGTCTTGGGGGATCTCACTGACCATCCCGGGTTGAGAATCGAGCCGAAGATACGACTCGGCTGACTGCTGACCTTCATGTTTTGGCTGCTAGATTGCCAATGTTATACGACACCAACAGGAGGACAGCATGAGAGAACTCGAAAACCCTCATTTATTGAATGGTACACTTCTTCGATTGCCAAGAAGGGGTCACTTCGCCGCGATAACGCTAAGCCTTGATTCATGCTCAATAGACGAGATGCCAAGGCGAGCGCTGCTTGCCAAGAGCTTGATATCCCTCTTCCACAAATCACACAAATAACGCAGGAAAACCTTGGTAAATCGTCAATGGGAGAGCAGCAATCACTGGCCCGCCGGGAAACCCGGAATATAAACAATGGTTTGGACAAACGACAGCACAGTGGTTTCGGCCGGCGGTCGACTCCCCAAACAGGAACGCTCCTTTTTTGGTGGGTTTAGTGCTTTAATTGGAAGAGATGTCATGTCGTCTTTCGATGTATCTAACGGAGAGAAAGTCCCAGAAACTGAAAGGACATCATCGGAAAGCCTCAAATGTCTCGTCAGTAACAAACCCAACCATGGTCGTTAGCCCAATCCTAGCGGCATCCAGACAGTCCCGAGCCAACACCTTGCTCCCGAGCGCGGTGTACGCCTCGGCAGAGAGCTTCAGCGCCTTGATGACCTCGAAAGTCGTGACCGCCTGCGTATCCTTGTACATCCACAGCCTCCCATTCCTGAAGGGCTCAACGAAGCCAAAGTTGCGGAAGACCTCGTTTCCCCACTTGACGACTTTGTTCCACTGCTTCCGCGTGTGCCAGGCTTCAACGAGCCACATGGTCGGCCATATAAGCATCAGCCGCGGCAACTTGAGATCCTCATAGACCTCGGGTTCGTGCAGCGCCGATAACCTGTTCGTTAGCTTCTCGATCTGTCGGATTGCCGCGTCGGGATAGAAGCGCGTCGGCCGCTTCTTCCGGATGATGGCCTCGATATCAGCCAGTGCCTCATTACGCTTCTTGTGCTGCTCGGGGGAGACTTCCCCTCGCCCTCGCAGAGCGTGCAGCTACACATGAATCCCCAGCTGTGTCGGAACTGCGGCATGCGGAGGAGATATGCAGCCTTGGGCGGAAGGTAAATGTGCGTAATCTCCGTGCCGGCGGGAATGTCCACGGTGGCCGTGACGATGAGCATGTCTCCGATGAAGGATCTGTTTGCGTTGGGCAGACACGCGTGGTTGGCGTAGGCAGAGTACACCCATAGCCCGCGCGACATACCCTGTTTCCACATGTCCCAATCCGGGTTGGCGGCTTGTGCTGAGACATGGGCGCCACTGAAGCAGTTCTTGCGGCGGATGGACTCGAGCAGAAAGACGTCGACAACAGGTTTGCCATCGACAATGGTTCCCTCTTGGCCAGATCGCTTATACGTCCCTCCGTAGAGGTCAAGGACCTTTCTATGGATCGTCGGGTTGTCTTTACATAGCTCGACAAGTTGAGCGTAGGCGGCAGCGGAGTTGTGTTCCGGGTTGAACTCGTTGGGCACGCTGGTTGCCTTTTCGGCGAAGATCATCTCGCCAGCCTTGATGTCCTCCGTTGCAAAAATACCACGGCCGTGGTGAGGCGAGTCTCTGACTTCGGTTCTCGAGAGGAAGCTTGCTTTGTCAATGTGTATGTTCTTGGGGGTCACGTCGAGCGTCATAGCAGCGAAATCGTAATTGCCTTTTTCTTCTCTGAGTCTAGCCAAGCAGCGCTCGTATTCCTTTAGAATGTTGGTCGCTTCAGGTTTCATCTTTAGTGCTGACTCGAAGTATTCCTTGCTGACCTGGAACTCTGTAAGCTCATACGAGGCTTTGGCGGCAATGAAGTAAGCTTTCCAGTCGCTAGGTCCGCCCCTTGATGCGAGAGCATCCGAGAGTGCGCTGTCAAAACAATTGAGGGCGAGTTCAATGCCGGCAAGCTTCAATAGTAAGTCGGCTTGGAAGGCCTTGTTACCTTCCGGTGTAAACTCCAAGGCCCTGCTGTAGCTGATGTCACAACGTAAGTCTCATGCTGTTGAATTTGAGCGGCGGGGGCTGTCGGTGCTTACTTGGCTGCTGCTAGTGGCAAATCCTTTGATATGAACGCCTGGTCTCCCGCATCTCTCCATTCTGAGGCGGCGTGAGATCTAGGGGCTTGCTTGAAGCTATCTGGGATAAGCGAATCATCAGGACCGTGTCGCAGCAGCACTGCATCTGAGGGGTGATCGACGCAAAGCATGAAGTCGTCATCTCCGCTGAATCGGTAATACGGCTCTTTGAGAAGAATTACAGAGCCTTCCGGAACAGCCTGTAAGATGGTCGAGTTCCCCTGATTGTACAGTGCCAACTTGTCGGTGTTGCCGAACTCATCTTCAACAATCGTAATGGTGCCGGCCCCTTTGTACGGTGGTGTAATTGTTCTGAGGATAACGCACTTGTCCTCATGGTGGTTTTCAACTAGAAGCTCGTCCAGTCGCATCTGAAGCGCATCAGCATGGTTCGAAGGTGCTATGAGTATGGAAGTAAGGCTTACAGGCGATAGATCCGAGACTGACTTTACTGACGGCGGATAAGAGAGTGCCAAGACAACCTTCTTCACCATTCGCGGGGCGTTCTGCTGTCCAGCGTTTTGTTGCTGCTCTACATAGCTGTTGTGTGTGCTCACAAGCGTCTTCCGTGGCACGCGCGTAGGCGGCGGCTTGCCCGCATGAGCCTCAGCCTTTTTCAAGAACTCGAGCGAAATGTCCGGGTCAACATCAGTGAGTATCTCCTCGACACCGATCTGTAGGCCAAAGTCGACAGTGTTGAGCGTCGGGTGCGTGGCAACAGGCGCATCAGAGTCAAGGTCTGCGACAACTTCACGTTCAAGCCCCATAATGGCACCGGTTTATGCCAGCCTGGGTACGTGGGATTCGCAAACTTCACATGAAGTTCCCGTCGTCTGCCCCCCCCTTTCTTTTGATTTCAGAAGGGTCTGATGTAGAAGCAACTGCACAGATCGCGCCAGCCTGGGTAAAAGAATAAAGGAAACAATCAGGTACTTCTAGAAGACGAAACTGCGTATGAATGTGGAAAATATCCTGGAAGATGCACCAAATGAATTTGTAGGAAGACAGTTCGGTGTGAAGGACTGTAGAGACCTTATAACGTCACAGTCCCCTTCTAGGTTATGTGTCATCTTGATGACCTCTGTCGGCTCGTTACCGATTGAGAGCGGCACGATGGTGCGGGACAAGTGAGGCGTGTCTTGGAATGGCGACGCCAATTCCTGGCGACTTCCTAATATGGCACCAATCGTAGATAGCTCCGAGACCTCCGCACCCGGGCTCCGCCACAATTTGACCCGGATTTCGGAGAGTGTCCGTCCGCATTCCTGGAATGATACAACTGCACCGCAATACAGTTCGCTCGATCTCGCTTGCATCCGCGCCGGCTTCATTGGCCGATAGGGAAACGGGTTAAGTCAGTGGATGCGGGGGGCACACGCTGGAGCTGCAAAAGGTTTCTTCGGACCAGGTATGGCTTCTAGTAACGAGACGCTCAGGATGTACAAAGACTTCCTTTTATTTTCTGGATTGTGTTCCTGGAGAGGCTAAAAGCAGTGAAATATAATAAGTCACTAGGTAGGTAACCCTCAAGTCTTGTCAGTTAAGGACCATGTTCGCACCTTCTTTCGTCTTTACTTGGTCCCACACATGAAGGAGCCTGCCACAAAATGATACAAATCAACCAACTGCCTCATCAAAGAAACCTGTTCCCTCGCTGCACTTGTCTTTGAGAATTACGTGTATCCATCAGAAGGATATCATACGGCGCGAATCGACGATTCTCTCGATGTTGCGCTGAAGAGAGTCAAAACGCATGAAATTGCAAGATTCGCTTTCCAAATGATTGATAACTCCTGCAAGGGTTTTGTAATCACGGCCACAACTACGGTTGGGGCAGTGATAGAGGGTCTGCTTGTGTACCGACGAGTTCAAGTGGGAGTCCAGGCTGTGTAGCGCGCTGAAGAGTCGGTGACAGAGATAGCACTCGTAGGCTTCGGCGGCCGTATTGTAGGCTCGCTCCGTAGCATTGTAAGTCGGAGAGCTGTGCCACTCCAAAAGATTCTTTGATATGATGCCTTTGGGATCGCGTTTTCGGATGGCTTCATAGAGCTTGTCGCGATCAAGAGGTGCGCTGGGACAGCCGCCCCGCTCGAGGTGATGGATGAGACCGGTGGCCGTGTTGCGCGGCTGGTTGCAGAAGGGGCACTGAAGGGCGCTGCTACCGCGATGGGCCCGAGAGTTCAGATGCTGCAGCACAACAGTTAGTGATATGAGGCTTATTCTTAAGCGTCAGTCGAGATTTACCTGGCGAATGCTGTTGTAGTTTTTGAAGTAACGGTCGCACGGGTCACAGTAGTGGTGATCCTGGACCTCATGGTCGCGGAGATCCTCCTCATCGGAGAAGCAGTCCGAGCAGTCGTCACACTCGTACCCAGGGTCATCAGTGTCGACGTCACTGGCCCAGTGACTGAGGGCGTCCATGTGTTGCTCGACTGCATGGCGGTTGCAGAAATAACGATCGCAAGACTCGCACTCGTTAAGAGGGATCTGATGGCCGGTCGCGTTGAGGTGTTGCCAACGCGAGTGCCAGCCCGCCGGAAACTCCCGCCAGCACGTTCCGCAGGTGAAGGTCATATTGAGGATGCCAAATTGGTGAATGAGACTGTGAGAAGGAGGCGAGAGGGCAAGAGGTGCGGCTGAGGCTTGCTGTAGCAACTCGAGTCCTCAACGAAGTGAAAGAACGTGATGAGGTACGAAAGAAAGCAGCAAAAGCCAAGAGAAGATGGGCGACTCGGGTGACTATGCCTGTTGGCAAATAGATAGAGGAAAATTCGCACTACTCAAGCCACATAACAGAAGAGCGTGTTTTTGTTTGTGGATGGAAGATGGAGAAGGGAGATATCGGCGAGGGTGCTCTGGAGGTGAAGGAGGAAGGTCCAACAGCAAACGCGTCAAGCCCTAACAAGAGGCCGAAATGCGGGGATGTGCAGGCACATTTGTTGCAGCCTGTGAGGAGAACGAGGAAGGCGCCTCCTTTTGCACTTGCCCACCTTGTCCGACCGCGCCTTCTCTTTCTTTACATCCTTTCCAGTAAAAGAAAGGAAGGTCACGAGACATTAGGCCGCAATACTTCACTGAGGCCGCGGCTTTCGTTTCATGCCGAGTCTTGAACTCTTCAATGATCATAGCATGCCAGGGAATCATACATATTCAACCGGATACTCTGCGCCACCTTACACACTCTGGTGCCTTTGATATTGGAGAAGGTGATGCAAATTTTCTCACTATCTATGACTATGGCTCTGGGCGAGGAGCCCGTATCGATATCTACCCATCAATGACTGCATTTTTGTTGCTTCTGATAAATACCATTTGTGTTATTATTCTCAATCTATCTGCCAGGCAGAAAACCTCTCAGTAGAAGTTTTCTTCCGCTGCAGCCTTGCAAAGCTGCTGGACACATCTCAAACCAGCCTCTAGCGCGCCCTGGATCCAGCCATGTGAGTAGCTGGCTTGCTCTCCAGCGAAAAAAACACTCGATCTCTATCGGTGTCACACATCATTTCACTAGGTAGTCGAGCGAACTGGCTTCAGGGAGGATGGAGTGAAGGTTCTCGGCCGCCACCCTGATCCGCCGAGCGGGAGACGTGGCCCCAGAATTATTGCGTCTTGCTGGAACGTATACGCGGCCATCACCGGACAGCAGCTGCTGTGTTCGAACTGAGAGTTTCCCATTCTCACTAAAAGCATGGCGTGCCGGATGGGCAGGTCGGTGACCAAGCCCCCATCCAAGCCCTGTTTTTTGCTCTCAAAGACCTCATTCCACCATCGTTTTTTGTCCTGCACCAGCACCTTGGTGACCTCGACATAGCGGACTTCGCGTATGGCCTCCTTCTGCTTCGGCTTAAAATGCCACGACTTGGAATCGCGAGGATGACGTAGTCGCTTACAACATCTCGCTTCTCCGCAGCTGGGGTCTCATAGGCAACCTGGGCCTTGGCAAATTTAACTCCGACTTGGTCTGTCAAGTCGTCGATGCGGAATGCGCGAGCTCCGGAAATGACATTGTGTCTATCAGCGGCTCTTCGCTCCTCTCCGGGGAGATGGAATGTCTTGGGCACAAGATTCATGCCGCCTCACAACTGCTTCATCTTGGCCGCCGCACCGACTTGGTTGCTCGACAGGGATGCGTCATTGAGTGATTCGATGAAGCCGTTCTCAAAGATAACATGGGCGTTTCCTAAATCGTAGAGCTCCACTGCATCGTCACTCCACCCCGCCACCTCCGTCAGGGACGACCGAAGCGTGTACTTGTCGTACTTCTTCGTGATCGCTTTGTACCCGCCTTTACCTTGGGTGGTTTCCCCTTCTAAGGCTCGGCGTTAACCGCTAATACCTGGAAAGTTTTGACCACAGGCTTGATGGCGTGTTCAAAGAGTTGATCTCACCTCCGCCTACCCTGGTTCTCTTCACGCCTCCTTTCATAGTCGTGTTAAGAGCATCAATAGCTTGCTAGGACTAAAAATACCTTGCTATGCAATTGCAAGGGCTTCAGTTGGGAACCAAAACCAGTGGGCGGAGCAATTGCGGAAATGGCGGAAGAAGGGTGGAGTTGCAAGACCATCGCGTAGTCCACAGTGGCGCAGGTCGATTCGAGATATAGTAAGCGCACTTTTCGGACTCTCGAGAATTGCGAGACGCAGTTGGATAACTTGCCGTTCCGAGAGGCCATGAGGACTTATAATTACACTAGTTGCCGGCAACATTGAGATGAGTAAACGAGTGGTCATCAAAGCTCAGCATCTACAACACTTTCACAATGGGTCCGAACCTCGTAACTATACTCCTTACATCAGTCACAATCTATGTGCTGAGCAGACTGATTACCGTCTTTTTCTCTCCCCTTAACAAGTTTCCCGGTCCATGGTACGCGAAATTCACTGGCCTTCCTGGTACAATCGCCACGCTTTCGTATCGCCAGGCCCAATACTACCACCGACTTCATGAAAAGTATGGCCCTTTCGTTAGGGTATCTCCTAACCAAATATTTGTCTCCGACCTCGAGGCATTCAAGAAGATTCACAAGGTTGGGAGCAACTTTATGAAGGCGGATTCCCACCATTTCTTCGGTCCAACGGAGCCCGGGCAGCCTCCGTATGGACTATTCGCAATGACGGACAAAGCAGATCATTCACGAAGAAGAAAGTTATTAGCAAGGGGATTCACCACCACATCACTGCGTAACGGCTGGGAAGTTATTGTCCGGGAAAAGATGATGGACGCAATTGAAGGCATGAGACGAGACGCAGCGATTCAAGGCGGAGAGGTTGACGTTAGAAAATGGTGGGTTCTCATGGCCTCTGACACCATTTCGCGACTGATGTTCGGGGTGTCTTTCGATGGACTCAAGACCGGAAAGGTATTCACACTCTGCTAGTTGAAGCTTAGTACCGCAGCTGACAACCTGCAGGAGGATCCTTGGTTCAACGAGCTGAAGATTGCCAACATTGGGGTCTTCTTGGCGATGTCTTTCCCCGTATTTTATGCTACTGCCAAAAGGCTACCAGTCATAGGAGGTTTTCGGATCTTCAAGGCACACAAGGCGATTCTCAGGAAGGGACAAGTTGCCGTTGAGAACAGTAAGAAGAGCTCTGGTAATGGAAGCACCAGCCTCTTTTCCAAAGTGCTGGAACAGGCCGGAGAGGAGGAAAAGTGTCTCAGCGACCTCGATATCTCTGTGGAAGCTGCATCTTTTATGGTTGCCGGTACAGACACCACCTCAAACACTCTAACATATGTCATCTGGGCAGTTTTGTCTAGATCCGATCTACAAGAAAGCCTCGAAAAGGAACTCGCCGACATAGAGGAGCCACTGACGGACGCGTCACTAGAGGCCGTTCCGATTCTCAATGCTATCATCGAGGAGACTCTCCGACTACATGGGGCTGCACCAACGCCACTGCCCCGAACTGTTCCCGAGGAGGGAGTAGAGCTTGGAGGTCATTTTGTGCCTGCCGGTGCCTTGGTTGCGACACAGGCTTGGACTTTGCATCGAGACCCTAGAATCTTTGTTAACCCGGAAACGTATATATACTCCGCTGTTAAACAAACCTCATGAGCTAATGGTTGAGCTGGCACAGGTTCGACCATACTCGCTGGCTACAAGACGGTCCAATTGCGCAGTCCGCGGTTGCAAAGGCTGCCTTCACGCCATTCGGTGCAGGATCCCGTTCTTGTATTGGAAGGCACCTTGCATACATGGAACTGCGCTTCGGGACAGCCATGTTCTTCCGGGCCTTCGAAGGGACAAAGTTGGCTCCCTGTACGACCCCAGAGAGCATGGAAATGGCTAGCCTTGCTGTTGTCGAGCCGAAGGGCAAAATTTGCACGGTAGTGCTGCCAGGATTTAAACCTGCGTCATGGGGCCAATAAACGTCTTAGGCATCGAATAGCTTGGCAGAAGCTGCCGCGAATTTCCCCTTTGTAGGCGCGATAGGTTACTTACCCTCCAAACGTTATTCTAGTTAATCTACAAAATCTTTAGGACAAGAGCGCCTACTTTTACTACACACGTCATTAGTCTAAGTATGGTGCTAATGGTTTAAGCCTGGTAAACCCAGGGCAATTGCAACGCATCCTATCAGTTCAACATCCTGGAAACCCCACGTGTAAGGACCAATGACGCGAAAGCAATGATTTGACGGATGGATGTTAGCTTCAGGATTGCAACAGTCGGAGCGCGCATGGTGATCTGTGGTACAGTGGAGAGAATGGAAGTTACCATTGATCTCCGTAGCATGGTCGAAAACACTGAGTTAAAGGCCATGACCTGGCGGCTAGTTCGCGGATTCCTGAATTGTTCCCCAAGGCAGAGAAACAAGAAGTGAATTGGTCCCGATATGCCAAATCAGCAGAGCTTCCAGAACATGTCCGATCGACTGGTTTCGTCCTCAAGATCAAGACAGGCCCGTCATTGGCAAAAACATTGCCGAATGCGATCAAGCTGTATGTTAGATGGTCAATGCTTGGTCGCATCCGGACCACGGATGACAAAAGTGAGATCTAAAAGTGAGATCGGCAGTGGGAGACTGCTGGACTTTCCTGGTTATCAGGAAATGCCCGTCGGGCGGCTCCAGATTCCAAACAGTAAGCAATCACTTTTCGCTTTGCCACTACTTCCCCCTTGCCTGCCTGCTGGGTCAGGGTTGGAATAATTTCCATACCTACTGCAAGATAAGTGGTCTAACGTCGCCAAGCTTCATTGAAGTCACGATCTCTCATCAAGCCCAGTCGTTCACCAATGTCCAGTCAACCTAGGTTGCAAAATAGTGCCGATAAAGGTGCATTTTACTCGAACCACTGCTTGCTTCATATATAGACTTCTAGTAGTCCCAGCCAAATTCATTTCGAACTCCTATTTCAGATTTCGCAATTAAATCATCGTTGCCCCTACATCCCTTCATCGATAACGCCAGAGACAGGTCTCACCCTAATCCGCCCTTGAACAATGAGGATCGCCTTCAGCTGGAGCCAATAAGCATGACTCCCGCTAGCCATATCGAGCTAAGCTTAGAAGTGCCAAGAGCACGCTGCCACTGATCTCTGTCCCTGGCTTGCCTCTCCACGGCATTGGGACGAAAGCTGATCGGTAGCTACATTGACAGGTGAGACACTGTGAGACCGGCCAGTCTGGCCTTACCCTTTGATGCATTGTCTGTTTCCGTCATCCAGTGGCCCCTGATGTACTTCAATTGACGCAGTGCTGCTGTACCCTCTCCTGTCTGATATCCCTCGACCTGCGCAAACTTGTCACCGGTTTGTTGCAACACCAACGAGCAACCCTTGCTCGAGTGTCACGTTGAGCTTCATTGGCAAGCCGCGTTTCAAGCAAGCAAGATGTTGGCACCTCGCTTGCTCGTTCTTCTGTTAGGCAGTTATTATGGTTTGGTTTCAGCTGTAAAACAACTAAGTCTAGAGGGTATTCCGAGCTGCGCTGTAGGCTCCCTTTCTCAAAGAGCCCTCGATGCACTCTATCACGCTGACACTTGCCTTCTACAGGTCAATTGCATGATACAAGCGCTTCCGGAGACAACTTGCTCAGCGACCGACCAAGCTTGTCTCTGCGCAGACTCGAACTTCATTGCCGCCGTCGAACCCTGCACACGTTCGCTATGCACTATCAGAGAGAGCCTTGGTGGGTAACGTGATCCTGGAACAATGAGCATGTACTAAGAGAACTACAGTTGCCACGAATGCGACCTGGTCGCTGTGCGGGTTTTCCTACACCGACGAGACGACGAAGATCCGCTGGGTCAGCGGTGTCGTCACTATTTGTGCAACCGTCTTCATGGCGATGAGACTCACGACCAAGGTCGCGAAGCTATCAGTATGGGGCGCTGATGATACAGTCGCTACCGTCGCATTTGTGAGAAAACCTATGGGCTACTGTTATGATGCTTTTTTCATGGGCTGACATGGTGGATGAAGGCCTTGATTATTGGCTTGTATGTCGAGTCATTTTACTGTGAGTGAACATGAAGGCAAGGCGGACCACGGTGTTCCTGATCGCTAATGGGTCCAAACATAGTTGCTGAGGCAGGTCTTGGGCATGACATCTGGACGTTACGAGATTATGAGATCACACATTTTCTCAAGGTAGTCTGCACCAGCCTCCTGGCCGCCGGTTATGCTGACTGTATCTCTAGCTCCTCTTCATCCTCGAATTCTTCTACCTCATTGGGTTGGCCGTGATCAAAGCATCAATCTTGTTCTTCTTTCTCAAGATCTTTCCCGAAAGACGCTTCCGTACGATTATTTGGGTTCTGCAGTGCCTGAACATGCTGGTCTGCATAGTTTTTGTCATTCTCTGCTTCGCTCAATGCCGTCCATTTACGCATTTCTGGACGGGTTGGGACGGCCAGCACGAGGGCAAATGCCTCGACTTGAACAGGATTGGGCTTACTCACGTCGGGCTCAATATTCTGCTTGATATTTTTATGCTCATCTTGCCGGTCACGCAGATCTACAAGCTGCAGATGGACAGGAGGAAAAAGATTGGCGTGATAGCGATGTTTCAAGTCGGTATCTTGTGAGTACTCCGAGATTCCAATGCAACGACGTATAACCAACAAGCTAATCAACCCTACACTAGCCTCACAGTCGTCAGCATCTTACGAATCAGAACCATGAGTGCCTTTGCAACATCTTTGAACATTACCGGTAAGTGCATTGGACGAGCTTAATTTTGCGATACTGGTCAGAGCCTCATTCTGATGCGATTCACAGCCGATTCTGTAGCTGTTGTTCTCTGGGCCTACGTTGAACTAGGCGTGGGCGTCGTCGTAGCATGCATGCCCAACGCTTGGCAATTATTGAAGATGATCCCTTCCAAGGTGACACAGCTGACGACTACGGTGGCATCAAACATTGGCTCATCCGTCAGCCGTACGCGACATAACTCAGAGGCCTTTAGTGACAGGCCGGCGAAGATGTCAATTGCGGAAACCATTTCTTATCGATCCGACTCGATAGGGATGCCGTCAGCGTCGAGCTCCAGGCGTCCCAGCGACAATGATGAGCCGAAGGTTGGGATAGCACTATGATGTAGTTAGCAATAGTCTATTGAATGCTTAGCAGGGCATTTCGTGTTACTTGAGGTTACTTGGCAGTGTCTCGTTGTGATTCTGTGATTGTCGACTCTACGTCTCAACTTGCCGACGTTGTAATTAACGCCGCTGTTATGAGACATGAACAAGGCCAGGTAACATCTTCATCCCATGAGCGGGCATGACAACGCAACGGTGCACGCGTTGGTCTCTTTTCTCTCCTAGTCACTCAATCCAGCTTTCATGTGAAATCAGATTACTGCTTATCAATCGTCCAATCAAGAATCTGAATTGGAAACCAAAATACTCTCTGTCCAAAACCTGCCGTGCTTAATGACACTAGAGATGTAGGGAGTCATCGCAGGGCAGCATCGCGGCAAGGGTCAGGTATCGACCGATGCAGCAAACAAAGTTGACTACCCGGACTCTCCTTTGTGAGTCAACCAATCGTTATGGGCCTTAACGGCAGCAACGGTGGAAAAGCAATAGAATAAGCCAATCCTGTCTGAGCATCGGAGGAATAGTTCGCAGGCTCAATATGCTGTTCATTATGATTCATCCGTCGCGTGTGTCTGCATGCTGCACTTATCCTGTTCCAGCGCTAGGTTTCAATTGGGTACCTTTGTTACCAGGGTTTATGCATACGTCAAACTCGGTTCATGAGGCCTGCCACCAGTGCTTCCCCAGGACACCGTCCGATTTCTCGCCGAAACCACCCGTTCGCCCATATGGAGAAATTCATTGTCTCCAAGGCCACATGATGCTTAGTGAAGTCCCTGTTGGGTGCTTTTCAACGGTTAAGCCGAATCCAAAACAAGGCAAACGACAGCGATTAGACGACAGCAGGCAGTTTGCCCTGTCAGCCTGCCAGGTAGCACAACACGCGCTGCGCCCCCATCATCGCCAAGAATGACTCATTCTCCATCAACGAACCGGGGCCCAATCACTGGCCTTTGCAACCCACCATTACGTCCTTTCACACTGTTGACTCCAGGGCCTCGGGAACGGGTTCGGACGACCATACACAGGGGTGTCGAAAGCGCCTACGTGTTACAGCCTACACGAAGCCTGGTTTACTGAAGCCAACATCATCAGCATCGTCAGCAAGCAACAGGCATCTCATTGCGATATATATCTCTCTCCCCTTCGCCGACATTCCATCAGTCTCGTCAGACACACACACAACCAAACACCAGCCGAGCCCCCGCGTGCGCCTTTGCGTCTACATTTACGCCTCGCCGAAGACTCACATCTTATCTACGTACTTCTCGGGACACATTGCCCTCTTCCTCACTTACACCCTAAAAACCGACGCACATCACCGAGATACAAAAACCACCCTACCACCCAACATGGGTTTAGCACTACACAACAGCTCCGATGCCCTAGACCTCACCCAGCGGTACCTGTCCCCCGGCCCCTCGCAGGTCAGCAGGCCGCACCAGCGCGCCCACTACAATGGCGCCTACTACCACGCCGATGGTTCCATCGTTCTCAACCGGGAGCTCGCCGAGCACAAACTCCCTCTTCTCGATCTCGTTCTACTCACCAACCACCAAAAAGGAGCACAAAGGCATCGCCAAGCACGTCGTCGCCAAATCGGTCGTTCTACCCGGCAATGGTGCATTGGCGATGTGGCAGAGGGTCGTACAATAGCCCTGAGTGGGCAACAACTCCCTGGCGAGCAGCGTCGTCGCACGCCGTCTCTGGAGAGACAGGATGCTTTCCGGGATGCTCGCACAACAAAATTTCTCACTAGTCCACAAGATGCACGCGACATTTCCGAGCTCTATCGCGTCGGTCTTCTCTATGACGACGAGCATCTGCGCGGTCCTGGTTTCGGCTTCGATGCCATTGACCGTACTGAGCCCGAGTACACCATACGTCAGGCCAAGCAGACACGGAAGACCAAGCCCTCAGGGGTCCCGTACGACGACGACCTGCAACTGGCACTGGACCTTTCGCTTGCGGAACTTGGACACGACGAGCCCTTTGCTCAGTTTCTCTGTTCCCCCGGTCTTGAAGAGCCCTCCTCGGATGATGAATCCACCAACAGCACCAACAGCACCTACAGCGCCCGACTTGCACCCCTGCATTTCGTCTCTGAACTGGTGCACTCCCCTGAGTATTTTAGCGACAACACCCTCACCATGATGACAGACTCCGAGTCCGAATCCGAATCGATTTCATTCCCCAAAGACAATGCATGTAAGATACGTCGGAAAGGAAACCGCGAACTGCATGCTGCGAATCACGACGGTGCCAACGCCTGGATGATGCTGGGTGACGGCTCGTAGCAGGTCCGCATAGGAGATCCCCGCGCGCCGTTGGGTCTTGACTGTGACATTTGGCGAGGCAGATGCGCCCCCAAACGGACTGGCCCTCACCAGCCCAGTATTTTTTTTCAGTTGTAGAACCGCACGATTTCACAGCATTCTTGCTTTCCAGGAGTTATATTTGGCTAAAACAGCTGTGTGCTCGTGGTCGAATGACACTGAGCTCGCTGTGGGATTTGTACGAGATGGAAATAAAGGGGGTGCCGCCAAGGAAAGGCGCCGCATAGATATTCAGAATTGACAACATCATTTTCCAATTTTCCTCCAAAATCTTGGTCGCATGAGTCTAAATATCGTAACTCCCATGGCACTCTCTTCAGCCACTGCTTGGTGCGGCTGTTTCTCTTCTGTGAGCCAAGAGCAAGCTTACAGAATTAACTGGAAACCTGGTCGATTGCGTGTGGCGGCTGCTGCTGACAGTCAGGCGTAAGGTGCAACGCAACATAAGACCGATGATATCTTCCTCCTCATACGCAAAACCGCATTTGCAGCTGTGAATTGTTCAAACGTGGCATTGGAGCACCCAAAGCCACTAGTTGCCATACCGCAATCTATTTGTAACCTTACGAACGAATGTACGCATTCCTTTCCTCTCTCGACCACCCCAGCTAGCGTTGGCTCTACCCTAACTTCGTCCTGCAATAATCACTATCAGTCTTGCTACCACAAACTCCTCGGCAAGCGCGCCGCTTGAGAAATGCCGTTTCTGTATGGACTTCGTGGTCGCGGTGGAGACCCCCTACGTTGCACGAGTAATTGACCCAAGCCAACGAGCTCAATGGCTCTTTAAGGACAGAAATCTGGGCTTTCCTAAGCTTGCAGAAAGTGCCATTCGAGGATGTCGGGGGTGTGCCTTTCTACACCAGATGCTTCATACACATTGGAACAATCAGGGCTCTGGATCAAGGCGGTAGTATTTCGCGAGCGACACCAACAGTCCAACCCAACAACACAAATTGAGCATCTCATGGGTCGAGATAGATGACGAGGCCAAACTGCCAGAGACCTTTGGAGGCTGCAATATCAAGTATGAGTCGTCTCATGGGTCTTCGTTTATTTTCAGTCCTCGGGTCCTAAGCTTCCAAGGTACGCAAAAACTGCCAGCATTTTGTATCCTATCGACTTGAACCAGGCTTACTTCTCGACAATCTATAACACTAGATATCTTGTCTCCAATGAACGTGGGAAAACTACACCACGCTTTGAAGGAATATGTCACCACACATGGTGCTTGTCCAAACTTCAGACACAAGCCTTCGTCAAAGAGACTTCTCAATGTTAAGAAAAGGGGTTTGTAAGACTAGAAAACACAGAAGGCCGGGACCCCAAATACGTCGCATTGATTTACTGTCTGGGGGGGCAAAATAACCTCGACCTAGGCCTCGACGACACCAGAACATTATTGTTGATGTACAGAGAAGGCGACATAGAAATACTAGGGGGATGGCAGTCGTTTACTAATCAGAATCTGACTAGCTTTCTATCCGTCCAGAAATCAAGCAAGATCGGGCCGGAAAAATATCACGAGAATTAGGCACGACTTGTCTGGTCATTGGTGAGATCAAACTGGGTGATCCGAAATACAGACACTTTGCGTTCTCCGGGGTTGCAGAAAGGTATACTGCGGTTTCTGGCCTGCAAACTTTACTTGAGTTAAGAGAAGAGTGTCTTGTCGAACAGCTGGTCTCGTGGACTCCGGACCCGACACCGTCACCTCTACTGGACATAGATCTTCCATTATGGACCTTGGCTGGCGTTCAGGTGGCCTCGAAATAGCTTTGCCCCTGATTCAACATTTGTATACAATCTCCGAGAGCTTTGTGCACGAATCGAAATGATAAATGATTCGAAAAATGCAAAATCGGTCAAATTGATCATTCGTACTAGGTTTCTCACTACGGTTAAAAAACGGCAATTTCCTCAAGTATCAAATTAAATGGATAACGGACAAGAGATTCTATGTTTCACTTCGCTCCAAGGGCTTTGCACGACCGACCAATTTTGATCCAGGCGTCAAATGCCGCTGCAGGGCAGACCATGAAGCCGAGGACTGCGAGGCGTTACGCACCATCTCAACACCTAGACGAAAGGTCTCTGCGCTTCTGATAGGACCGGCAAAATTCAGCTCTCGTATAGCGCAAGGCAACAGAGTTTTTTGGTTTTTTCTTCTGGTTGAGCCTACGGAGAACGTGACTTGTCAGCCAAGGTTGCGTGCATACCGTCGGGTTGGAGCACTTGATTTACCGGCTGGCATTATGAATGAGTTCGACCAAAATTTTGCAGGTGGCTTCCAAAGCGACTTACGGAAACTGTGGTTCTAGTCTAGACTCCTTGGATCCTCACTGTTCGCACGAGAAGTGGGACGTGACATCGAATTCAGCGCTAGCTACAGACAATAGCGATGCGATGGTAGCTAGGACCGGGATGTGACGGAAGGGCTCCATGCCGTGCAAACTACGTCACAGACTTTAGACTTTTGGTCCAAGTCCAACCTCGATCACTCAACAATCGTTCAGGAATTCGACATCACCGTTTGTTTTGATCATTTGGTTTCTGTTAGTGCCGCCACAAAATATCAACTTTTCAACATGACCATCGACCACACTTCACCAAGAAATCCTCAAACAATCAAAGTCAGCGACCGGAGCACATGGCTTGAAGCGCTTAGGACCGACCGACCCGTTCTCATCCACCTTAACGCAGACACGACGTGGCTCATTCAATTGCCGTACCCGCCTTCCATCACTCCGCCCTCTGGTCGGAGACGATTCAATATCCTTCTCGATCCATGGCTGCAGGGTCCACAAACCGACGTCGCGTCATGGTTTTCGACGCAATGGCACGTCGTTGAGCCTAGCGTGAATACAATGGATCAGCTCAACTCGATACTGGCGGGCCTTGAGGAGGGTGCGGAAGGGTCAAAGGTAACAAACAGCTCGTACGTTGATTTGGTCGCCATGTCACACGAGTTCACCGATCACTGCCACCAGCCAACTCTTAAAGAGCTTCCCCCTTCAACTCCGGTTTTTGCTCCCGACAAGGCTGCCCGACTGATCCGGTCATGGAAGCACTTCAACACCGTGACCACTATTCCGTACTTTTCATCGGCGACCAAGGACTGGACAACTGACCTGAGCATCGCGGGGTTGCCTTCTTGGGTTGGCATCGGACGCGTCGTCACGAGTGGGAACGCTATGTATTTCCACTCCGCAATCATGGTCGCGTTCGATCTCGGGAATCCGGAAACGATACTGTACTCTCCTCATGGCATCCAGGCATCCGATTTAGCATGTGTTCGAGAGTCTGGTTTCTCTACATTGGCAATGCTGCACGGCCTCCACGACGTTCGTATTTGGATGACCAAGCAACTGAATCTTGGGGCCATGAATGGAATTCAAGCCGTTGGCGTAACTAACGCACGCTATTGGGTTGCGACACATGATGAGCCGAAGAAGGGCACCGGCTTTATAGCTCCTATGCTTTTACGGACACAGTACACTTTGAGGGAAGCAGTTGATGCAGAGGAAATAAGGATGCGATGCAAAATTCCGGAGTATAAGTTTGTCGAACTAGGCTCCGGTGACGGTGTATTGTTGCAATAGTTAACCACTTCCCCCCCTTACTATTTGATAATACTCTGGCCACATACTCTGACCATTACTTATATTAAGCACTAGGCCACTTGCGTCGATGGACGTTCTGCATCTTCTCTATCACCAAATTTGGGCTAAATACCATTATTATCAATTGCGTTGCCACTCACATTGCTGTTTAGGAGCTTTCCAACCTTGATGTCTTTATACTACAGGAAACATGGAATAACTCGTCAAATAACAAACCAATCAAGTCGTCTGCTTCGCTACTTGGCGTGGGCATGTCCCTAAAAAGTCTTAGGCTCCATGCCCGTAAGGCAGCCACACAACTGAAAACTAACAGCATGATTCTCCACAAACATCACATGATGCACATCGTGGTATTTTGTCTCAGTCTTAGACGCATACAGCCTATGCAAGCTTAGGGAAGAATCACAGCCTTAGGCGCGTACAAAGCCTGCTGCAGCCGCGCCGCAATTGAGACATAAATTTTCCTAGTTGAAACCACTTATACGGCAGGATTGCGGAGTCACGGAGCGTTCGATGAGATCAGTAGTATGATACGTTTTCATTGATGATGAATGCGATGACTGAGTCTATGATCTTCTTGGCTTGAAGAAATAAAATGGTGTTGGACATGTTGGACTGTGTCGCCTAGGAATGGAATACCCTGTCGAAATACTCCAGTCAACGTCAAACCCCAGGATACTGCCCGGGCTACAAGGTTGAAAAGGGCACTTACCAGACCTCAGGCAACTATATTGATAGTCAAGTGACTTAGAAGCACTAAGATTAAAATTCGTTGTTGTTCTTTGGATGAAACAGCTTTGTTTTGATGGATTCTGTACTCGAAACTGGGGGATATTGTCGATGAAGACCATCTGGTACATCGCGCATGTAATGAGCCCTGTGTTTAGTACATTCTTCTGTATAAAACCATACCAAGTGTCTGTATTCACTCGGAAAGAAGAAGCAACATTCAATGCAAATGATCTATTGCTTCAATGTAACTTAGCACAAATTTTCAATCACAGCGCTGGTCGCTTGATTAATCTTCAAGGCAGTGCTCAAAGGTCTTGAGAGAACTATCTGGTAATTAAGGGTAAATGTCGAATACTGTTTTAAGATCCAGCGATTATATGTCTAGTTGGTCATAAACGGCGGCTGTGATGTTCAGATTTCCTTGATGACAATGTTATGTAAGGAATGCGGTTAAATCGCTGGACAAGCCCCGGAAAGAAAGGTTACATTCCTTCAATGCATGCAAACAAACTTTTCAGGTCTTCTCATTGTTGTCCTGCGTGGCTTTAGCTAGATTCATAGTCCAAAAATGAATCTCGCGCCAGCCATGTGCTTTCCTTGAAAGAGCGTGCCCCAAAAGCTTCATTTGACAATACATACAATTGTTCAGACAACCCGGCTTGGTCGTAAACACCCAGATGCGCAATTGGATATTCGATAGAGCTAATGCACACCAAGTCGTTCCTTGGTCTGCGTTTTGATGTTGCCGCAATCAAGCATCGGCGCCTGGCCAACTCATTTTCGAGCCCACTTGTCGAAACGAAATTCTAGTCGATTGTCTCTGGGCAGAGGCACAGACGATTGGGACCTTCCTGATATAGCTTGGAGGCATTTCCAACTTTCTCTACAGGATTTTTGGGTGGCTTCATACTTCTCAATACTCACTCATTGTATTCGCGCGGAAACAAAGTTTCATTGTTAGTATTGTGCAGTCGTTTGCAACATTATATGCCCTGGTGAAGCAGCCACCGAACAGGCGGCAGGAGCCTCTCTTCTTGCTAACGTCAATTGCTAGGGCAGAGCTCATCACACTCAAAGGGTGAACCTATCCTTAGTCCTCGATCAAGATGTTCAATTACTCTATGTCAATTTTCACAATCTGCACTCATCTCACTACTATTTTGAAAAGGAATGGACTTGGCCAGATGTGTTCCTTGTCTCGCAGACGACCGTAACCTCGAAGGCTGTTTCTGGACTTAACGAACACACACGTTCACGATCATTTGAAGCCTAGTAGTGGGCTTGAAGTAAAGGAGTTGAATTTTTGTCTACCACTTGTAATTTCCTCGTTGTCTTAAGTATTGGCTTTGCACTTGACGATCTATTAACTCAAGAGTGACGAATGCTGACCAGGATACCCCGTAACCTGTGCATGCCCTCAAACTTCTCAAAGACAACACGAAAGATGAAAGCCCCAAATCAGGGCACAATAAGCTTTAAAATGATTCCTCAACTCTTTTAGGGAGATAGACAACGCGCAGCAGTCGAATGCGCCTTAGGCGGGTACAGTTTCTGTGGGAAATCTAGTAAGCCGGGCTGGAATAGTAAACGAGGGGCTTTCATTCTGCTATGCTTGAAGTAGCCTCGACCGTAGGCTGCTGTGTGAAAACCCGTACCAATATGTAAAAGCGTTCTGTACATTACAATGAGCAGTGATGTTCATAAAAGGAGACCAAAATAGATTGTGATGGTTAATTGTAACTGCTCGTCACTTTGAAGGGTGTTGTGGGCGATACATGCTGCTGAGTATTCCTGCCAACGATTATTTAAAACCTGCAGATGCAGCCTGTTCCAATTGTCTGTCTCCGGTGGATATTCAACTTCGTCCTGCCGTAAATGGCCATAGCCTACCTCCGGTGGGAGAAAACGAGGTATTTCATTGGCTCGGGGAGTCGGATTTGCTGTCACCCCTGAACGACTCGATCCTGGTCTGCAGGATGCAGGTCTTGCATCTCGGAGACCAAACAACACAAACATCCCAGTACAAAGGAGGGGTTTCTCCCCCTCCAACCGAGAAAATCTCTCCTCACTTTCCAATTCTTTGATTCCCTTCGAGAATTCAGCGGTTCAATTCTTTCCGAAGATGTCGAGCAATCCCGGTCATAACACAGTTCAGTCAACGGCGAATACCCCGGCAGACGCGGCGGAGTCGGCCGTCGCTCATATCCCCAGCACGGCACAGCCAGCGGCTGCTTCCGTTCCGGCAGAGACACCAGAATTAGAAGTCGCTCCAGTGCCTGTCGTGCGTCGTACCTTTTTCTGGTAGCGCATTGTCATCCGTACTAACCTTTCATTCTCCCAGGATCCCGCAGTCGATGACTCTGATGCTTCTACCGACACTCAAAGGTTAGAGTGTGAGCTATTGACCGTGGTATTACTGGCTAAAATCTGTTCCAGTGTCTTCACATCCTCTACAGCATCAGTCACCGACAGTGTCCGGGAGTATCGCGAAATTCACGGGCGGAGTTTCACCCAGAAGACGGAGTATTGGGGGCCCAACGATGAACAGCAAAATGATGCTCTGGACTTCAAGTGGGTTTCAAGTTTCAATTTTCACGATTATACTACGGCGGACCATTTTCTCACGGGAAATACGATAATATAGTCATTACTGGCTTACAGACTTCCTTGACAACAAATTGTTCTTAGCTCCGATTGGCGATAGTCCACAAGTAAGCAAGCCTTCAATGCCCCAGACTGGCCTGCTAGTTTGCTGACAACGTGTTCAGAACGTATTGGACATCGGCACCGGTACTGGAATCTGGGCCATGTGAGTCAAGAGAAACATTCTACAATTGTACAACAGCTAAGCGATGGTTCTCAAGCGATTTCGCTGATACATTCCCATCGGCAAATGTAATCGGCGTTGACATTTCCCCTATTCAGCCTGCATGGGTACCTCCGAACTGCAGATTTCAAATTGATGACTTCGAGAAGGAATGGACGTTTAACGAAAATTTCGACTTCATCCATGCCCGAAACCTCGAAGGTTGCATTGCGGATTTGCCAGGACTGTTTGAGCAATGCTTTACCTACACGAAGCCAGGAGGATGGTTCGAGATCCTAGAGTTTGACATTGAGGTTCGCTCGCAGACTCTTGGAGAACTAGACGAAGATCACATCTTTAAAAGGTGGCACCAGCACATGCTGGTTTCTTCGACCAAGTTGGGAAAGCCGCATGGCAACGCGGTTGACCGTAAGCTTGCGAAGGCCATGGTCAACGCTGGCTACGTTGATGTAGTTGAGCGAAAATGGCCTATTCCTATTGGACCTTGGCCTGCTAAACCAGAGATGAAGAGACTTGGAATTTGTACTTTGGACTTTCTCGAGCAATCGATCGAGGGATTCGGTTTATTTCTGCTCAAAGAGATACTGGGCTTCACGTACGAGGAAGTTCAAGTCACGCTAGCCGAGCTGAGAGCTGCGCTGCGCAATCCCAAGAACACACCTCTTTACTACCTGTAAGTAAAGCAGTTGTGAATCAATAGTTGCATGGAGACTAACTTGGCGGACAGGCATGTGGTTTACGGTCGCAAACCAGTGGAAACAGAGGAAGATCATGGAAGTGCCCCTGCTACAGCATGATTGTGTTATTGCAAGACGACGAGAGCATGCTGTTGTTAGTCAACAGTCTCATCATGATTCTTGATGATGAGCGATGACTTGTTTCGGGTTATCTGATGGATTCAGATGATTTTGCAAAGATCGCCTGGATAGAAGGAACTATGAAACCTACCGAGCCGTGCTCGACTCTTTTCTCAGCCCTTATACTTCTCCATCTAGTTACTTGACTACAAAACTTCATAGCTTCGGGGTATTAGCCAAAAGAAAGCTCCAACCAGAATTCCGTAAACTCGAAATTTACCATCAACTTTTGGGAAATGGCTTCTATTGCTTTAGATGAAATAAAAACGTTATTGCTTGCGGATGCTTAAGACCGAGATCTTCTGGCAGGCAGGCAAGTTATCAATGCCCTTCTCGACATTAGTCTCAACAACTTCATGAATTTCTCCGTCTTTCCCTCGGCTATCAAATTCCGAGTTCCGAAGCTGGAAGTGCTACTCGAGGTCTTGCCCAAGTCTAACCATATTTACGAATCAATATTAGGCATGGTAACAGTGGGGTAAGGGTTCCTATATTGATTCTTGTTCTCTTATGAAGTATCTTAGAATCTTTTTTATCTACATATGTGTCTATGTGTGTGTTTGTGTGTAGACTAAGACTCTTTTCGGTCTTTCTCGTAGCATCTTACTGTTTTCGTGATGCCTTCTTGCTGTCGACAATAACAATCTAATGACAGCTGGTGCCCTACCGCACTTAGCGCAGACCCGGACGAACAAAATGGTGATGTGCATGGTTAGAGTCAATCAAGTCCTTCGAGTTGAGGTTTCCAAGGTGGAAGTGTGAATCAGATTTGTTGTCAAAGTTTTCTTCTGTACTACTGGACTGCTGTTCCTAGTTTCCAGTCCGAGATGCACCGAGTATCTCCCTGCTTGTGAAAGCACATGGCTCAGCTTCAAGCTGTAAATGGTGTCCACGACTTCCAAGGCTGAAACACTGGTAATCATAAGTACACATACGTTCACAAGTTTTAAAGAATTTCATGCCGCAGCACCACATAGTCCGCGGTATCTTGGAAGGCGACAGTGCTGTCTGTCTATGATGCAATTAAAGATTTGTTTGAGGGGTATCGATTTGCAGTCAAACACTATGTGCACCTCAAAAAGAAATAGTGTGTACAGCCATGTCGTATTTTCCTATAACGCGCGCATCCGGAACAAGGGCCTCGATACGCTGGGGCCACTGGCGAAACATTTAAGAGTACCAGTTGTTAGGGGTCCACTTGACCTATATATGTTGTTAATGATCTGCATAACTCAACAACTAGTACAGAGTTTTACTTACGTAGCTAGCATCAATCTTCTTCAGATCAGGGACGCCGAGGTTACCGGCATCGATGGCGATCTCGTGCTTGAGGAGCTGAATGGCCTTCTGAACACCTTCCTGGCCGAAAATGTTGGAAAACATGATGGGGCGACCAAGACCGACAGCCTTAACACCAAGGGCAAGGAGCTTGAGGACATCAGCGCCGTAGCGGACACCACCGTCGGCGTAGACCTCGATCTTCTTGAAGATCTCGGGGTCCTTCTCATAGATCTCAAGGGCAACCTCGAGAGAAGAGGGGGAACCGTCGAGCTGGCGACCGCCGTGGTTGGAGAGGACAATAGCAGGGACCTTATTCTCAATGGCAGCCTCGGCGTCCTCAACGGTCATGATTCCCTTGATGATGATGGGGAGGTCAGTCATGCTGGAGAGCTTGCGGTACTCATCCCACGTGATAAGGGAGTAGTCAGAATCAGCGGAGGTGACACCGAAGCGGGCAGCACGGTGACGGTTGCCATCGGCGGCGGAGTCAACAGTGTAGACAATGCCGTTGGCGCCAGAGGCCTTGATGCGGTCGAAGAGGATCTGGGTGGCGGTGTCATTGGAGGTAAGGTACACCTGCTGGAAGGCGACCTGACCCTCGGCCTTAACCTCGGCGATCTGCTCAATAGTCTTGGCAGCGTAGAGAGCCGGCATGTAAAGAATGTTCTCGGCAGCAGCGGCTTTCATAAGGTTGAGCTCAGCATCGACGTGAGCGTAATCAGCACGGGCAGCAGGGCTGATGAAGATAGGGGCAGAAAAGTTGTGTCCGAGGATAGTAGTACTATGTAAGTCAGCATCTTGAACCTGAACTGGAGTTCACCTAAACAATGGCCTGGACTTACGGCAGGGTAGACTCGATGTTCGTGATGTCAACCATGGTACGGGGACGAAGGCGGTAGCGGCCGAAGACCTCTAGGTTGTTGCGGTAAGACCATTCACCAGCAGCACCGTTGCGGTAGTAGGTGTAGTTGCGGGCAGGGAGGTAGTTGCGCGCGGCGTACTCAAAGTCAGGAAGGCCAACCATCTGCTTGAGGTCAGGCAGAGCACCGACGGCGAGGTCACCAAGGGCAAGTTCAATGCCAGTGTCGGGCTCGTTGATGAAGGGGCGAGTGGCAGCAGCACCAGCCGCGAGGGCAGAAATGATAGCAGCACGCATGTTGTCAAGTAAGGAGTGAATAGTAGTGAGTGAAGACAATGAGCGTATGTGCGATGAACGAGATAGACTGATCGCCTGGGGGAGCGGCGCCCTATAAGTCTAAATTTTCTCTTCTCCAAATAACTAACTAATCGTCGACCCTCACCAAGTTTTCTTCACCTGTACCTTGCTGACCTATTGCATCACTCCAAGCCTCCTTGCTCATATCCGCATTCGGTTCGACAAGCGTGCCAAGAGGTTGCAGCCTCCCTAATATCCAAGTGAGCTCCATGACGTGCGCCATGGGTATCATTGAGTACCAGGAAACTTCCGTAAAATGGTATGGCAGCCCCGTTCAATGTTGAGATGGCAATGGAAGGACTCTCTGCATGAAGACGTCAAAGTTCGAAAGTGGCTGCAGCCGGGGAAAGTCGGTCTTGGCGGGTGGCATTTCGATTTATTCGTCCAATTCAAGTCAGGGGGCACTCGGTTGTCCCAAGAATTTTGGTAATGCGGGTCAATCCAACCCCAAATCCGGAAGCTAAACTGGCCTCTCAAAAGAGGGCAACGGAGGGATGGCAGCGATGGCTCAAACTCAGATAGACATTGTCGACCCGCTGCCAAGCTTAATGGTGCAGCAACGCCTCCCTTATTCGGGGCGAAGACCGTTATCAGATCTTGTAGGGTGGACCGGCGTGTGCCGTTAACGGTCCAATGTATCAATTTGATGGAAGCCGTCGAGGATGGAGCTAGTTTCACGTTTTTTCGTCCTGTGCCTCTGCCCCTGTGTCATTCTCTTATTTTCCCTGGCATTTGATGGCATCCTAGGGTGGAACGGGTAACTGACTCGCCTCGGAGGTGAATTCGCCAGCTTAATAAGGCGCCGCCGCGGCTGAATAATAATTGAGCCAAGTAATGAGCCAAGTAGTCGTACGTAGAGTGGATAGTACTAGCACATCGGGGCCCAGCCAGCGTAGTGGGGCTCGGACAAGCGCGCGGGTGGTGACATTGTTGGGCGCAACTCTCGGAAGCGAGTCCCAAAGGTCTGGAATGCAGCAGCCCGGTACCACTAGGAGAGTCCAATGTCGCGACCAAACAGCTCTCGCCGAACAAGAGACTTCTGGGACCTGAGTGGTTCGGCCGACTTCCGACACTGTTCAGGATCAGGCAGTCGCAGACGATAGGAACTTGTGAGCTGTATCCTAGATTTATCATTCCTGTTGTTGCTACCATGTTACGCACTTACTTTGCGAGGTCTGAGCCAATGGCTGCAGCGAAGGCTCTCAGAATCGTTGGCATTACTTTCCTCACTGATCTTCTGGTTCGTTCGTCTGTTGTTTGCATTTGACGGTGTGCTATGCTTGAATCATCCGGTGTCTTGTAAAAGTTTCCATTCACTTTCTTCTTGGAAAACAAGGATAGACCTCGCTTGCAGGTCCCAACAGGTAGGTCACATTTTCGATCACACTCCAATGCTACCTACCAATTTTGCACATGACGTATTTCCGAAGCGAGAGTTTCTTCGACTGCCCTCATGCATTGCTTTCTTCACTTGTGTCTGCTCCGAGGTCAAAAGAAGGCGAGAGGCGAACTGCTTGTGAACATTAGAAAATGGTACCCGCCGCTCCTTTTCCATCGCGAAAATTTCCGATTTTCATACATGGGGTCCCATTTCAGTGTTTTCAGTCAATCCGCGGGCTTTTCACCGGCCTTAATCATCACGGCCCACTTCCGGGAGTTGATGACCTCCCGGATACATTTTGCTCCCGCGACCAACTTCGGGACACGTCGCAACTAGTGGCGGAGCCGCGAAACTAGAACTTTAACGAAGATATTTCTTCCAAAAATTGACCTGCCACGTGAGTCGCTAAGTAATGCCAATAACTCATGCAACACGTGAGAGCCGACCATGCAACGCTACGGTGAGGCAACCGACAGGCAAAGCCAAGGAGACTGGACAACGAGTCTCTAACGGATATGATCTCCGGGTAGAGAACATCCTCGACTGTGGGGTGGAGGGACGTACCGGTACTGACCAACTCTAACTTGGCTCTCCTGGATCTGGGCTGAATTGCGGTGGAGCCTGGCCGGACTACATTTACGCCGTACAGGCAGGCTGGCTGCAAGAACCTGCAGACACTTCCAGTAAGGTTAGGTACGGTTCATCCGAAGTGACCCCCCTTTATGGTCTTCATGTCTCGGTAGCGAAGAAACTCAACGTCAGGCAATTATTGATAGAGCGTTCACTTCAATCGCACTTTCTGCCCTTATCCTCTCATGGTTCTCATCACCCGAGGCACTCGGCACAAGTGCCAACCAAAAAGGACTAGTTTGCATCAATTTGGCATGAGTCAACAGCACTCCGTCGGGTTCTATCGAACGCTTTGTGCACGTGGTATTGGAAGTCGGCTGTCGCTCCATGCCATATGTATAGTACTTGCATCATGCACTCACTACAAACGAGATGATCATTTAGAGCATGTTTCTGGACGCTGGGAGTGCATCGGAATGATCGTTTCTATCTCATTTTCGAAAGACCGTGGGTGAAAGCTGGAAGCCTCATCTAGACTTGCAGGCCTGTGCCACCCGCACGGGAAGGCATTACTTCCCGCGACTAATACCGTCATTGCATGGTATCTGGGTCAGAACCGAGCTCAACGACCAATTGTTGGTCTGAGGCTGTATGCAGGTTGCAGCGGCTAGAGCCTTATTCCCCTGAGAAGTCCGAAGATAAGGTGTTAGGAGCCGAGGAATCTCGGGCGTTCACCGACCTTCCGAATTCAATCTTGATCCATCCCGATGTCATCGGTGCTCACCGGATCGGTGGATAGCGAAATATTATCGGACATGAGCTGGGGGGCTGCTAGTGGATCGCAGGACCTCTTACCGAAAGGCCCAGCTTCCTACAGCACGATCGGACCGACTCCTCCCCAGCCGAAACACACCCGACTCCGTTGAGTGCAAACGGCTGATCATAAGACGTCAGCGGACAAGCGCCGCAGATGAAGCCAATTCCATCTCTTGATTACTGGTTGTGTGACGGTCTGGATACGATGCCTGCTCAGAGCCTTGCACAGCATCATCAAGGGGCAGACTGCGCATGTGAGCAAAGTGGGATCTGGTGCCCACACCAATGAAACCTGCAAGGGGAGCTAGATATTGATCTGCAATCTAGCCAAGGTAACCCAACCGCCTACTTGCTTCAATGTCACTTCCCTAAGCTGGGACATCTCCGTGGGGGTTTCTTCAAGGCTCGGATTAGCGGAGTGACGCTGCATTGAGCACAATCCAGAAGGTTAAATCGGCCCTGTGATTTGAGGGTATCCGTAACTAAATCTTTATTCCTTGCTGTACCGATGCCACTCTGCAAGCGGCCTCCGCCAGGTTCCAGCAACCCCGCGACTCCTACAGCTTGGCGAAATGAACCCCTAGGAATACTAGATTGCAGCAGCGTTACGGCTTGATTCCTGCCAGACAACTTTTGCCCTATTCTTAGATAACAGTATCGCTCCTCATGCACTCTGAACATCGATTTTATAAACTTGAAGCATCACCTACTACTCGACTGCTCCGTTGCATCAAGCGTATCTTGGCAACCCTTACAGTACGTGGCAGCCAATTCAACATCTGCGTTCGAGACGATGCAACTGTTTTTTTCTCTTCTCTTCTTTTCCTTTCTTTTTTTTCACTGTTCCTCCCACTTATTTTGAGTTTTTTTGGTCAGCCAGGGGCACGGCGTTCGGTGACTATTGTATCTCATACAATCAACTGCGGCATAGAACAACTGCACCGGCAATAGACCATGATGACATTCACGCAATGGTCATTCTCGGCGCCAAATCTCGTTCATCTTGTTTTGTTCTATTACGAAACACAGACTTCCTTTTGTTTTTAGTTTCAGTCCCTAGATTAGACACCGTCTACATTGTCAGTTGGGCTTCGTAGAACCCTTATTCGCCCAATGGTCCAACGTGGTGTCCGCGGTAGAGGAACATTTAATAGCTTTGCTGGCTAGTTGGTGCGCTGTCGGCTAGATGTGAAATCTATAATCATTGTTCGAGAGTATCAGGAAGAGCAGAGTAAGTACACGAATATCGAGTCTGCTCATTTCGATGAGAAAGGACGACTTAAATCATGTCATCATTTTAGCCACAATTCCTTCAACGTTGCACATCAGGACTCATCTGCCATCAAACCCTTTTCTTCCCCTCAGAAAAGCTAGAGGCCATTTATAGATGCTCGGTCCAAAGAGGTTCTCTCCTTGGGGCGTTTATCTTAATCGCTCAAGCGACGACAATCTTCATCGATAGATTCACACCAGGGTCTCCAGGGAGTCAGGAGTCAATCGCCCAGTGTTAGAAAGACCTCCCCATTTAAATGATCATCGAAGACCATGGTTTGGATGGTGTTTCCATCGACGAAGTGAAGGGAAGGTTTGCTTTGTAGGGTTCAGCCCTCCCGAATCAGCCCGAGTAATAACAAACAAGATCTACCTTCTGCGATTGATCATGGCTATATCCTATCTACCGGTACCTACTAACCCCACACGCGAGTTCTGAGCGTCGATAGTTGGTTCGACAACACGAAGACACATGGGCCAACCCTTCAGAGGAACTAAAAGAAAATCTTTGAGTGGTTATCAAGGCAATTAAAGGCAGTGTGACATTCGCTTTGGAAAAGGGCGATGATGACAGCATCACTGGCAGAGTTGACAGTGATGGAGGTGAGAGCAATTGTGAAAGTAATGACAGTCAAAGTACTAGAGAGGATGGTGACGTAGATGATGATCCGAAGAATAACTGGATGCTTGTGAAACGAGAGTAGATATTGCCACTTTCTGGGATTACTCGTTTTAACCCCCAAAGAGGCAGTCCAATGTGGGAGGAAAGGGAAGGCTATGTGACTGATATGATGACATCGGAACGACGAAGAACTAAACCGAGGTGGTTACAGCCAAGCTGATTTGACTTGCATTGTCGTCAAGGCGCACTGAGCCTTAAGTGAGACGACGTGGGAAACGAGACCTGATGCAGAACGAAAACAAGGCGATTGAATCTGCCTTGGGGGCATTCAGCGCAGGTTAATCGATATGCGCATGAATTGAACTGGCCTAATCGGAGCAGCGCGCATACCAGTGTCTTGGGCGCTAGCCCAATCATCTTACCGTAAGTTTGATTCAGTGCAAGTGTGTCGAGGCAGATAATCGATTTCAGGCTTAGCGGGTGTAGCAATTAGGCGCACACAGCATCAATTGGGGCGGAATCTGCGCCGCTGTCTCCCTGCAGGGGTTATGTATCTTAGCTTTAAAGACAGACGTTCTTCGTCAAATTCTGAACGATGTACTCCAAGCAGGCATTAAGATTCACAGGTCCATATCAGAAGTTAACCACTCAGTGCATCATGACTGCTCTCATCACCGTGTTCGAAGATCCATGGCCAAAAGACAAGCCCATCATATTGCTTCGCGTTGCTGCCGCTGTAAGATACCACGCTATCAGGGTTCCACAGAACAGTGCGCGTTAGCAAGCAGGCAGAGGCACATTGAGATCATTGAGATCTTCTTGAAACTTCTTCCTTACCTCAAACAAGACGAGAATGGCAACGTTCATGATGAGGCTCTAGCACACTCGGAGTGGCGCTATATGTGGTATATTCGTTTTCTCGACTTCAGCGGAGTGTCACCGAATGATTTTCCGCCGCAATGATCAGTGTTTACCTGAAATGGGATCTCGAAAATGCAAGTCTGATTTGAACTTAGGGATGTTGCAATTATCTGGTATTGTCATCTTCTCTCGCCTATGAAATTCCACCGTCATTTGTGGGACAATAGGCATAAATGTTACGGCTTCAACCATAACCAATTTCCACTCACACGTCTGTTGTATCTTTTCAAATCAGGGAAATGGTCGGACAGAAAGGCCCAGAAGAAATGGGAATATTTTAACAGACATAAAGTTGGCCTGCAGCTTCTCTTTCAACTTCGGCGATCCACTCCATGGGAGATCAAACGAAAATCGCGCATATGGTCAGCCTGCTCTTCCAAAATTCCGAGCAGCCAAATCGAAGAAGACCCAACCATCGTCATGTACAATGCCGACGGGAAATTTTGCACAACGTTTAGAAAGGACGAGTAGACCTTGTCTGAGTGGACAGAAATAAGGACGAGAAGGAAGTGGGAGACGTGTTTGAAAGCTGCTATGCATAGCAGGCTTGGAGAAAGGTGCGAGCTGACCATGTGGCCGAATCTTCGGGATCTTAGGGACGCACTAGACCGCCAGATTGGATTCTGGAAAGCTACGATCCAAGCGCGAGATATGCAAAAGAACTTTGACAGCACGATGGAGGAATCGATCGGAGATTACGGACGATTCATCAAGTTACCCGGGCGACCTGCTGACGGGAAGTAAACTTCCCGTCCTTTGGAACACAATATGGACACCATCTACCGCGAGAGCTCAGGCACCACGCTATCCAGGAATCGCGCATTTGTCCCTCCGAATATGGTCATTGACTTGCTTTGGCACACATACCGGTTGTACCCCGCCAGCTACTGGATCTGGAGTTTTACCGTTGCAAAAAGACTTATCGACTACGAGCCAACAACTTCTGCCACTGCGGCTAGGAGAATACTCTCAGAAACAAGACTTGAGTGGGAAAAGAGGTATGATGAGGAGTGTACGGACAAGCTTGCCATGGATGAGGATATTGTGGAAGGCTATATTCCTGATGCCGAGGTAGTCCCACCAGGTCATCCAGCACGGGCGAAAGCAAAGTATATTCTCGGTGGTGTAAATCCAGTTAGAGAAAGAAGGTCATACACAAAGGGGACGTACTATGTATTCGACGGTGCATACGTATCATTCGAAGGCAGTGGTGCTAGTAGTAGTGGTGATGGTGGTGGTGGCTGTGGAGGTGGTGGCTGTGGAGGTGACGGACGAGGTGGAGGCGGCGATGGTGGCGGTTGTTGAGAAAAGGCTTCACCAAGTCCTCTTTGACCGTGGGTTGATGTTTGTAATTTTGGTCATTGGTCACTGTTGTTCCACCAAACAGAATCATGGATTGAGTACTGCATTTTGGACATTCGAAATTTAACAAAGGTCTATTCGTGTTCCGGCCTATTCAGAGAGGGGCCTTGGCCGAATACATTATCTCAGGGGCACACTTCACACCCCTGCCAGAGGGCATTGAACGGGACCATGCTGCGGCTGTCGATACAGCTGCTACAACAGCGTACCACTTATGAAAGATACACTAAGGGCTGAAGGCAAGGTTTTCGTCAATGGAGGGAGTGTTGGCACCAGTATCTGGGCAACACAATTCGCCAAAGCTCTGGGAGTTGAGGTTACTGCCATATGGTCCACCAAGAACATCGATCTTTGCCGCCAGCTCGGCGCTGACGAGGTAATCGATTACAGAGCTCAGGATGCCATGGCCGAGTTGAAGAGCAAAGGCAAGCTCTTTGATCTTGTGATCGACAACATAGGGATCAGCTCAGAACTGTATGAGATCAGCAGCATCATCCTGAAGCCTGGCGGCACTTTTGTCATGGTGGGTGTTGGAGAATCTCTCTCCCTTTCTGGGACGTTCGCAATGATTGGCATGCACCTTTACCCCAGCATCCGGAGCGGGCAGCAATATCACTTCGTTCAGATGAAGAACACCACCGATATTTTCGGCACATTGGAGACTGGATGGTGGAGGGGACGCAACATTTGCTTTTGAGGGGGTGCCCGCCGCTTACAGCAAGCTAAGAGAAGGCCATGCCAAGGGAAAGATTGTTGTGCATGCCACCGAAGCTGCAAGAATATTAGAAATTCAAATTTCCTTGTACTGCTTACGTTACTGGTTGGGCCATGAAAGTAGTCAATGTGAGTGGAACGTTGATTGGACAACTTCGACGACGTATGCGAAACAATTGGGCCTAAGTGTTAGCAGGTAACGATGTGACGTGTGCATTTTCAATGCGATCAATGTCGCCCTTTGTCAATTTCACGTGGCCATAAGTGTATATCAATTACCCCTACAAGGACGCTTTTCAATGACTGGGCCATGTTTACACAAATAACCTGTTGCAAGCTACCAAAGCTCCACCTAATCTGTCGTTAAAGCAGCCCAGCCGGACCTCCAATAATCGATTTCCCTAGTCAGGGTCCGATGAATGATTAAGACCCGTATGGTTTGTCGCGGCCAATCACACAACACTGTGTCCGAGGATTCTCGTTTACTAGAACCGCCTCACCAAGATCAGATTCATGGTCAATGGGCTTACTGCGGATTGCGGGGCACTCTCTTTCCAACACTCATAGCAACCGGAGTCTTCGAAGAGTGAAGTCCGCCGCTCTGCATCTATCGCTTTCCCTATATAAGGGTCTCTTCACTGCACTTGAGGAAATAACAGGCATGAATCAGCTACTATTTATTGTTTCAGGCTGTTCAGATCGCAAACTCTTCTTCTCTTCCTACTTAAGTGGTGGATACTCATTCAGAAATGGCTCTCTCCCTTGCGCAAAACTGCGTACCCAGCGCCTTTAGCCCATCCGTTTATGGAACGGAAATCCAGTCCTTGGAAGCAAACCTGATTACCAACTACAGCGCAACAGTCCCTGCAGCATTCCGCTACACTTCTCCATCCGTTCAGCTCCAGAACGCTACTTTCTGTAACGTGACTGTTACGTACACACATACGGGCCAGAATGAAAACGTTGTAACAGAGGCTTGGTTGCCGATGGAATGGAATGAGCGTTTCATGGCCGTTGGCGGAGGGGGTTGGGTCGCTGGCCGCTTCTTTCTGAGCTACAATGCTATGCTGGGTGCCCTCGCCGATGGATTTGCAACCATCACGACTGATGCGGGCCTTGGCTCGGCAACGGAACCCAGTTCTTGGGCCCAGGTTAGCCGTGGCAATGTCAACCTCTACAATTTGCAAAACTTGGGATCAATTTCTCTGAACGACCAGGTATGTCATACAACCACCACTTTGCTCTTTCAAGGCCCTGAAGTGTAAAATGGTTGCGATCTGACATCCTGTGCCCTTGATACTGATTCTCTTGCTGTCAGGCTCTTATCGGAAAGTCTTTGATAAAAAGCTTCTATGGACGAGCCCAAAAGTACTCCTACTGGAACGGTTGTTCCCAGGGCGGACGTCAAGGTCTCATGGTCGCCCAGCGTTACCCAACCGCATTTGACGGTATTGCTGCCGGCGCCCCGGCAATCAACTGGAATAAGCTTGTCACGTTCGTACAATGGCCGCAGCAGATTATGAATGAGCTCGGCCAGTGGCCGTACATGTGCGAGCTAGACGCCATCACTCTGGCAGCTGTGTCTGCTTGCGATAAGCTCGACGGTGTCATCGACGGCATCATCTCCGACGTTGGGAAATGCTTCGACGCCTTCGACCCCTTCTCTGTCGTCGGTGAAACAACTGCCTGCGCCCAGCTGAACGGTACCCAAAAGACCATCACCAAGGCCGCCGCCAATGTGCTCAACGCCACATGGCATGGTAGGATCACCGCAGACGGCAAAAAGGACTACCATGGAATTCTACCTGGATCCGACCTCACCGGAAACCTGCCGAAGTCTTTCGGTCAACCCGGTATTGTCGCGACGGCCTGTACTGAGAAGGGCTGTACCGGAATGCCATCCAACCTCGGCACCTTATGGTTTAAACTGTTTGTTGCCAAAAATGCGTCTCTCGATATGACGAGTCTCACCCGTGAGGAGTTTGACGGGCTCGCCTACTCAGGCACTCAACAATATGCATCGTTGCTTGAGACCAATGACGCAGACCTGAGAGCTTTCAAGGCCGCCGGAGGGAAGATGGTCACATTTCACGGACTGGTAAATTTCTGTGTTAAATTTGGCGTTTCAGCTCTCGAGCAAAAGCTAATATGTCTATTCCCAGGCTGACAATGTCATCCCCCCGGGCGGCACCGAGGACTACTATAATGCCGTAACAGACATCATACCCGAGGTCCACGACTTCTACCGATACTTCGAGATACCGGGGCTAGGGCATTGCTTTGGTGGCGTGAGTGAGTCACCGACTGGACTCTTCCGACAACTGCGCGACTGGGTCGAGAATGGCACTGCACCCGAGAACACGCCGATCGAGGTTACTGTGAGTAACATGATACATCACCGGATTCTGTGCCCGTACCCGCAGACCTCGATCTTCGGCCAAGAGTGCGGTGATGCATCCAAAAATGAGTGCTGGCACTGCTCTGGTGACAATCTAATTTCGAGCTACACCAAGAGGCCTGCGCAGCCTTGGAACGAGTTGTGATGGAACAAGTAAAGTTTCACTTTGGGATGCTCATTTTCTCGTTCTTCACTTCTTATGGGCCTATTTACTGCATTTATGTGTATCTATGGTGAGTAAATTACTAGCAGTGATACGTACAAAGATTATGCAGTAACCCATTGGTTTCTCAACCAAAACTTCGCTTCTACGTGCCTCGAATCGCGTCTGAGTTCACCTCTTTGTTTGGCCATTCAAGCCAGTCCGCCCAATAAGAGCCAAGGTGACGCGAAACGGCTTCAATCAGAAAGCTTCCAGAGCTACCTACTGCCCAATAGTCTTTCGCCCAGTGAAGAAGCACAGCGTAGTAAGACAAAAGAACCAGCGCTTCTGGCCTACGTTGTTTCAAAAGTGCAATATAGTCTTGAGATATTCGGACTGGCCACTCCTGGATCACAACATAGTTGCGTTTGCTGTCCGATCGCACAGAACCAAAAAGATACTGCAGTATCTTGACAACTTCGACATAAACAGATTTGTTCTGCTCGTTTATATCGCTTTCCACAAGACGACGAAGCAAAATGTCACACTCGCTGCCGTGGGGAAACTGTGTAACATCGACAGCCGAGTAAACAGGATCATGAGGAATATATTTCTGCAACAACCACAGGAACTTGCTCATAGAATCCGCAACAATAGATTTGATGCCGTGGTGCAAAGTCAAGCACTGAACGAGCTTGTCAAGGACTGTTGGGATGGATGTAGCGGAAGAGAAAGCGTCGAAGAGTGTTTGCTGGCCGATCAGGAGGGAGAAACAGAAGAGAGCCATGATGTTTTCTTCAGTAACCTGCATGTCCCCGAAATCCAACGTGCTAATGGCCCTAGTCTGAAGTCGGGTTGCTTCGGTTTGATACAATGTTTTCGCTTCTTCTTCCCGAGCGACCGCACTTTTGTGAGCAGCGGCGAAAGCCAGCACCTGGTCCATCAGATAAGGAGCTGTCAAGGCTTCAGCGTATGTCAGACGCATGATCTTTTCAATCTCGGGCTGTTGACCGAGCATTACATCCGTTAATGTGCCTCTGAAGTGCAGCAACAATTCGAAGTGGAACAAGCTGAAGCGCTCCGATACGAAAGACTCGCGCAGTTGACGTGGGTCGATGGAGGAGGTGATGATATCGTCAGGACTTGAGGCTGGCGTAGCGGGATGCGAACCTAGACGCGATCGGGTTTCTTGGGTACTATCAGGATGCAGACTCGGAACCGGTGTCGAAGGTGGCTGTGACGCCGTTTGTGATGTGGGCGTCGGTAAGCTGCTGACAAGCTCTCGATATGAGCAGGCTCTCCCAGCGCCCTTGCATCTGATGCAGATGGGCCGCGACTCGTCACATTTGACTTTGCGGTCTTTGCACTCTTTGCAACCAAGGCGAGACTTTCGATGCTTTGGCATTGTGGAACAGGATCGATTCCGAATCGAGTGGAGCGCTGTAAGCTCGGGTGGCCTTGAGTGATAGCACTGACGTACTCCCGGCAAGAATGGACGAGAAAAAGCCACCAATATCGGATTCGTTCGTAGAATGGGCGGAATCGGGGGAAGAGAGTAGAGACTATGTTTGGGTACGGCAAGTTGTAGGATGATGAAAGAGACCGGAACGTTGACACGGAATCTAGTAGTCGTCGTATTGCCGTATTAGTCGGCGGGCTTCAGTGGGGGAGCCAATCGCATCCATCTCTATCCGATACCATGTTCGCTACAGCTAGCCGCTGTTCCGCTTGTGACTCGTGCACACACCCACTGCTGAGAGACAAGGCAGTGTAATTGGCGTTGAACTGAACATCTAACGCCGCCAGTGTCAGCAATGCATGGAAACCTCAATGTTTGCCCCAGGTGGCTTGCAAGTAGAAGTGAAGCCGCTGCTACAGCTCTACAGGGAGGATTGGGATGTCCAGATACTACATCACACCAACTCCTAGTGGGATAAAATTAAGAAAACCCGAGACACGTAGATGAGCGACAAGGATGAGTAGAGACAAAGTCGAGTGAGTGATCCTTGCAGGCTTCTGGCAGCGACTGCTATGCCCACGGAGACTCTGCCAACCGGTGTTCAGCCGAAGGGGGCCCCGCACCTCCGCGCCGCGTCCCGCAGCCTTGCAGCTTGCAGGAAAATTTCTTGACAAAGCCTTCTGCGACAGGCGGACGTGAACACTCCACCTGCACTGTACGGACCATGAGAACGTCCGCCATATCAACCCGAATATGGCGACCGATACTCCTCCTCAACCGACCGACGGTGCTGCCGCGAGGCAGCGCGCTGATCTTCCAACCGGCGACAAACCGTCTGCTCCATCAGAGTCCCGCACCGAGAGCTCGACCCAGCCCAATTCTGCTGCGGTGGGTGGACAGGAGGGCGGACGCGAAGAGAAGCGCAATGGCAGATCTCGCGGCCCCAAGCGCAAGCACGACGTCGGACGCTCAGCATGGAGGTAAGATACATCCGTCCGATACCAATTGGCTGTTTTGATCCCACCTTAGTCCGCACGCGCGCCAACAATTTCTAACCAGGTAACAGCCGCGAGGCCACTGACAAGCGCGGACGCAATGCCGAGTACCAAGAGTTCAAGCGTAGGAAGGTAGACAAGGACGGCAACCCCGAGGCTGTCCCCAGTCCCTTCAGCGCCGAAGAGATTGCTGCCGAGGGCCGCCGACCCAAGCGAAAGGTTGCCGTCATGGTGGGATACTCCGGCACTGGATACAAGGGAATGCAGATCAACAACGAGGAGAAGACGATCGAGGGAGACCTCTTCAAGGCCTTTGTCGCCGCTGGCGCCATTTCAAAGGCCAACGCCGATGACCACAAGAAGTCGAGCTTGGTGCGATGCGCGAGAACCGACAAGGGCGTCCACGCGGCCGGCAACGTCATCAGCTTGAAGCTCATCATCGAGGACGAGGACATTGTTGAGAAAATCAACGCCAATCTGCCCGACCAAATCCGCGTCTGGGGTATCCAGCGCACAAACAACTCCTTCAGCTGTTACCAGACCTGCGACTCGAGATGGTACGAATACCTTTTGCCGACCTACTGCCTCTTGCCCCCTCACCCCGACAGCTGGCTGTGGAAGCAGCTGGTTGAAGTAGCAAAGGAGAAGGGATACTACGAGGAGTTCCAGAAGAAGCTTGCAGACGTCGAGGGCTACTGGAGGGAGGTTGACGAGAAAGACATCAAGCCCATTCTCGAGAAGCTTGACCCAGAGACCAGGGCCAAGGTGATGGAGAGGATACACGCTGATGAGGATGCGGCCGGTGGCGAGGTGGAGGAGCCCAAGGCTGCACCCGCGGCCAAGACCGAGGAGAAGCCAGCTGAGCCCGTCGTTGCGCCCAATACCGAGACAACAGAGTCCACCACGGAGGCCAAGGCATCTGCTGAGGTCCCCGAGGGTAGCGTGAAGCCCCGGAACCGCGACCTAACGCCCCTCGACTTTGCCCTACGCGACATCAAGGCGGCCTACATTGCCGCCAAGAGACGGTACCGCGTCACCCCCGAGCGCCTGAACCAGCTCCAGGCCGCGCTGAACGAGTACTGCGGCACCATCAACTTCCACAACTACACCGTCCAGAAGAACTTCAAGGACCCCTCGGCCAAGCGCCACATCAAGTCCTTTAAGGTCAACACGGAGCCGATCCAGATCCGCGACACCGAGTGGGTGTCCCTCAAGGTCCACGGCCAGAGCTTCATGATGCACCAGATTCGCAAGATGGTCGGCATGGCTTCCCTTGTGGTCCGCTGCGCGACCCCGCTCGAGCGTATCAAGCAGAGCTACGGTCCGACGAGAATCGCCATTCCTAAGGCGCCTGGCCTGGGCCTGCTGCTGGAGCGGCCCGTCTTCGACGCGTACAACCGCAGGGCCAAGGACAACTTCGGCAAGGAGACGATTGACTTTTCCAAGTACGACGACAAGCTGCAGGCGTTCAAGGACAAGCAGATCTACCAGCGCATCTTTGAAGTGGAGGAGCAGGAGAATACGTGAGTTATGATGACAACATTCTGTTCGATCATGACATATCGACTGACCCCTCGACAGTTTCCACATCTTCTTCCAGCAGGTAGACAACTTCAAGTCCGACTACTTCTTGTGGCTGACGGCCGGCGGCATTGACGCTGGTGCGATTCGCACGGCCAAGGGCGAGAAGGGAGCGAAGACGCTGGAGGCTGAAATTGGTGACGAGGACGAGGACCCTGAGAACGGCGACGGCTAAATGCCTCTGGAATGGTGGGAGCTGAGCATACAGCACGGCGTATAGACCCAGCCAATCGCCTCTGGATCGGTGGCGGATACAATGCAATAGAATCAAAAGCATAAATAGTTCTTTTCCGTCCTCTGCATACGGGTATCAGCGTGAAGCCTCATTAGACCACACAGTCTCCAGTTCATCCCAACGCCAGTAAATGCACTCTCTAGTCTTGAGGACCTCCCAGTCCCTTGTCCCTTATCCCCACTTCATGCATCTTCCTACACGGCACCTGTTCCATTGCCACTGCCATTCGGCGCCACGGGGTTAGCCGGCGGAGGAGCAGCCACAGCAGCGCCCTCGACAGGAGCGGCGTCCGGCCTTCCCATTGGCGCCCATTTGCCGCCCGCCGCGCTCGCCAGACCAGCGTACCGAGTCTCCTGGATGGTGTTGAGAAGCTCCGCGCAGCGCACGACGTCGGCTTGGAGCTTGTCGGCCTGGATGCGTGCATCGCCTTCGCCGCGCCCCAGCTTGCCGAAGAGCCAGAGCTCCTTCAGGCGGCGGCTCAGGGCAAGAAGGTCCTTGATCGAGGTGTGCTACACTTCCAAGTCAGCGCAGGCTCATCCGAAGGGGGGATCGGAGCCGGAATAGGGCTCTCATCGCGTGAGGCAGTTGTAGAGAGTTACATACCAGTCCTTCAAACTCCATCTGCATCGACATGCCCGTCACGGCAACGGTCTGCGGCTCGGCGTTCTTGCGCTCGCCCTCGGCCTGGATCGTGGCGAGCATCGTCAGCATGCGGAACCGCGAGAGAACATCTGCAATGAGGCGGTTGTGCGTGTCGAGCAAATTTGATGAGTCTCGTGACGTATCCATCCTGGCGACTTGTGGCGGCACTGAGGCGAATGAGATGCACGGTGAGTGGTGAGTGTTGGAATGAGGTGAAGTGGGTTGGAGGTGAGAGGTGAGGAAGTTGTTTGGTGGGGGTTCAGGTGGGGCTTTCGGTGAGCTCGGGCCGCTGGGGCCTCACCGTGGCCAAGGTCCCGGTTTGATAGGGCCCGAATCTCGAGACCCAAGTTTAACATTTTCGACAACTCCATAACTTTGGAGTGGGTAACACGTTTACATGATTGTTACGGTTCAAGTTTGTTGAATCTGGAATCATTCTTTTATCGAAATCAATTGTCTCTATCTACTACCCCGACTATTCTAGCCGCACAGGGTTGTACCTCATCGAACTTCGTCCGACACATCTCCTGCTTAGAGCACCAAAGATGATATGACATGGCACATGTAAGCCCAATATGAACTTACTTGTTGAAATTACAAATCTTTGTGGCGCCGGTGTAGTTCAAGCCACACTTGCCACATTTGTTGGTGTTGACGGGAGCAGTGGTCGTCGATGGAGCCATATTTGCGAATTTGAGGTATACGAGATACAGAGCTACTGAATTGGACTGATGATTCGGTTATGATACTGATGAATTGCTGATCCGGTTGAGGAGGAAATCTTTCCATCTTAATTAGTCGCTAATTTGGTGGACTTCCCAGATGTTGCTAAACAACTCGTTGTGCAAGACCATGGCAATAACCTTTCTTCGCTGAGCCTGCATTATACATCTCACATGAAAGGGACTGTATAAAAAGTCTAGTGCTCAAATATCAAAGAAAAGGCACCAGCGTACAATATGTGGACACTGTCTTCAATCCACACAGGACAACAAATTCCTATCAAAGCGGTGGAGGTGAATCTTTGAATCACGCGGCTTTGTTCTCTCTGCTACTCATCTATGATATTATGCAAGTTCTGAATCCAACCAAGATTATTCACGGATCTCGAAAGAAAAGCAGATCAGACAATGGGTCTTTTTGTGATTTGTTCTTAGAGGAAAGACTCGAATATTCTCGTTTTCCACGAAACTCTCCTGAATAATTTTTGGCAACATATTGGTATATTTTTATTACGAACTTCCGTCCATCGAATTTGGCATTTGTATTCAATCCCAATCTCCAAGAACAACAGTTACTGACAATCCCTCAACAAATCTCACTGTCAATCCCGAAATTCAATCCTTCAATCTCCACCCAAACTAGGCCCACCAGCATTTGGACCAAGATGTCTGACTTTTATCAAAACTGTCTTGTCCCCGATATCACGGTTCTTTCCGGGATCTCTGAGCTCAACGATATCACAGTTTGCAAATATCGTATTATCTCCAACAACTTCGATACATGCACCTTTGTAGCTTATTTCGAAGAAGAGCAGTCTCCCCGCGGCCTTCCAACAGACCTCCTCATACGCATTGAGAAGCGTCAAGATGACAACCCCCTTTTCGTGACAGCTGCACTACAGAGACTAGCTCATATACAACTCCCTCATCTGGTCCCCAAGGTTTGGGGCTCTGGCCACACTCAGACTGAGACAGGTACCATGCTCTCGTACATGCTTTCACAGTTCTATGTGGACTCTTGCACGCTGGAATCGGTGTGGGATGACATGGATAAGTCGTCGCAACAATCCTTGGTAGTACAGACCTTTTCCGCTTTGTTCCAGTTGCAGGACGTTTACTTGGCCAACATCAACGACGAAGCCAAGAAACTTTTGCAGGGTACGCCATTCGAGGCGACCGATGTTGAGCGCCCTGTTCTGGTTGGTGGACCAGCATACGGTTACTTCCATGACGTTGCGTCGTTCTTAATGGCTACAATGAGCCCTGGGAATGCCAGATACAACATCAATGAAAAGCCAGATGGGGCTTTGGCGATTCAATTGCACCCTCCACAAGAAGTAGCCTTCGGTTTTGCCCAAACAGATCTCGACTTGCTAGCGCACATGCTGGTGTTGTGTCACAACGATCTAGAACCACGAAATATTCTCGTTCGACGAGCCATTAACAGTGTAGGCAAAGCAGTTTACGAACTGGTGGCTATCATCGACTGGGAAATGGCTGGTTTCTTCCCATTTGCCTTTGAGGTTGGCCATAAGGACACATGTCTAGGTCTGCAAAACCAGTCCTGGACTTGGTATAGTCTCTACAGACAGATTGCGGGACGTGTTCTCTCGGAGACACACCCTGGCGCTCGTCCCATCTGGTCGAAGCTGATTCGCGCCATGGTTGTCACTGACATTTCTAGAAAAGACAGCAACAGACTCAACGTTGGCAACTTGGTACAAAAGCTTTGGCATGAACGAGAGAAGACGGATAGATACCAGGATTTTGAAACGGGATATACCAGAAAACCGGATGTGGAAGTTGCTGGGCCTTTCACCGTCGCCGATAATGCGGAGCTCGAACTGGTGGCTCTGCGCAAACTAGGATACATTGATTAAGGTGGATGCTTATGCCTGTCAAACTTGTTGTGGGTAAGTTTTGGTTGTTTACGGCAGTTTTATCTCAACTCTGAAAAGTCTTTTGGATATCTATACAAGAGACGGAGTCTGTGGTCTTTGGAGCTGTACCTTTAATTTGAAAGGGAGGAATCGCCGCCTGAGATCAGTTTCAATGTATGGATACTGAAACGGCGGCACCGTACAGTAGAAAAACAAAAAGACCCAGACCATTCCTAAGACCCTTGCTAACCGCGAAACTTGTTTTCTTTTCTTGATGGTGCTCATGTTTATGCGCTGGTCGTTTTCCCGAAACTGGGCTCCTGCTTGGGAACTGAGCAACCGCTCCACGTGAATCTCCAAAAGACCCGCGATGAAATTGAGGAACAAGAACCACATATCTCCGAAGGTGTCCTCAACTGGTGCCGTATCCCGCGATAGAAAGTTCGTAAAAGCGTGTGTCGAACCCGAGACCATGAAGACGAAGAATGCGAGAAATGCCTTATCGGGCGTGCCTCCGCTTTCGAGACCAAGGACGGCGCGAGAAAAGCGCTGGCCGAAGTTGAGTTGCGATCTGCTTCCAATTTTATGCCAGAAGACGCCCCAGAAACTGCGAATACTGTATACTTCGAGAGGGTTACCCCACAGCGACGGCCATTCATCCGGTGCATCGATTTGAAAGATACAGACAAAGGCGACGGCGCAGGCGGCGTTGGCGACGGTAAGTATGAAGTAGGTGAGCCAGGCCCATTGCAAACAGTAAACCGCTCGTAAGAGAGAAGCGCGGTCCAATGCGAAGTGGAGATAGCTTGGTGATGCAAACTCTCGCGGACGAGGACGAAGCAGGTAGAGGGATCCCAGGTCGATTGCCAGGTACGCTACCCAGTGCAAACCCACGATGCCAATCTTACGACCGGCAAATAGAGCTCTCTGCTTCTGGGTAGTGAGGTCTTGCGAGCTGTCCAAACGGACTGGGAGCCGTCGTGGGTTGTTCCATGTTTTGATCGTCAGCCGCATTCTGTCTCTAAAGGTATGCCTGGAGCCGCGCTGAGGAACGGGCATTCTCCATTTTTCGAGATAGAGCCCTGAGATGATATGAAAGATGTAGATAATGGATGTGAAGATGCAAATCCAATCCAAGCCAGCCATCAGTCTTCGCGCTTCGAACACGCAAAGAACTGGTCCCAGAATATTCAAAGGGAACAAAATCCATCTTCTCAAACCCGGGGGTTGCTGGACAGTCACAGCAAAAGCTGGCAAAGAGGTTAAGAACCAGGTCACTGGCACAAAACCTTGGGAAAAGTTTGAAAGCTCTGTGCTGTGAATGTGGTTCATCAACCCAGACGCCATTGCTCATGAAGATGTGATGCTACTGCCAGAGTTTCAATCGAAGAGATGAAAGCAAATATGGTTTAGCAACGAATAGATACTAATTCGAGATGTCTGGTTACATATCCACTCAACAGTTGAGCTTTTCCCTTTCAATGCCGAATTAAATTTGGCTGACGTGACTGAAGCCGCCGAGCTTCCTTTATAACCATGAAACATGGAAGGAATGGTGCCCTGAACATCGCCACAACTCATTAGATACGTGACGAGAATGTGCAGAAACGGTTCGTTCGGAACATTTGCGGCCTTATGCATGTGCTATGTGGCGGCTGAGGGAGCGATCGCCGATCACAAACAAGGATCATTTAGGCCAAGATCTCGCCAGGCTAGGCAACGAATCCTGTATCAAGTTGGACCTGCATACAAGTAGACTCTTGGCTTCAGCCTAAGCAGAAGGAACTTTGGGATCCATGTTAGGTAGTGGGGTTCCATCTCGAATTTCTGGTCCTACCTACCCGAAAACCTATAAGATAGCTCTGTGAGTTGTTCCTGGAGCATAAGTTCCTATCACTGTGGGTCATCTTAGCCTACATTATTTACCAAAGTCTCACTGCGACCCAACGTTAAGAAATGGTTAAAAGCAGTGAGAGTCGGTTCTCCAACGGTCCAATCAGAAAGATAGTAAAACTGAGCTACTGCAGTATCTAAAAACCTTGGTTACAGCTTACTTCCGGTGAAGCTCGAAATTTCAATGCCCAGACTGAAGGATTATCGACTACTCCTTTCAGTGGGGGCTTCAGTGTTACCACTTCACTTGTCGTGATCGCCTTTTGTGCAAAGTGTCTGAACGAATGTCAGTCTTCCTTGCCGAGCAATGTCTTCTTTCCTTGGCACGGCAAAGTCGGACATGTGTGAGGGGGAAAGAAACTAGTTCGATTGATTTATGGTAAAAAGAGGTATAGCTTTCTGCAGCCCCGCGACGTCTGTTAGAAAAAGTAGGAAAACGTTAGACGCAGTTTCGCCCCTTGTTCTTTTTCCACTTTCGTGTCGCATCGCGTAGAGCGGTCCGTGATCTTAGCAATCTATTGCCTATTACCGGCTAACAGTGAAATCTTTTGGCCACATAGCGTTCGACTTCCGAGGGGAAAAAACGTATTTTAATTAGTATGACACAATAACTGGTGACGTCTCTAGAGCAGGTCGTTATGGTTCTATGCTGAGTTTATTCTAAAGACCGCAAGGCGCTGGTCACGTTGGATTTATGTTTTAAGAGCTGTAGGTGGAAAACAAGGGTTGAAATTTATCTTTTAGTGTAGTCTTGTCTGTGATTATCCTTAGATACCCACAGTACCACAGGTTTCTGGTTTTTTGGTAAGCTACTCGTCTCCTTAACTTTCACTGTCTTTTAAAGAAAGTACCCAGCAGGTAACAGGTTTCACCGGGGAAAAGCTCACACAAAGCGACCCCAACATAAGTGGACCTGCCAGTCACCTGAATAACGAAGGAAGCTGGGCAACCAGTATTAGAAGATTCTTTCCGTACTATGATGGATGCCTCTGTGTCACAGCCAGCCTCGATGACCCGGCGATTCTGTACGTGGATTACTGCGCTTCCCTCCAATAATTTACATACTAAATGCAGTTAACCTGGATTTCAGTCTTACAACCAACCCTTGATCACTCCACAACACCAAAGTCGCAGAGACTTCAGGATCGTTACTTGGCACCATCCTCAAGGATTTCTCCTGACATGCAAGTGAAATTTTTCAACTCAATCAGGTAATTGATGCGACCCGGAATCCTGCCTAGATTGTAACATAGGAATAGCTTGGACCTTGGTACTTTGCAAATCGATTTTCATGAGCTTGGCTGACGTTTCTCATACGGCTGTGTGAATCAGAATCATCATCTTGGGAGCCATGCTGTGTCTTTCACCCTGGTCCGATTAATTCAACCTAATCAACACTCTCACCGAGATGCGGGAACTAATGGACTATCATCGAGATCTGATGTCACTAGGTGACGCTCTCTGTTTCTGACTTGAATGGACATAAACAAGTCGTACTATACAACGATAAAGAGTGATACTGGAAAACTATAAAACCCTTGAAGACTTCCCAATACCATTCGCTCGTTCGTCTCATCATCCAAAACGATACCGACAACTCAAGTTTCAAAGCCAGTCAGCTTTCACCATCCAATCATCTCCCCTATCCCTATACATCATCAAAATGAAGGCCGTCGCTGTTCTTGCCCCTCTTGCCCTTATGGCTGTTCAGCCCGCTCAAGCCGATGTTGGTCGTGGCATCAGCCTCGCCTTTGAGTTTTTCGGGCTAGGTATTGCCGATCTCTTCAAAGAAGTGTTCTCAAAGCGTGATGGGGTTCCTCCCGTTTTTACTAAACGTCAGGGTCCTCCCGCTGGAGTTCCTGAGTTTGAGTTTGAGCGTTGCAAGACGGACATTGCTGGTCTCACCATCACTGCTTCTTCTCCAGCTGCAAATGGTAAGTTGTGGCCCTCAAAATTGCCAATTTTCGTTCACACAGAGCCAAATGGTTCATCAGCTAACTTCTTTCTCAGTCATCCAATTCAGTGGTGTGCCAGCAACCTGCATGAATCTTGCTAATGTTCTTGTGGGAGATGGTACTGGACCATTCGCTCTTCCCTGTGGCTCCGACTGCCTCAGCTACTCGGACCTTACCCCTGAGCAGTTCGCTGAGCTTGAGGCCGCCCTTGACTCTGTTGCTTGAAAGATAACAAGATTGGTCTACTGAAGAAGTTAGACAGAGCTTCTTCTGACTGCAAGATTATATTTGTCAGACTATCAGCCAATACGTGGGTTTGACTGGTACATTCGAATAAGGAAGGAGTTTAGAAATTGATGCAAGACATCGATAGTTCAGAAATCGCTAGACAGTACAATCTTTACATCATGATAAGGCCTGATTTGATGTACCAGTAGCACAATGACTGTTCTGTCAAGTCGACTTTTGAAAAGATCCATCTGGGTTTCCGGAGAGTAACATCTCGCCTGCAGAGAGGTTATGAAAGCTGATGCAAAGTCTTTTGGTGATGTTGTGAAATTTGTGTTAAAAGTTTAGGTTGGCGAACATAGCCAGTGGAAACAATCGCCAAGATGAAACCAAAGAGCAAGTGATGTGTGCACGATTTGAGGTCCAGTGTAAAAAAGAGAAGAATGACTAGAGGTTTGGAGGGTGACGGTAACATCTTACTAACAGTCAATTTCTGTCACGATGTTGTTCCTAGAGTTGACTAGGTTGTGAAGGCACCAGAATGCTTAACCTCAAGTAGAATAATTTTGCATTAATTATAGCATAGCTTGCACCGTCACGATCGTTGTCTTGCTGTAATCCGAGTCTATATCATCATGTGGCCAGGTCAAAAGAGCGCCGATGAACATCGAACCTTGCCTTTGCAACAATGCTGTTGTACAGTCACTAAAAGCCAGCACGATCCATAGACCCAGCCTGCATACGCGAGTATCAGTATAGAAGTGCAGAACGTTATAGCGCACTTACCTCCTGGGTTGATCCTTCCGGTGGTTGGCGAATCGACTTGCAATAGGCAATCCGGATTCTCGCTCGTGCTCAACACCGGGAAGACTAGGAATATATTTGATCGCCCGAGATCTTGCTTTGCAATCATTTTTCACCAAGCTTGTCTACTCTGAGGTGTGCCAAGAAAGATGGTAATCGGCTAATTTTACATCTTGGCCATTACGAACCACCCAGTATCCCTGTGTGGAAACTATTCATCAAATAGATTGAAAACACCGGGAACCACAGTACAGCATCAGAATGGACGACGGCAAGCACGCTGTATATGTATAAGTAATACATTAAATAGGCTAACTTATTTCGTAGTGATGTGGGGCAATGGAGGGTCGGCCGGAGGATCGGAGTGTCGGGACCTTAAATCCATATCGGCTGAGAAGGAACCGGACTAGTGCTTACTTTAGTCATCGGCTTGCCGTTCAACAGTCACAAGCAATGTCCATCCCATCCCATCTATCAACTTCACCAAATCATTCTCAAGCCATAGAGCCGTCTGTCTTCTTAAACACCACAATCGAAGGGACTGTTGACTGCGTAACCAGGATCGGACATCTCATACGAGTATCCTCATATTGAGTTGCACAACGGGCGTCCTGGGAATTCTGGGGCCCGAATATTGTTGTCTAAAAGCCATCTCCGTGTCTCAAATGGCTCAATCAGCGTTATCGACAACTGGAACTTTCTCTCAGGGCCGTGATAATGTTGAGCCGACACTTGCCGCGCGGCTGAGCGCTAGCCGGCGTCGTGATAAACCACAACTTTCCTGTGGTCTTTGTCGACGACGCAAGTAAGTCTCAATGCAATTCCGATTTGCCAAAGGGTGTAAATTGACGTGTGATCCAAAGAACCCGATGCGACCGGCAACAGCCTTGTGCAACTTGTTCATTGCGAGGACATCCATGTGTCTACCTGGCTAATCAAACCTCCGGAGTGATTTCAAGGCAAACAGCTGGCGACACTGCGTCACTTCAGGATCGCATAACTGATCTTGAACGTCTTGTGCTGACATTGAGTTCATTACCGATGAAACCAAAGATCAATACTGTAGGGGTCACAAGCATTCCTTCACCGACCAACAATGGAGATACTGTATTCGATGATCGATTGGAAACTGGGAGCATGCGTGTTAGTGCTTCAAAGCACCAGTACGTTGGAAGTGATCACTGGGCTGCCATTCTGGACAGTATAGCCGATCTGAAGAACCACTTTGACCGAGAAGAACACCTGATGCTTGCTGAAAGCCCAATCCAGTCACTGGACGGTGATAGTAATGAGGATGGAGTATTCGGGCCGCAGCACCCGAGTCAGCGTGCCCTGCTTTTGTATGGATGTCGACCGGCATCCTCGATGGCAGAAATTTTGTCCGGCCTCCCACCGAAATCCGCAGTCGATCGGTATGTTGAACGATACTTTAGCCGTCTCGATCTTGTTGCTTCATGTCAGTGGTTTGGTCTCTAATCAGTAGTTTTGCATGTGTTCTACTAACATCCTTGTAGCATCTGTTCATGGACCATCTTTTATTGAGGAGGTAAGCTCTATCCACAAACAAGATGGTGTCCCAGTTCTGATATAAGTAGTACGATAAATTCTGGACGGACCCCGAAAGCGTACCCATCATGTGGGTTGGTCTTCTGTACAGCATGCTGTGCCTTGCCATCGTTGCATCAGATCCTGCCAGTCACAGATCTGAGCAGAAGCAACAACAGCTCCAGATCGACCTGTATCGGGAAAAGTTAGTTCAATGTCTTATGATGGGCGAGTACACTCAAGGTGGTCAACATGCGCTTGAAACCTTCACAAACTATGTGTACATTGAGTTCCGCATCCGCGATGACGCCGAGAAAGATGTCTGGTTCCTTCTTGGCTTGGAGGTGAACCTGGCAAAGCGTATGGGTTACCACAGAGACCCTAAGCATTTCAATGACATCAATCCACTTCAAGGAGAGATGAGGCGCAGGGTTTGGGCTACGATTCTGCTAGGAGATATTTTGATCTCTGGTCAGATGGGCATGCCTCGAATGATTCGTGATCACGAGTTCGACACGGCAGAGCCAAGAAACCTGAATGATGAAGATCTCAACAGATCCATGGTGGTAATACCCAAGTCACGGCCGGAGACAGAACACACAACGGCTTTAGGAATTATTGCGCGGAGAAGGATTCTGATCGCACTTGGAACAATTTCCGACTTGACCGCCTCGTTGGTTCCATGCAGCTATGCTGAAATCATGCGAGTCGATGCCATTTTACACAAAGCCAGGATGAGTATTCCTCCGGCACTGCAAATGAAGTCAATGGCAGCTAGTGTCACCGATTCGCCTCAGACCATTATGGCACGAATCTTCTTAAGCCACATGTTCTATAAAGGGCAAATCATGCTTCACAGACGATTTTTGTTTGCCGAGACAGCGTCCCAACCCCGAGATACATTCTCGTACTCACGGAACACATGTCTTGAGGCTTCTCTGGCAATGCTACATATACAAAAGGTTCTCGATGAGGAAACCTGCCCTGGTGGTCTGCTCCGAATGATGCACTGGAGAGTTGGTTCCATTATGAACCACCAATTCTTAACAGCGACCATGATTCTTTGCTCCTTAGTACATCGGAAACACATTCTTAACCGCGCAGGCGAAATCATATCTGCGCTACGCACGGCACGGAGCATCTGGATGAGGAGGGGAGATGGGTCGCGGGAAGCCAAGAAGGCAACCCAGGCAGTCAGTATTGTTCTTGCACAAGCTGGCGGGCCTCGGTTCGATACAAATCTTTTTGTCGAGAGAGATAATTTTGTTGCAGTGTCCAACAACGGAACAGATAATGGGCATTTGACCAGCAGTAACAAGGTACATGAAGAAATCGGCTTTGACGAAATGGAGACCATCTTCTTTGTTGAGACGTTTGGTCTAGATCATGGTAAGAGAATTGATGATATAATAAAGTAAGACATTAAACTAATGAGCCGCCGAAATAGAATTTGGATCGTTTCTACCAGAATCTACGGGAGACACTGATCTAACTGAACATGACATATCAGGTGATGGGTCTATTGAAGAAATGGATTATCTCAACGAACGTTATGCTTAGTGATTGAATGGCATTGGGTAGCATTAAATCGAATATGCAGAAGGATGCTTTGTAATTGAGAACTTGGAAATTCAGAAAACCCCAGTTAGATTGAGGTCTTTGATGACTGTATGAAGTTCGAAGGCGTGTACTTATGCATTGTAGGTGTTGAATGGATTCTCTTCTTTAAAGAGAATCCCTATTTACGATCGTAACAGGGTAAAAGTTAAGGGTGAACCAAAGATGTATTTCCGTGATTATCTTTCTAACTACAAGACTTGGCTTTCGTACACAAGACATATGATCTCGTACGTCCCTGAGTCAGTTCGGTATGAATATACTTTGATCCCTCAATGGATAACCGAGGGCCGAATATCCAGTCTGTGCCCTCTGCCATGGTGTGTGTCCTTGAGTCGTGCGTGTCGTACAACCAGCTGATGCTGTTATTCCAACAGTAGGTGTATTTTATCTGCCGCTTTTATGGATCAGCTGAGAATGGGCTTTGATTCGCTCACATATTACCTGAAGTTGCATTGTTGTCAGGACCTTCTTTTTAACCATCTTATTTAGCTGGTTTCAGTTTATTTGCATCTGCTTAAAGAGGTGCTTTTGCTTCTCTATTAGTCATGGCCGTAGCCTGATATTTGGTATCATCACCGACATCTTATTCAGCTGTCGCTTTCTGAAACCGAGAACCACTCTCATTAAAACCCATCTCGACATTAAGTTTTGCTGAACTACCTCGAGGATGCTATGGGAACCATCCCCTCCCAGCCTGGCCCAAGAAGGATTGGCTCGGTCAGGCCATAATTAGGAAATTGTGACACACTTGAATGAGATATCTCCCAAGTCTTCACTCACGACCCGCCAAGGTCGACCAAGCTGTCGCCATATCTATCATTCTCAGTGGAATGGACGTAGGGATATTTACTGGTAAGCTTGATTAAACTGATTCATGGGGTGTATTCAGAACCTGAGTTGCGTATAAACAAGATTCTGTTCTGGTGTTCGGCCATCGAATTTGGCGCCTCGCCCTTACTACCCGTAATGCTTTGGCCTGTGTCAATCTTGGCTTCATGTTGTAAGAAAGAAGCGATGTCGAAGCATTCAGATATGAGCTGAGATGCAGTTCGCTAGCAGCAGGTGGGGTCCGAACGGCCTTAAAGGCAATGGAAGTTCTCTGAGGGCACCGGGACCATCATACATTTCGTCCACAGGGGTTCAATTGGGTAGCGAAGAAGCATGATTTAAGCCTTCACATGTATTGACGATACAACGTGCCGGCGTTGACGAAATTCCAATGAGTTGGAAGCCGCGGAGTGCCACGTGTGCTGGGATACTGATAGATAATGCGACGTCGGGGTCAAAGTAGAGCCACAAAGACAGTTCACATTCAGCTTCGTTGTCAACAGGTATCACAAACACAAGTGACTTGAAATTATAAAATCCAGTATGTCACGATTTCTAACCGCAGGAAATTTAGCAGCCTCCACCACCACCTCCGCCGCCGTCGCCGCCGCCACCACCGCCGCCACCGCCGCCATCGCAACCACCTCCATGTCCGTGACCACCACTACCACCATCACCACCGCTCCAGCCATAATAACCGGCTGTATGACTACCGTGGAAGCCGTTATGATGATGGTATCTTTTGCCGCCATTTGAATGACGGCCGCCACTTTGGCCATGGTAGTTGTAAGCCATGGCAGGTCCGGGCTTGTAGCCCGAGCCGTCATAGGTGTGTTTCTTGGAGCGGAAGGGTGTACACATGTTGATAATGCTTGTGATTGTAAAGAAGAAATCTACAATTTTAGTTAAAGTTCCTTCGAGATCATCGCAGGTCCTTTGTAACGTACAGTTGATGGGAGTTGTGTAATGGCTATTTTCAGGAGATAAGACGAGAAAGTTTGGATGTTGTCGATGAGGGCAGCGCAGTCAGCGATGGGAAGGATCAAAGATTTAAGTAAAAGAACGGCCAGGCATTTGCTCGAAAAAGAGAGCGAAGACGGTTCATCAAGCCTGCCTTGGGGGCGAGAAATCAGGTTTGGCGATCCGTAGAAGCTTCTGATGGCCAGTATTTCTGCCTTCCAGAAGGCTTCTAGCGCCGGAAGGATCGTCGGGATGCTGGCATGAAATCATGACCCTCCGAGCAGGCGAATCAATTGCTACAGAAAGCCTTCGTCTATTGACGCCTTGTACTATGAAGCGCCTTGCAAAGCACAAAAAGGGTAAGACGAAGTACACGAAATTTGCTCATCTGACAGCAGCTGTGGATTTCCGGGGGCAGTTCCGCGCTTGTGGGGCCGGATCGGCACGATCAACCTGTGACGTAGACCCCACAAGCCTCATCAGCACAGCCCGGGCGCAGCCCGCACTGCCCCGCGCAACTTCGCGCAGTCTGCCCAACTGCCCTAGATGTGTTGATCAGGGACATTCTTACCATACATGGGGAACAGTCCTTGGTAGTATCATCACATGATCATAATGTATTCAAGGACTTCTTGCTTAGGCTTATGACTCACTCGATTATTTTCGGTTGAAGCCGAGCCAAGTGACATTGCGTGCTGCTGTGAAACCGTCAAGGTGTCACGTTGGCTCAATACGGATTGTGGCGCGGGGACTCAACCAAAGCGCGTACTGTGTAGTTGGAACAAGTAGACGTGATGGCTCTGCTAAAAACACCAACGATTTCGTCCCTCCCTGAACAACTCACTCCGATGTACACGGCTCCTCCCCGTAGTGTGAAACCTTGCTACAGAGCTATCCAGGGCCCTTGCAAGCATGGACGTTCATCTGATGGGAACACCGTCCCTGTCGCGATCAACCCTCTGCTTCTTGGGCTTTTCTGGGTCTGAACGCAATAACTTCTCGATGATGGTAGTCTTGGTTGTTGTAATTACCTTCTTGGCGAGAGACGGCTTCGTAAATTGTCGTTGACGGTCCTTCTCTGCCCTCTTCTCGGCCGTCTTAGCAGCTTTGATATCGGCCGGCCCGGGCTCAAATACGGGACGAGGGCCCCGGTGAGGGGGCCAGCCGCTAGTTGCTTCGCTGCCTGTGGTGAACGGGATGCCGTCGGACATTGCTTCGAGACTGGTTGTTGAGCGTGATCTTTACACTTGTCGTCTTTGTATCAATATGCCTTAGTCTATTTTTTTTGCTACGGTGTGTTGCGACGCGACAGAGGGCTGTTGGATCTAGTTGGGCTCCAAAGTTCATGTTTTCAAAATATTATTTCAATAGGGTGAGTTCAACGCACTATAAGAGGTGACTCATGCCTTACGTTCTAGCGAAACTTTCAGACTTTATCAGTAAGCTGGCGGCTATCTGCATGTAAAGTCTCAGTTGCATCCATATGCAGAAGGATCGACGGTCGGCTCCGCGCCGCAGACGCACCGCCATGCTGGTGCCAAGAGTCTAAGAGAAATTGAACTTATTGAACCGGTCAACGTCACGTTTTAGCCTGTTAAGATCTCCCGATTCTCTAAAACATCATTACTCATACTGCGAGACACCCTTGTTGAATCTTAAGGCCAAGTCTCCATGGCTTCTCTTTAGCTTACATTCCTAAATAGTAGGGCCTCAACATATTCAATCATATCACCGCCAGTACCCTAGTCAGCAACTCCAATACCATTAGCATATTTTTCAACTGTCTCTTCTGTCAACTTGTCTCCTTGAGTTCTACGTTTCACTGGCTAAGTAGATTTTGTAGTCTTCTCCGTTAACTATTGTGCAGCGTATCTTTGTGCACTACAGAAATTGGCTCACGAGGCATCATTTGGCCAGTACCCTCCCCATTGCTGTCTGGGACATCCACATTTATTGCCGTCTAAACGGCAAAGGTAGGGGTGACATGATGTTTCTTTCACGGGAGGGGGAGCCTGATGGGTCGGTGGTTTTCCAAATCAGCATCATTTCAATGGATAATTTCAATGTTAGGGGTCCAACATCGACACGCTTGAACTGTTGGGGAAGGATTTTCGCGCTTACGTGCCCTCAATACCCCAAGTTTGCTGTTGTGAGGGTAACCTGAGACTTGCCGTGGCAGACGCAGTTAGCAAAGGGGATGGGGTAGACATGAACATAGTGAAAATGAAGGGACACGCGGCCAGCTTGTACAACGATTCGGTACACGTCGGTGGTTGTGTAACACTAAATAACACAAAACAACCATGGTAAAAAGCGAGTATATGGACGAAAAGGGCGCGCTCAGCATCGTTGTGGGCTACCTCAACCGCGCAGGCACATCATCAATGACTTTGGCGACATCGAGACCAGAATTATTGAGCTGATACAGGAGGCCAATGGCAACTGGTGAGGCCATCGCCAGCCTAAAGTATCCTTCATTCACCTCGACTGTTGATTCTGCATCGTCCATGACGAATAGTATCACTTAGCCTTTGGCAAGTTTCATTCTTACATCAAGCATGGCAATCGGGGTAACACTCTCCATGCTGACGTGAACAGACTCATGCGATCTTTTTTACAATGACTAGCTGAAATTCAGACTATTGCATCAAGTTTTTAAGTTTTGATTGGACTGAATTTGTCATTTTGTTTCTTTGGGTAATATGAGACGAATCGCAGATTTGAGTTTAGCGGCGAAGGCTTTTGTTCTATTGTTTGGCATTACGGGCACGTTACCTTATCACAGACGGAGAAAGTTTGAAGTTTGAATACTGCACACTAAAAATCCTTTTCTATATTTCTAGTGTAGTGGGAACACTCATAGGTCAGCCCATTGTTGATCTCGTGAGGTGCAACAGACATACCATTGCCAAGTTTCGAATTGCGAATGGCTGCTAGGGTGGCCGCTAGGGTGGCCGCTAGGGTGGCCGCTAGGGTCGCCGCTGATGGAGCTGCAGTTCGTAGAGAGGCGGAATACCTAGAATTAGTACACTACCAATCAGCGCTTGAGGTTTGCAGTCTCGGAAAATTGCGACAGAGCCATAGTGAACGTTTGTTTGTTACTAGAAGACACGAAGGGGACCGGCTTTGGCAGCTGCAGAGTGGAATGCGTGTCTTAATTAACATGAAGCCTCTGGAAAGGAAGGGAGGCCATAACTTCCGATACTATGCACTCTGATACTGTTTTTGGCGACTCTACTACGAAGCTCTTGCTATGGTGCAATGTTTTGAATGCATCTTCAGTCTAGCATCATGCATTGAGCCATGTGAAGGTTCTCAAAGCTCCCTCCTAGGTGTCAAGCGCACATTCAAAGGGCCCTTCTTCCAGAGGCCAAACAGTTCTTGTTCCGTCCAGTTTCTACTGTCGTCTGCAATCTGCATGTCGAAGTTCCAGATAACTCTGGCGAGGATAACTCTCATTTCAGACATTGCCAAGCTGTTTCGTCAGCGGAGAACAGAAAATGTGTAAGGGAGGATCCTGCACTTACTTGCGACCGATGCAGTTGCGAGGCCCGACAGAAAAGGGTTGAAGAGCACTCTTGTTGTCGTCTGCAAACTCCGGATCTCCAAGCCATCGTTCGGGGATAAAGGCGTCTGGCTGCGCGAATTGCTCGTCGTTATGGTACATGGGCCATTGGGATACCATTACTCTAGTCTGTTGTTTTGATTTAGCGCCAGCTCCTCGATGCACTCAATGGTACCGGACGTGATCCACTTACACCTTCCGGTACGTATCTCTCGCATATGTAGTCTCCTCCAGGCTTGACAATACGAGTCAGGCCCATCGGCACAACGGGGTAGACACGCATGCTCTCGTCGAGAACTGCGAGCATGTACCGCAGCTTCTGGACGCTGAGAACGTCAATGTCCTGCTCTGAGTTGAACGATGAGCGGACTTCTTCAGCCAGTTTCGTCATAGCATCCGGGTGGGTTGTCAGGAAGAAAGTGACACCCGAGAGCACAGATGCCGTGGTCTCTGAGCCCGCAATGATAAGGGTATCGGCTGTTTCTTCAATCTCTGCCCTCGACATGGCCTGGAAACATTACGGGTTAGCGCATACATTATGCCAGAGTTACTATACAGGAGACTCACCAGAGCACCCTCTTTCATCATCATGGACTGGACGAAATCCGGTCTCGACTCACCCAAAGCCATGCGCCTCTGGACCTTGTCTACACTCAACTGATGATGGAGTACTTGATTCTCCTTCAGCTTCTTCGGGATCAACCACTTCGTGAACGGTCGTGTGATCCAGTAGCGCTGAAACTGATTTCTGTAAATGTTGGCGTGGATGGTGTCAAAAATAGACGAAACCCAAGGGTGATAGTCCGACTTCTCGAGGCAGCCAAATGGTTCTCCGAATGCTAAGTCTCCGATTATGTCAAATGTTGTGTAGTTATACCATGCAACCATGTTTAAAGCCCTTTTTCCATTCTCACAGTTTTCATGAAGGCGTTGGATCAACAAGTCGATCTGCTTCTGAATCAGGGGCTGCTGCTCAACCATGCTCTGGGCAGAGAAACCGTGCGCTAGAACTCGGCGAATGCGAGCGTGGTCCTCCCGGCCAGAGTTTATAATGCTATGCGGCTTATATCTGGCGTTGATGGGATCTTTGTAGTTCTCCATCCCGCCGCTGCCCTTGCTGTGACCCATCAAGTCCTTGAACGCACGTGGATCGGCCCAGTCGATGGTTTCTGGGCCGAGTCGAACAACAGGACCGTATTGCTTATGTAACTCTGCAAGTTTCTTGTGCGCCTTGCCGCTAGTGATCATTCTTGAGAATGTAAGCCGTGTAGCGGCGTAGAGCTTCGGACCCGGGAAATTACGGAGCGGGTGGAAATACACATTGTAGACAACAATTGAGATGAGTCGAATGAATCCCTATGGGGTCCGTCAGTATTCTGACCTCTTTGGTCATGGTATCTCATTCCTATAAGCTTACCAGAGAAAGTAAAAAGACAGGTAAAGCCACCGTCAGCTGCACATTGCTGAACATTGAAATATCGTGTGGGATAATCATTATGAATGTGGTGGTGTTGCTCTCAACACCGGTTGCTTGTGTGAGTCTGAACAGGGGATGAACCCTTTCATATCCATCATCGTATTTCGGCAGGGAGCTTGAACGTCTTATAGTTCAGTAATGCAGATGCACAACTTGTTTCCGGGAACATGCCCGCCGAAGATCCAGACGATACGTTTCTCACCGGAGCCGAAGGCGCTCCGGGGATAAACAGTGTTACACCAACCAATAAAAGGAGCGGATGCTCCCGTCCGATCGTGTCTAGTGACGTCGCAAAACGCGACCCTGTGGCGAGGGGTTGTGTTTCTTGGGGGCTTGAGCGTCGCGCGGCATTTCGGATGGTGGGACGTGGTGTTTCATGCCATCACATCTGACGGTATTGGCCACAGACGCAACGGATTTCGGGCTACTGAAGTGACCCGGATGATGGGATTTTCATGCCTACATCCCATTCTGAGCGTGGTAATTGTCGGACAAGTGACCACGCGGGAGCAACGAATGCGAGAGCTTCAGTACTGCAGACTCGTTTGGTCCTGGGCTCGCTCGCATTCGCGTTGCAAAGCCAATTAGATAGCAGCTCCTTGTGTAGAGCGCCGCCAGTGCCGCTGGCGGCTCTGCAATGCATGCCGGCGTCACGGACTTACGGATCTCGGCGGCGACATGGAATGCGTACGCAACGCACGGCGCGGAGTTGGGGTGTTTGTCCCGTTACTGGCCGGCAGTGGAGATTACCATTCCGTCGATTTTGGACAACATTTCAGCTTATGCATAGCCGTGGCGGCATCATTGCCGAGTACGTAGAGCAAAAGGATCACCAATGTGTTGAGGTTGCCGACCATTGGTAGTACACAAATGCTGGGTCTCGTAATATGTGCCTTGCCCTCTGGAGATGATGACAAAACTTACGCGAGAGGGTTTTAATAGCAACTACTCGAAATAGAACGGAAGTTCCTCGGATAATAGACACTAAGTGTGGCATCTTTGGCACCATTGGGGTTATGGATGTATGAGTAGCTGGCTTGCATTTCACCTTCCAAGCGACTGTTTTCGTCAATCGAATTCTGCTATGGCAGTGAGCGTTGACTCTCGAGCATCCAAGCTGCTAAACGTTTAGTCCCACATGCTTTTTACGCCAAGTTGACCAGTTCTTAGACGTCACTTTAGTTTGTAGAGGCTATGACAGGGACACCTTCAGATCGCTGACCAGCCCTCTTTGCCAGTTTGAATTCAGCTATATTGTTCAGAGCCGAGATAATGAGTGTCTCATGACTATGTCGATTTTGGTACCGGAACCAGTCCCCATTACCCTGTTTGAAAAGGAGAGGAAGGAACTGTTTGAGGTTGAATGTCTCCATAAGATAGTATGTTTGACCACGGACAGCATCGATCGCAGCAAACGCCCGAATGGCTCAGTGGTAAAGCGTCTCACTAGTATAACTAATTAGTCGCCTCCGGTCGCTATGAATAGACCACGAAATGAGAAGATCGCCAGTTCGATTCTGGCTTTGGGCAGTCTACGAGTACATGTCGTTTTTGTTTGTCGTGTATTTTTGTTTCTGTTTCCGTTGACCCCGTTGAATTCTCAATCTGCGGCATTTTGAGCTTGCCAGCACAGCCATAGTGTGTGTGGCCTATGGCTTGCAGTGTGGCTAAAGCTCTCATCACAGCTATTATGTAAGCGACAATCACCTCTCTGAACCACGCTAGCAAATGGTTTGATTGGTTCAATTCAAGATCATTCTTTTCATTCACCAGGACCAGGAGGAAAAAATAAAAAAGGTAGTCCAAGTGAGGGGACGCAAAGCACACATCTCGTTTTATTTGTTGAGTTGATCGGTTCTTCATTGGCACCGAAGCTAGCAATCATCGGTAGTATCTTCTAGTATCGAGAGGGTTTCTCTTCTTGCTTCTTCTGGGTTACATAATCTGTCAACATCCCAGCGCACTGTCCAAGCTTGCAAACTGGAATCTCATCCTCACCTCCATCATCATACCATCTCACCTCAAATGCCATCACCGCACCAGCTCATCTTACCATCTACGCATTTTCGCACCGCCTTACCACTCGTACATCTACTTTTCGCAGTCCATTGCATGGCCACTGCGTCCTCGAGGGAGACCGCATCACAAGATTGGAGATATGGCAAACCTACGCGACCTGCCGCCTGAGCTCAAAATTGCTGTGGCCAAAGCTCTGATGGACAGCGACACCTATGGCCACAGACAAGCCGATAAAAAGATTGCCGCCCTTGCGGCACTTTCGGCGACCGATCAATTTTTTCATCAAGTTGCAGATCCGTTGTTGTATCAGTTTGGGGTCCTCCGCCACCCGTATCTACTTTGTTGGGCAACTGAAATAGGGAACTTGAACGTCATGAAGAAGATACTCGAAGCGGGTCCTATTGATCCTCAGATCGGCATTCTTCGCTACAAACCGGATCATGAATATGTCTCATGGGATCCCAAGGTCATGTCGGCCGGTGAACGTTTCAGACACTTCTACCGACGCGATGGCCGACAGTTCCAACAACGTGAAGATTTCTTTGCGCACTTTGCTGAAGAAGATCCCATGGAAGAGTACGGCCCGTTCTCGGACGATAGTTCCTTTACAGAAGATAATATCTCGGAGCACAACGGGTTTTTCTTGGAAGAATACGACGACTCTGACGACATGGACGATTCATCCTCGGAGCAATTCTCTGAAAATGCCTCAGTTGCCGACCATTATTCGGCAGGCGAAGCTTCCGATGACGCAGAAAGCTCCAATGACGATGCAAACCTAAACGTGGCTGGTGGCCTTGGTACCAATGGCGGAAACAATTTCGGCGACAACGATGACGACGGAGACTTGGCTAGCGATGACGGGAGCGGGCTGGACGACGAGGCCATGTTCGAAGAGTTTGAAGAGGTGGAAAGGGAGATGATTGGGATCATCCGTTATCCTGACCAGGACGACTATGACGAAGTGGATGAGCACGATATCAAGGGTCTGTATTGGTTCCCAGTTCATATTGCTGCAAGATGCGGCAATCTATCGGCCCTTAAACTGCTTGTCGACTTTGGCGCATTGCTCAATATATCGTCGAAGGGATTCTGCTGCCGAAATCACGACACGGCACTTTACTGGTCGAGTTGGGACGATACGCACCCGGCCTGGACGCCATTCCACGTCGCTCTATGTCATGGGCACCCAGAGGTGGTCAAGTACATGCTCAAGGCGTGTCCGCACATACAGGAACGCCTACTTAGCTACGACGAACCGCCGTGGTCTATGCTGCCTGTGTTCATCTCTGCTATACGGCACGGCTATCCCAAACTGGCCGAATTCTCTCTGGAGCAGGGTATTGACGATGCCACTGATGGCGACCCTGACCTCTCTGGCGCCACTTTACTCTGGAGAGCATTCTGGGAGACAGACAGATTCAAAGAGGCTCTTGCAATCCTGCTACGACACGGATCTGATATAAATCACGATTTGGGACAAGGACATACATTGCTTGTAGAGGCCTGTCTGCGCGGCAACTTTGAGGAAGGGATCGCTTTGGTGAATGCCGGAGCAGATGTTACAGTCGTTCTTCACAGCCCCGGTCCCGCCACCGCGTTGGACTACGCTTGGGATGATATGATCAATTCAGTCGCGAGGTTCCCTGGTCGTATAGAAGGATGCGGGGTCCTCGACATATGTTGTGGCATGCCGCCCATAATGGTCCAAAGGGGCATGGCTCCAGCTCCTCAGAGACCTCCATCACCGGCGTCTGCTCCCGATATAATCCGTCTTCTTCTCAACTCCAAGGCACTGCACGCTACAAAACAAAGTCCACTTCATATTGCAGCTGCAGCCCATAATTCCAAGGCTCTGAAAATCCTGCTCAATTTCGGTATGGATCCTACAAGCCTGGATGAGGAGGGGTCCAGTGTACTATTCCTTGCAGCAACGACCGAAGGCAGCTCTGCTCCACCCCATGAGTTTGGCGAGACGATTTCTATTATTGCAAAGCATTTGCGACAGAGACGAGGCACAGAAAGTGCGATGGGCACCTCCACGAGGGCTGGCGCCGACGAGGCAACGACCAATGGAGACGTTGCCCTTCGAAACCTCATGGAGAACGAAACCGTATCGGGGAATCTTAACAGAAAGCTAGCGCGACACGCCGCTGCGTTGAAGCTGATCGAGGAGGGACTCGCTGATATCAACACTCGAGACAAATTCGGCCGTACAACTCTCATGCTTCTCGTCGCTGAGGGAGATGTTGCTTCTGCCCGTCAACTAATGCAACGTGGAGCTCAAGTTGAGTGCGGTCCGGAAAGAGATGATTTACCTGCAATGTGGGTCGGCTTTATCATGGATGAGTATGGGCATAATGCAATGGAAACCTACAGGTTCCTCAGTACACTCGATTCTGAGAAACGAATTTTGAGGGACCCGCAGTTTCTCGCATTCGCTATCTACGACAATCGAGCCGCTATAGTTGATATGATGCTCCCGTCTTTTGAACCCGACACTCTGATCCTGACTGGCGGGAAAGTCTGGAGGGAGATTGGCGACAGACAAGCTGCCATACTAGCCAACGAAACCAATAACGCCGAGTCAATGTTCGAGGCCTACAGACCTCAGATACCCCATCGTGACGGTTGGACGTTGTTGCACATAGCGGTTGAATTCGGCTTTCAGCGCGCGGTAGAGAAGCTTATCAGCGACCTAGGAGCGGACGCCAACCAGCCAAACCCAGACAGTCACAGCCCGTTACACATCGCCATCAAGACGGATTCTCTGGACAACGAATCCATGATCCGTCTGTTGTGCAAACACGGGGCGGATCCCCATACGAGCTCTGGTGAGACAACCAAATCGCCGGTTGATTACGCGATACAGGAAGGTTACTCCTGGATGGTTCCAGACCTGCTTCGAGAACACCCGATAAAGGGAGACCCAAAAGCCCAGAGCAATCTGTACCTCCATTCCATCATCTCGACTCAGATAAAAGGCAGGCCTGGCGTCGCCCGCGACGCACTTCCGCCCCTGATCCGAGCCGGGGCAGACGTCAATGAAACAGACAGCAACGGAGACACTCCCCTATCTTTTTTCATCAAAGAAGCTTTGCGGCTTGAAAAAGAGTGGGACCTCTCTGGTCTTGGTGCGTGTGTTACCATGTTGACTGTGCCGACTTTGATCAGGAGTGGCGCGAGACCAAGCGTCCGCAACACCGATGGCAAGACTGTGCTTGATATGATGGATGCGGTCAGGAATCGTGATGTTGGGCCATACAGTCTCGGAACTTTCCTCCGCTCGACTCTGCTCTACGAGATCATGTTGTATCGGAAGAGCATTGGTATGTAACAGCGGAGTTGGTGGGGAAAATGCATTGCCTGGCCGAAAATGAACTATTGGTTCCTCTTGTCAGGGTCAGAGGTTTATATGTAGGGGATGTAATCAGGGGTTCGAGAATCATGAAAACAGACATGACTGTGGATAATCAGCATCGATTCGAGACCATGTCAAGCCCAATGGCGACACTGCCTTCTCACAGGATCAACGAGTTCGTTTGCGTGAGAATGATATAACCAATGCTCTCTAGCATTGAAACTTGGGCAACATCTTTCGTGAGAATTTATGCACCTGGAGATGTATCTCATACCAAAGAATGCAGTACTCGCCTGTGTTGTTTCGCTGTTTTAATCTACATTTCCCTTCGAAACCAAGCTTTGCAGTCTCGTGTGCACTTTCTCTGAGGCTTGGTTCACTAATCAGAAAACCATACTAGTTTCTCCGGTAGGTAGTAAGTATGACGAACTGTAAACAGCCTGAAGTATGAGAAAACGTTTCTATGCACCATTCGTCAAGTAGCTAAGTGTTTTCAGGTTTATTCTTAAAAAGCAATAAGAAGAGAATTAATGTTGGCGATATCGGTTTTATTCTAGAACGTTTCATAGGAAGCTTAGCCTTTCCACTCGTGCTGCTATCACGGGTCCCGCAAGTATTCACATCACCCTCCAGATGCCGGATTACTACTCAAACCAGATCACTAATCATCCACCGAAGCAGAGCAAACTCATGCCGAGGGCCAGTGACTAAGAACCCCCATCATTGGTGACAAGGAAAGTAATTACTGATGTCCAAAGAATCATCATACTGACTCTATTTAGAATTTTTCCATGCGTGAACCGCTGGCCTGCCCACATGCCATCCAAATTCCGGAAAGTTTAATTGGTAATCAACGGAACCGCCTCTGATAGATCCCAGTGCCGACGCCATTCTGTACTAACATCAAATAATAGTTGCCGCCCATATTTAAGATCCACGACTTCACAAGTCACAACCGTTATATCATCGAACAGCCGAATAAGCCTCCAGTCTGTTTAGATACTCAGATCCACAACACCAGAATCGAACATGGGCGTAACAAACCCAGTCCAGTCCCCCCACCAAGCAGGAGCAGACACTCCGGCCGAAGATGTTGAAAAACAGATCGAGAGCGACATCACATCATCCGAAGACGACATTCTACAGCCAGAAATGACATGGGACGACCCTCGCGAGAAAAGAAATCCCAGGAACTGGAGCACTGCAATGAAGATTCTACACACGGCAATCCCATGCTTCCTCGCCTTCGAAATGTATTCCTGCCTCTCATTGTTCTTCTTTCATTGCCCTTCAACCCAAATTAAGTCAACATCTGCTAACATCACTCACGTGCAGCACCTTCGCGACGTCGATTACAGTCCCAGCAACGACGCAGATAATGCAAGAATTTTCCATTTCCCGCACACGATCAGTCCTGCCCTTGACTCTCTATACCCTCGGCCTCGCTGTCGGACCCCTCTTCATTGCCCCGTTCTCCGAGGTCTTCGGTCGCAAACCCATCTACGCCATCTCCTGCACCTGCCTACTCGCTTTCCTCGGTGGTTCCTCAGCCACGACGACGTTCTCTGGGCTACTTGCATGTCGTTTCCTTGCAGGAACGCTAGGATCGGCTGGTATCGCCGTTGGCGCGGGAACCATTGCTGATGTCTGGGAGCTGGGAAAAGGCGCGGGAGCGTCATTGCTATACATCCTCGGCCCGTTTCTGGGGCCTACACTGGGACCTTTGGCTGGGGCATACGTTTTGGAAGACAGGAATGGTGATTGGCGGTGGACGCAGTACGTCCTCCTCCTTGTTGGCGCTCCGATCTGGATGGGTATTGTTTTGATGAAAGAGACATCAAAGTTGTGGATTCTGCGGAAGGAAAACGGGGAACCAACAATAACCCTCACCCGCCTCGGAGGCCTCGTCAGAACAGCCGTCATGAGACCGACAAAGATGCTTTGCACAGAGATCATCGTCTCGTCCCTAGCCCTGTACACGGCCTTCGCATACGCCATGATCTTTAGCTACTTCGCCAGCTGCTCGTACGTCCTACAGCTGTACTACGGATTTAACCTCCGCCAAGTCGGGTTAAGTTTCATCAGCGTCATTATCGGGTACATATTGGCCACCTTCGTGTACGGGTTTCTTGACACCAGGTTCCGGATTCCTGCCGTGCTAGCCGGTACTGATACGCCGGAGCAGCGACTTTATGCTGCTCTGGTAGGAAGCGTTATGCTCCCCGTGGGCTTGTTCTGGTACGTTGGCCACCAATCGAGTCAATATCATTCGAGTCTCAGAACCAACCGCTAAATCATGAACTAGGTATGCGTGGGAAGCACGCGAAGGAGGCAACTGGGCTGCCCTCGTCGCAGCTGGCATTCCATTCGGCCTTGGCGCCTTTTCGCTCTTCGTAGGTCTACATCTCATCCTCGAACAGAAATAATTCATCTCTAACAATGTGTTGTAGTTGTCGGTCATCACTTACATGGTGGACTTTTACGGACCCAAAGCGGCAGCGTCCGGTTTGTTATTCCCAAGCCCATGTTGGACCATAATGCTGATTGAACCTCCCAGCCCTCGCCGCGAATGGCATCCTTCGTTACACACTAGGCGCGGTTTTCCCCCTCTTCACCATTCAGATGTACGAGAAGCTAGGCGTACACTGGGCCGGCAGCGTATTTGCTTTCCTCTCGCTGCCTCTTATGCCGATTCCTTGGCTCCTGCTCAAATACGGCAGCAAACTCAGGCAACGAAGCAAATTTGTGGTTACGACTACCTGAGAGGTTAGAATTGTGTTGTTCCTTTGTTTCGTGCAAGATAGCTATAACATACACCCGCGAACACTATTTCGGGCAGTCTTAACCGGCCATGTATCATGCTGGATTCTTGTCAGAGGCTAGAGTCGTACAGTGTAACGAGGTCGACGTTGGGCACAGGTAGGGGTGGGTGTTGACTGTTATTCCAATCTGCCTTTTCCCCTAGGTCCGCCGCAGCTGCTCCTTATATGCCTCTCAGGTCCCCCCCCTTGGCCGAGTCCAGCTCCCCTGGTTATAACACTAATCCAGCGGCGTTGTGCTATCGCCTTTCTCTAACGGTGGACCTAATGGCTAGCCCTTGTCGTCGAAGTCTGCTGGATGCTTGGCTAGAATCCCTTTATACTCCCTTAACTATGTGCCGGTGCGGCCCCAGCTACCCCGCCGGCGACCCCACTAGTGCCGCGCCGGTGCCCCCCTTCTGGGCGCCTGACAATTCTTTTTGCTAGAGAGAGATGTTAAACAGATATGCCACCTTCAAACATCCACGATCGTTACCATCGCAACTTAAGACTATCAGTACCCTCCTCACAACCACTAGCCAATACATGCTTGTGATGGTACTAGGGTGCGTTTTGCTAAGAACCTTCTGACAGAGTCCTAGCACTTCTACCAACAGCTTCTTTGCCTCAACAAATGTTTCCCGAGCGCAGTATGTTAATATTGCAAGCCTACTCATTCTGTTGATTGTATCAGGGTGCCTGCCGCCGTGAGTTCTCGCCGTAGTTCTACAACTTCCATTGAGATCCTCTCTGACTCCTCATACATCCCTTGTGCATAGTATACTGCTCTGAGATCCCGCACGCTTTTAAATGTGTAAGAGTGTCTTTTGCTAAGATTCTTCTGATGTAGCTCTCGAACTTGTACGAAGATCGTCTCAGACTCCTGAAACCTCCGTTGTGCATGGTCCTGCGAGATTGGCCGTACTGCTGATAGTCAAGGGGTGCCTCTTGCCAAGAACGCCTTGGCGCAAGAAATACACCTTATCAACCATCTTCTCTTTCTCTGTCCAAGGTCTTCTATCAAATAGATGAAGGGATTCTTTAGAAAGTAAGTCGAGACTAAAATCTCCTCTTTGGCCGTTTCAGCCCACTCGCTTACTCGTAGAATATGCGGTATGTACTTTTCACGCTGTTCCGGATTCTCTGCCTCTCTCGATGGGAATAGCTTGGTCAGGATTCGTAAGGCTGTTTTATGATAGCACATCCGTTTGCCCAGGGTAGAAGTTGACGTTAACAGTGCCGCCCGACACGCTCATGCCGGCGACGACGCTTTCGCCGTGCAGCGGACCATTGAATGTCATCGACGGGCCCATTTCGTTCATTTGAGGCTATCCGTTGCGTGTGAGGTTTTGTCTAGAGTCTGACGCCAGATGCTATGCATTTCTTCAGAAGTTTGAACTATCACGCTTCTCTCTTGACCTGAGCATGCAGCCTGCCCAGATGTTGTCAGCAGAACATCCACCAATCAGCATTGTCGCCCCGCACCGGCACAGACACCATGGCACATTTCACAGGCAGGTCCATACTATTTGCGTCACGCACCACGGTGATCTGCTTTATGAAGCAACTGCACCGATACTAGAACAGCCAGGTATGGAATCTATGGAGCTTGGCTTAAGAAAAGACTGGTTACAACAGCAAACTGGGGAAACAAGTCGTCAACTACCAAAACTCATGTTCGTCGTTCCTCCGCTCGTGTGCTGCCCCGCCACCACATACTTCCCCGTAATGGGCCCGTTGAAGACAGGCCCCTGGCCCCTGGACGGTGTGGGAGATGTGCTCGCGCCGATGCGATTGCCCGCTGGCGGCTTGTCTGTCCGGATGTAGCGTGCCAGAATCGCCTTCATCACAGATGCTGCCGTTGCGGCGGCGTATGTCTGCCACTTCTTGTTCTTGTGGCTGTCCGCGTAGTCGCAGACGCCCTTGACAACGATGCACGGCGCCTCGTCCCACACGCCGGCCCCCTCCATTTCGAATGCGATGATGTCGTGCTGCCGCGCGATCCTATCACGGTCTTCGCCAGACTTCATCACCATGTCGCCCGACCCAACGCAGCCGATGTAGATCTCGAATTCATTATCGCCGTACGGGCCGCTGGCCTCTAATTCTTGGATCTCCTTGAGCCGCTCTCGTGGTACGAGTTCTGTGGGGTCGCAACCGAGTTCGTCACACGATGCGGCCCGAGCCGCCTCGCATACCTGCTCTGCGCATCCGCAGCCATCCCGGTTCCAATGCTTGTGCTGATACTCCGGGTTGAAAAGCTTGTCCTTGGATGCACTAGGGCGAACGTATTTTGCCCGCCGTCTCTTCTTTGCAGCGCTCTCACGGATCTGGTTCAGAGCCTGTGTAGCGCCGAGTTGAAGGCCGTCACGTCCACGGTCTGTCTGGAATGTCGCCAACAAGGTTCGGATGTCCTTGTTGGCTCGCCCGAGGTTGTCATCCACGGTGTCTTTGCGGATGAATGTGCCTGGGTACTGCCGACCGTAGTCGTACTGAACGACCGTCCTGCTGATAACAACGTCGCCCAGAATGATCTCGTCGTCGGTCCCAGGACTGGGCACTCCGCCGCAGATTCCGGTCAAGATGGCCAACCTCAAACTTGTGTAGCTCGATCGCAGGCTGGCGACAGCGCTCGCCCCGCTAGCCTTGCCCATGTTCGGGAGCAACGCCAGAACGACGTTATACTGCCCAATTCGGCCGGTTGTGTAGGTATTCGGATCGCCCGGCGCCTTTCCGTACGTGTCACCGTCGTCGTCCCAGAATGCGTCGAAACATAATGCCGCAGCATCGTATTCTAGCGGCAGAGCACACACCACCGCGATCTCGAACTCGTCGCGGCGATTAGGACGGGTGGCCATGGCCATGATGATGCTCTGCGTTCTAAAGAGACAAGCGATGAGCAGTCACAGAGTGTAAGGCTGAGCAGAGCTCGGCACGTTATGGCTGAGGGAATAAGCACGTGTTGGCGGGAATTATCTGCAGGCTAAGCACAGCCTGATACCCCGCCAGGGGATGATGGGTCGCCTGTTAGGTTGGCGTTGCTACAAAAGGATGCCTATTGTGGTCGACGCGCCGCGTTTTTATTCCCTTACCGGAACGCCTCTGCAACAGCTGACTGAAAAGCCTCATGAGGATCGATATGCGCATGTATTTCCGGCCTTTGCGCAGACGTTAGGATGGGAGGAACGCTTCACATGACGGTTTTGGAACATCACGACATGGAGCACTGGCACCACTCGATACCCCGCTGCCAAATGACAGACTCGATAAACTTGGCCCTCCATCGAGAATGACTGACATAACCCTCTTTGTTTTTACCTCAAGGGCAACACCGATGTTATTGACCACCTCGATGTCTTTACAGAGTCGACGCTCTTGCCTTGCTTGCCGTTGAATCCCAAGGCGCTACTTTTGTCAGTGGGGTCCTTGGGTCCGGAGTGGGCGGCCAACGTCTTCCTCGAAACACTTGACGATCAGGAATACGCATATGGCGCTTGAAATTTTAACACCGACTGCGCAAAATAATACGGCTGCTGTCTGGGTTCAAGGCAATGACAAATGCACGTTCATGTATGTCCAAAAGTCCATCACGAAGTGAGCTGTGTCGCAGAAAAGATCCAGTCCAAAAAAACCACTCAGATCGTGCACAAATGGATATTAGTAGGTTCTGCCTCGCTAGGTTCCCGGTATCAATGACAGCATAATTCTCAAGAACTTGAAGTGCCAGGAAAATGCGCCAGTCAGAGAAACGCCGAATAAGACGAATTCCATGGACGGATATATAACAAAGGACCCGTCCGGGGTATTGCGATCGGTCGCATGGCGGACGAAGAGGTTGAAAATCATTGAACTTTAAGGTTTTAAGCAACGAACAACATAGTCTTGCCTAGAAAAAAGCAATCCTGTGTTGCTAACACAACCGGGCTCCACCTCTATCGAGGCGGCAAGCCACCGCCGGGATCCACCAAGCACTGAAGCCTGTGGCGCATTGATATGATTGCTGAGGCTAGTGTAAAGCAAGGGGGAAACAAGGTGGGGGGTACTGCATTACCGACATGCAAAAGCTCCAGCCACTCTTGACATGCCCAGTGCTACTTGCCTTCGCAACAATATTGCCAAGAAACAGAGCTGCTTCCGCTCACCAGAAGCAAGCCGACACAAGCCACATGGATGACTGTCGAACTACGGTAAGGTTCCTGTCACTGTCCAAGGTTCCCAACGAAGGGTCCACGGGTCCCAAGAACTATTAACCCTGGCGCGCGGCTCTGCGGCAGCGTCAACTCTGGGCGGGTGGGGCCGCTGACGCGTTCGGCTCCCAGCTCCCCCAGACCGCAGCTGAGCTAAGGGGAGCTTCGGCCAAACAGAGGCCATCGCGGGGACGCACTGGCTGCCGATGTTCCAGGCGAGGACCACATTACCGTCCCTTTTTTTTTTTTGGTTGCTTTTTTCTCCTTTTCCTCTTCCGTCGTCGTTCCGGCGCAGGGCTGAACGTCTCAACCTCCCGAGCATCTCCGTCCTCCCCCCTCTGTCAATTCTCTTCGTGTCGCGACTTTGACACTGGGATGTCTCTCTGTCGCTGCCGGCCCTACCACCGCCCAAATCCCATTCATACACCTCTGGACGGATCCAACGTGCTGGACCACACCTCGACTGGGTCTTTTCCCGAGTCATCCTCCCCATCCCGACCCAATTGAGAGCCCCCGTGCGATATTACTTCATTTGTTGATTAGCCCAATTGCCATAATTATTCGTCCCGCCCCATTCGTGGAGACGCCATACTGTCGGCCGTGCCGAGCTTCCATTCCCGCATACCTTACTGTACCTACATAATCAGGCCTTCTCCTGCTCGCCTAGTCGCGAGTTGCGTGGAGGGAGGATGGGCATAATGGAGAAACTAGGGGTGACCGACCCCTTGGCAAACCTTCCTCGCAAGTCGCAGTCCTACAACGACAAATATGTCGTCGTCTATGATTTCAGTGAAGTCGGTATGTTGTTGTTGCCCCATTCCGGCTGCTTGCACAGTAGCTGATCGCCCCAGACTCCGAGACTGCCGTCGGGGAACTCACCGCCCTTCTGAGCGACCTTGAGTCTGCCGGTCTCCAGACTGAGGTGAGGGCTGGCTATGACCAGTCCCTGCTCATCTTCGCCAAGGCTCCACGAGAACTTCTCGGAAACACTGTTTACAAGTCAAGGTTGGCTCTTCTCTGACGTCTCCCTTATCTGGACCATCCCAACTGACTTCCATCAGAGTCAAAGACTGGCTCTATGGCATTATCCCCGAACATCCCGGCGGAACCAAGACCACCGTCGTCGATGGCTCCTTCGAGGCTGAAGACATCCTCTCCGTCTATCACCTCGTCAACTGGCCCAAGTCCCTGGGCGGTGCTGGAATCACCCCCGAGTCGGGACAATGGAAGAACGTCAAGGCCATCTTTCCTCTCCACAACGAGGAGACGAACGAGTCTCTGATGAGGTATCTCAGCAAGCGTCTGTTCCTGACCTTGGATGACATTGATTCGATCCGCGACCTCTGGGGAACTAAGGTCAGTGCCTCTACTCTGCCCCCTTCCCGACATCCCGTCTCATACCGCACACAGGTCGCCTTCTACTTCGCATTCATCCAAACTTACCTCCTCTTTCTCACTTTCCCCGCCATCACTGGTGTCATCGCCTGGATGTACCTCTCCAAGTATTCCCTCTTCTACGCAATCTCCACCTGCGTCTGGTGTACCGTCTTCCTAGAGTATTGGAAGATCCAGGAGGTTGACCTTAGCATCCGCTGGAATGTGCAAGGCATCGGCAAGGTCAAGGTCAACCGGCCGCAGTTCAAGTATGACAAGATCATCAAGGACGAGACCGGCCGGGAGAAGCACTACTTCCCCAAATGGAAGCAGGTCACCCGTCAACTACTACAGATTCCCTTTGTATTGGTTTCCGCCGTGGTGCTTGGTGCCATCATCGTAGTCGTCTTCGCCATCGAGGTGCTCATCTCGGAAGGCTACGATGGGCCCTACAAGAATCTTATCGTGAGTCGGAACACAATGACACCCGAGACGGAGGCATCAACTAATCCCATTTGCAGGAATACGTTCCAACCTGCTTGCTCGCCGTCGCACTGCCCTACATCAGCAGCGGCCTCGAGGAAATCGCCACGGTGCTCACAAACTACGAAAACCACCGAACCAACGACAACCACGAAATGTCCCTGACGCAAAAGATCTTCGTCCTCAACATCATCACCAATTACCTCCCGATTCTCATCACCGCCTTCATTTACGTGCCCTTTGGCGACACCTTCGTCCCTTGGCTCGAGGGCATGACCAAGGGCTTTCTCGGTGCCGTCGGGCAAAAGTACATGGATGACGACCTCACCTTCCATGTCAACTCTGACCGCCTCCGCGATGAGGTCATCGCCCTTGTCGTCACCGGCCAGATCTCTGGCTTCTTCGACGAGAACATCATGCCCGTTCTCAAGCATAAGGCGCAGAACATCTACCGCGAATACAGGCGATCCCACTCCAAGGACACCATGCTCATGTCCATTGTCAAGGACGACCCCGAGGAGGCTTGGTTCCTCCGCAGCGCACGCAATCAGTCGACGCTCGAGAAGTACAATGTGCAAGACGACATAGCCGAGCTCGTCCTGCAGTTCGGATACCTCGCTCTCTTCTCGCCCGTTTGGCCGCTGATCCCCATCGGTTTCCTGGTAAACAACATCGTCGAGCTGCGCACGGATTTCCTCAAGATCAGCCTGGAGCACCAACGCCCCGCGCCGGTGCGTACGGACGGCATCGGCCCGTGGATTAACTCACTCGACTTCCTCACCTGGGTCGGCAGTCTCTCCACCGGCGCCATCGTGCACCTCTTCGGCAACAACAGTATCGGTCACGGGGCGTGGTGGGCGCTTCCCATCACAATCTTCATTAGCGAGCACATTTTCCTCGCGTTGCGGGCCGTCGTGCGATTCGTGCTGCAGCGCATCGGGTCGGAGCAGATCCGCAAGCAGCGGCAACAGCGGTACGCCACGCGCGTGAAGCACCTGGAGGAGCTCGAGGCGAACAAGCAGCAAGGACTGCATCTCTCCGTCGCCGAGCGGGAAAGGCGCAAGTCCATCAGGGCGATGGGCCAGGACTCATTCTGGACGACACAGATTGATGACGGCGCGAGTGCAGCCGTGGGCATTGGCCTGATCCAGTCCGTCAAGAGAGCCGAGATTCTCAAGAATGGCCAACCGAAGCTCGATTGAGCGCTTTTTTCTCTTTACCAAACTTTTCTTCCGCAGTCGCTCTAGAATTGATAGGGTTAAATATGCGGCGGCTACAAGCTTCTTGCTAATAGATATCTAGCTTCATTTCATCCGTATTCCAGATCTGGCCGATTGCTATGTGGGGATTGGCCGATGGCGCAGAGTGACATGCATTTGACATCACAGCGCTGACATCATCGAACGACGAAATGCATCCATGACTGATTGACATCTCAACATCAGCAGCGGTAAACTCAGCTTTGCTTCATAACAATACTGAAAGATCTTCACCTCCGTAAAATCGAGGGTGAAACAATTACCAAAATGTCAAATCTATCCACGTCCCCCTTCAACAACCCCGTCTCTTTCGCCTCTTGCTCCATCGGTCTCCCCCGCCACACTCTCGAGCAAAAGCTCGACGCCATCTCCGCCGCCGGCTTCAATGGCATTGAGCTCTCCTTCCCGGATCTCCAGTCCTTCGCGAACAGGCACCTCAATAAGGGCGACATTGCCGACGACGACTATGCCTCCCTTTGCGAGGCCGGAAAAGCAGTCCGCGAGCTGTGCGAACAGAAGGAGCTCCAGATCATGGTCCTGCAGCCCTTTGCGAATTTTGAAGGGTGGCCGAAGGGCAGCAAGGAGCGCGAGGACGCGTTCGAACGCGCCAAGGGGTGGATGGAGATCATGGGCGCCGTCGGCACGGACATGCTGCAGGTCGGGTCCTCGGACGCCCCCGGCATCACGTCGTCCATCGGCGAGCTCGTCGCGGACCTCGCTGAGCTGGCGGACCTCCTCGCCACCAGGGGCTTCCGCATAGCGTACGAGAACTGGTGCTGGGCTACGCATGCGCCCACGTGGAAGGACGTTTGGAAGATTGTCCAACTTGCGAACCGGCCGAACCTGGGCCTGTGTCTGGATACCTTCCAATCCGCCGGCGGGGAATGGGGCGACCCGACGACGGCGTCCGGACGGATCGAGACGGGCGGGTTGGGCGAGAAGGAGCTCAAGATGAGCTACGAGATCTCACTGCAGGAGCTGGCGAAGACGATCCCGCCGGAGAAGATTTACTTCCTGCAGATCAGCGACGCGTACAAGGTCGAGCCGCCGCTGGAGAACAAGACTGACGAGAGCGGGCTGCAGCCGAGAGGGCAGTGGAGCCACGACCACCGGCCGCTGCCGTATGATGGGGGTATCTGCCCATACTGCAGTTCCTGGAGGCGGTCATGAGTACCGGATTCCGGGGCTGGTTGTCGGTGGAAGTGTTTGACGGAAAGTTTGAGGAGAAGTACGGCGATGATTTGGAAAGGTATGCGAAGAAGGGAAAGGAAGGGATTTTTAAGATGCTAGGGGATATGATTGTTGATAGGAGTGGGTTCTAGATCTTGGAGTGGGGTATATATATATATATCTCTACAAAAATGCGCCAGACTTGAATATGGCATCAATGATCAAACACTTGCTCATTCTTCATCCTTGTCAAATCTCAACGGGACCTGGTTCTCAGGCCACGGCAAAACCGTTAGCCCCTCCCAGATCCCCAACCACCGTCTTGCCTTTTTCTCATACGCCTCCCTCACGCCAATCATCGGGTTCGGTCTCACCACCATCTTGTAATAGTCTGACAGCCCAATTGGCGCATACACCTTCCACTGGCCGTCCTCCTCAAGCCTCACCCCAATCATCGCGCTCGTCGAGATCCACGAGTCGATCCCCGCCTCGACAGACTCATGCCGAGGACACGGTGCGCCGAACTTGGCCTCGTACCAAAGATGCACCCGTGCCTGGTTCCGGATCTCGACCTCAACGGGGATATCCGCGAAGACCTCACGGCCGCGGCGGATCACTGCGTCCTCGGCCTCGTAGGAAAGGTCCGAGTCGTCAAAGTAGACAAGGTCGTAATCGGAGATGCCGGTGTCGGGGGCAAAGTTAGCCACGGAGTTCCATATCGTTTGGGAAACGGCCCCGCCAGCGAGGTACCAATTAGGGAGGTTGAGGGTTCGCGCGAGGGAGAGGACTTTGATGAAGGTTGCATTTGTAGAGAGACTTTTGCGGAGATGGTTGAGCTGTTCATCCAGGGGCAGTTGAGATGGATCCATGGCGTTTTGCTTCGCTGCTTGTTTTGTGAGGTTGTGTGGGTGGTGATGAATGACTCAGGGTATTGACGCGAAGTTTCGGTGGAGGGATTCAATCGCGACATGCAAGGGTGTTGGTTGCAGCTTACATAACCAAAATCCATATCAGGGCTGGCTTCTTTGGGGAAAGGGCTCTTTACATCATCTATTTCTTGACTCTGTTTGGACAAGTTCCGTCCGACATTGCTTGGATATTTTGGACTTTGACAATGTGCTCTTAGTCCTTGAAGTGCATTAGTTCCCTGCACTCGAGGCGTTGGCAGGCTTCCACAAAACTAGAGCTCCCTTTGCTTTGAGACAAGCAACACGTGTCTTTTCTTCAATTTTTTTTCCTTTCCTTACCTTTCCTGAGTCTCGTCAATATTCTTTGAGGGTCTCGCCATCCAGCTGAGCCGGAGAATACTGTGATGGACTGGAAAGTATTGGGCTACTCAGTGACAGACGCAGGGTTGCTGTTGGCTTATATCCGCGCGGAACACAGCATCCTTACCTGAACGGAAGGTGTTCCTGTAGTCGACAAAAGGCCCTTCGTTGCTTTTTCACGCGAGACGAATAAGCTATTCCGCCAATGCATCGTGGATATGGATTGCGGGGTAGATTCGAGCTAAGCTTCATCAGAGAGAGAGCAAATAAGAACCGTCCATCCCCGCGATTTCCCCGCATCTCAGTCTTTGATACCCCAAGTTACGGTGGTACATTAGTGCCAACCCGACTATAGGCGGCTGAATGTTACGCCGACTGCCCAGCCCCCCAACAAATCGTCGATTTCCATGTGATCGTCATTTATCCCCTAACCCAGGCTTCAGCAACGTAACCTTTTACTTCTTGAATCGACTTCAAATTCTCGTCAGACGTTAATAACTACCTAAAGATGCCCCGAGGACCACTTGTTGACTTTGCGCCCCATCGCCAATTGATTGAAGCTGCCCATCGCGATAATACCAGTTACGCAACCATCCTCCACATCCTTCAACAGGAAACTGGACTTCAGCTTAGTCTTTGTACCCTTAAGAGACAGCTGAGGTCATAGGATCTATCCAAGAATACCTAGGCTAGGTAATATCAGCCTAATCAAGCTAGCCTTATACAAAAACTAAGAATTAAGAAGTAAAATTCTTATAATTCTTATATATGAATCTCTTTATAACTCTATAACTAAAAGTCCTATAAATATATAGTTATTTTTTCTAGATTCTTCTTAAAAAATAACTTATAAAAGTATATAACTATTACTATATATAACTATACTAATATAAACTACTATAAACTAATATAGTCTATTGTATATAAACGCATATACTTCTAAGTATTACATATGCTAGCGCTTATGCCTATCTATAGGTATATATAGGTATATATATATATATACAAGAAATATATAAGTACCTCTTAGTGCTTAGATATACGCTTAGATATACGCTTAGATATTATATATATTTAAAGGACTTTCTATATAACTAAGAGATATTCCTTTTACTTAGATAGTTTTTAATAATAATGAAGAATAATGAAACCTTAACAGTTAATATATATATACCTTTTTTATTTACCTTTATTCTTTTTTATTTTTCTTTATAACTATTATAAATAACCCCCTAATATTTTTACTAGTTATAAGCTTAGCTTAGTAAAAAAGATAACTCTTATACTTTTACTTTATACTTATACCTTTATTTTATATAATAAAAAATTTAACTTTACTAGGGGACATACCACATTAGCTAAAGGAATTTTAAGGAATACAGCTTTAAGGCAGCTACACCTAACACCTAGCAGTCCATATTCAGCAGAATAAAAGGACCAGCTTACTAGGCAAGCACTACACCTATCGCTATATTTTATACCACTATAGCTCTAGGTAAATCATAATTTAATTTTACCTTACTAGTTAAAGGTTATTTCTAGTTTATATTTAATAAAGACTATATACCTTAAGCTAAAATTAAACCTAAGAGCTCTAATTAAGTTACTAATTTAATTAGTTAATCTAAAGAATAACTAAACTACTAAACTAATTACTTTATTGTCTAGTAAAAGCTTCTTTAATTAAAGGCCTATATATATCTTTAACTTAAAGTAACTATATAACACTATACTATTAATAATAATACTATAATAACTTAACTACTTTTAAGGCCTATTTTTTAAGATAAATTTAATAGTACTATTAGAATACTAATATCTCTTTTTAATTAACTAAAATCAACTAAAATCCTTATATTCTAATTAAATTTAAACTAAATTAATACTATAGAAAAAATCTATATATTACGTTTTTTTAGTAGCCTTAACTATAATGTTTAAGTAACTAGATTTAAGGCTTTACTTATTAGTAAAGATATTAACTTTAGTCTTATAACCCCTTTAACTATACCTTTTTAATAAAAGAATAATATAAAAGTATTAGCTTTTATAAAGCTATTTTATAAAGATTTCTTTTTAAGGGTTATAAAAGACTTTATAATAAGATATAAAGCCTAGAAAAAACTAAAAGATCTATATAAACCTACTAGTTTTATTAACGAATATCTTACTTATAAAAAGTTCTTTAATACCTTCTTAGAATCCTTTAGATCTATAAAAGAATACTTTAATAAGGTAAAAGAGCTTATAGATAACTTATTTTTTGAAGATATAGCTTTACTAAAATAAGTTATTATAGCTTAGGTATTAAATAGTTTAGATAATAGTTATAAAGGTTTTATAACTAATATAACTTAAGCCCTTAAAAAAAATATAAATTCTTATATTATAAAATCTTTTTTTATAAATCTTATAAATAAAGTAAAAAGAAAAGGTTTTTTTATAGTATTATATACTACTTTTACTTTTAGAAAAGGAATTAAAAAGCCTTAGAAAAAGATAAAGAGTATTTATTATATATACTATAAGTTAAAAAACAATATAGTTAAAGACTATAACTTTTTATATCCTATTAAGGCCTTTAAAAGCTAAAAAAATAAGGATAATACTAAAGAAAAAGTCTTAAGATAATAAAGGACTAATATAAAAAGAAATAAGCTTTATAAGGCCTAAAAGGCCTTAATAGCTAAAAAAGCTATAATAGAGAAAAAAGATTTAAAAGAATCAGATAAATTAGACGTAGAAAATGCGTATATTGTAGTTATAAATAATATAGTTATAAATAACCCTTAATAAAAGGAAAAGAGTAAAATAAACTTAGATTTTAAAGATATAAGTTATATAACCTTCTTTATAATAACTATAACTAATAATAAAATAAGTAATATAAATAAACTTATATATATAACTAAAAATAATAAATATATTACGTTTTACCTAGATATTACTGCTGCTATTAATATTATAAGTAATAAATCCCTATTTATAAAGACTACTTATATAAATAAGTATATTAACTAAAGAGACATAAAAAGAAAAAAATCTCTCTATAAAAAGATATAGTAATTTCTTTTTTTAATAATAATAATATATATATCCTTAAAGACTGTTATTATATGCCTAAAATAAGTATTAATCTTCTAAGTTAAAATAGACTAAAAAGACTTAAAATAACTTCTCTTTTCTAGAATATAAAGGTATCTTTAATAAATATAAATAATAAAAGAACCTTTTATAAGGGAGAAATAAAAGATAGTCTATATTACCTAAATATAAAGGTTTTAAATAAAAAGGATTTTAATGAATATAAAGAATATATAAATACTATAAATATAAAAAGAAAACTTTACAAATATAAAAAGGTTATATATAATAAAGAGATTAATAACTATAAAAAGTAGTATAATAGACTAAGATATATAAATAAAAAAGTCTTAATATAACTTAAAGATAATATAAATATAACTAACAATATAATAAAAGAAGACTATACCTATAATACTTATATAAAAGTGTTACAGCGTAGCTATTTAGCACTATAGCTACTACCTGTTGCGACCCCTAGGGATAGATACGGCCTGTGCGCGTGGCTATAGTGGCTAGAAGAGAGGTTTTAGTTATGTAATAAGGGGATTAGCTAGTGCCCTTAAAGGCTTAGGCAATCAGCCTAGCACAGCTATAGATTTCTCTCTCCTTTACCTTTAAGTTTTTATAAATAGGTAATATAGTTATATATTAACTAACCTAGAATTCGCTATTATAACACTACTTAAAGGTCTACTAACCCTTCTCTAAAGACAAAAGATCAATATCTTAACCTTAATTAATTCCCTACTACTACAATTCATCTAATAGCTTACTACCCCTGCTATATACTAACTACTACACGTTAACCAACGCCTCACACTACCTCTTCTATTTAGCAATTAATACCCCCTTTTATAAGCTAATAAGATAGTATAATCAGTTAGCATAAACAGCCTAGCTGTCCTTGACTCTAAAACCTATACCCTAGCAAAAACCCTTATAAACAACTACTACAGTACCCTACTACTAATTAACCATAATAATCAAAACAAGCCTAAAATCTAGCCTTTTAACATAGACCACCTACTAGAAAAACAGCCTCTAGACATATTAATAGTTACTATAGACCACTAGGCCTAAGCCTAATACCTTTAATCCATTATTAACTATACCTTTTCCCTTTTAATACTTTATAACATAGCCTTCTTTAATAACAAAAAAAAGCAACAGCTTACTTAAAAGCTCTTTAATAAATACTATAGTACTAACCCTAATAATACCTTTGCCTAGGTTAAGTAATAACTAAAGATATAACTTACTTATTAACACCTAGAGCTCCAGCTTAGCTCTATCGCTAGCGTTATAGCCTATAATTACAAGACCCTCTATAATAAAGCTACCAAGATCATTTATCAAAATCAGGACCTAGCCACAGAGATAGCTACACTAAAAGATAAGCTATAAAAAGCCTATAATAGTAACTTTACCCTCCTAGATCACCTTAAGGAGGTCTACCCTTAAAGTACCCCTAGTAAAACAAATAAGGCTATACTTAAATAGTAATTTACCTAAATTAAGGTAATAATCTATAAAAGATCCCTTATTATCTTAGACTATATTACCTTATCCTTTTATAAATTAAAAATAAAGCTTCTTAAGGTACTTATCTTTATTAAAATAAAAAATAAAAAAAACAATAAGAATCCTAAATTTAATTACTAGCTTTTTTATATTACTACTTAACTTAAAAATAATATCTATTAAAGTAATAACTATTACTTTAAGTATATCTATAATAAAATCAAAAAATAAGTAGCTAACCTTATATACCTTATAATTAATAAGCTAGACCTCTTTATAGCTACTACTAAGGACCTTTTTATAGAACTTTAGTCTATTTATATTAGCCTTATAAAGGTTAATAATATTAGACAGAAACTAAATATACTTATAGTATCCTTTAAGAATATCTACTAAAAACATACTAAGTTTACTAAATATATTTATATTAACTAACTCCCCTTAACTTAATAAAAACATTACTTCTATAATAAGCTTTTTATTAGCCTTTATAATACTATAGTTTAGTAGTACCTTAACTTATCTACTACTTTCTAGTAATATACTAAATATACTATTAAGGTTACCTATACTATAAAGCCTACTACTACTTAGAATAATACCTATAACCTAGTTATTACTAGGAACTACTCCTCTAGTTATACCTCTTTATTATTAATAAGTAGAACCTAACAAACTAAGACTACTACTTACTCTATATAGTAGTAAAACTATATCTTTATTACCTTATATTAGTACCTAAAAGATTAAAACGTCTACTTTAGGTATAGTACTACTAATTATACTACCTATAATTACCTTTATAAGCCTAAGGCTATAATTAATAAAATAAAAGTTATTAAGTTAAAAGAAGACCTTATTAATAGATTAGAAAACTAAACCCTTTAGCAAAATAGACCTTTTTACTAAAGACTAGTATAAAGAATAAGTACCTAGAACTTAGTTTAGTAAACCTATAAGATCTTATTAAAAAAAACCCTTTAGAGATAAAGCTTATAATAGTATTTAATAAATATAAAATCTAACTATATATATTCTTTAATATAAAAGTAAATAGTTATGCTTTTATAAACCACTAAGTAACCCTATTACTAAAAAAATTCTATATAGCCTTTTACTAATATCTACTATATTTTATTTTAGTAGTAGAGTTTAATAGTAAGTAATTAAATAATATATAAATAGCTTAAATAATTAATATATATATTAACTACTACTATTTACTATATACCCTTTTACTTTAACTTAATATAAAACATTATAACCTAATCTTAGGCTAAAAGTAGTTTAAGTTCTATAAAATAAACCTTAATATATACTACTAAAGGCTACTATAGCCTAAGAACACCTCTTTTTAATAGATCCTAGCTACTATTATAAAAAAAATAAAAGATCTATATACCCTTAATAAGATTAACGTTTAATATTAAATTAATACTAAGAGATACTAAGTTATCTTTAAAACTAACTACTAATAATACTAATAAAAAATAAGTAACTATAAACCTTAATAGCCTATATAAATCTTAGCTTATTAAACCTAGTAAATAAACACTAAAGATAACCTCTATAAGATATAATAAGTACTAGAAGGCTAGATATACTAGTAAAATACTTTTAACGCTAAGGCTTCTTAGAAAACCTAGTCTAAGTACCTTATTACCCTCTAAAAAACTAACCACTTTACTATTATTAACGCTATATCTTTTAAAATTAACTTTTATTAAAAAAATATAAAGCTTAGCTTTATTTCTCTTTATAAACTAAACTAGATTATTAAGACTAAAAAAGAAAAAGCTTACTAAAAAACTAACCCCTTAAAGAACAATAAGTAAACTACCTATAACCTTATTACTAGTAAACTACCTCTATACCTTAATAGCTACTAAGGTATCTTTAGTAAAACTACTAGTAATAAGCTTACTTTATACTATACTTATAACTATAAAATTAAGCTAAAAAATAAGAGCAAAAAGAAACTTACTTACTACCCTTTATATAAGTAATTACTCCCTAAACTAAAAGCTATCTATAAATATTTACTTAAGAACTTATAAAAAAGCTTTATTAAACCTAGTAATATACTATAAGCTTCTCTTATACTCTTTATATAAAAAGCTAATAATAGCCTTTATTTCTATATTAACTTCTATAAGCTAAATAAGCTTACTAAAAAAAATTATTACTTATTACCTCTTATTAATAAGATATTTACTTATATTAGTTAAGCTAAAATCTTTACTAAGCTTAATATTTAATAAGCTTTTTATAAGATCTAAATACACTTAGATTTAAAAGACTTAACTACTTTTTATACCTAATATAAGGCCTATAAGTATAAAGTTTTACTTTTTAGCTTATATAATAGTCTTATAACTTACTAATAATATATAAATAATATCCTAATAAAATATTTAAATAAATTCTATACTACTTATATAAATAATATTCTTATTTTCTTAAAGGACTTTTTTTAATACTAAGAGTATATATAAAAAGTACTAGTACGCTTATAGGACACTAGCCTCTAAGCTAATATTAAGAAGTATAAATTCAGTATTACTACTACTAGGTTCCTAGGTTTTATTATCTCTATTAATAGTATTTACTTAGACTTAAAAAAGGTTACTATAATTAAGAACTAGTAACCCTTAACTACTATAAAAAAGGTTTAATCTTTTCTTAGCTTTTATAACTTCTATTAACACTTTATATAGAACTATAGCTATATAGCTTACCTATTAACTTAACTAACTATTAAAGACTACCCTTATATCTTTAGCCTAGATTATAAAGCTATATTTATAGCCTTAAAGTAAACTATAATTAGTATTTTTATACTTTACTACTTTTACCTTAAGCTCTTTACTTACCTTAAGACTAACTCCTTTAACTCTATTTACGCTAAAGCTTTACTATAATAATAAAAAGATAATACTTAGTACCTAGTTATTTTCTATTCTAAGACTATGAATAGTATAGAGCTTAACTATATTATTTATAATAAGGAACTATTAGCTATAGTATTAGCCCTTAAGGAATAGTATTTAGACCTAATTAGTTACTATTATTAGTTTAAGATTATTATTAACTACTAGTCCTTACTATATTTTATAACTAAGTAATTACTTAATACCTAATAAGCCTACTAAGCTAATACTATAATAGACTTTAACTTCTAGATCTAATATTACCTTAAAAAGAAAAATATACTAGTAAATACCTTATTTCATAAATATAAGGACCTTTGTACTTAATAAGCCTTAAAGAAAGCTAACTACACTTAGGTCTTACTACCTTTATATCTCTTATCCCCTAAGATTATTACTAAGCTAAGGTAACTACTAGAAAAAGTAGCTATTAAAGCTAACCTTATAAATAACTTAATAACTAAGGTTATTACTTTTTCTTTTAATAAAGAACTTTAAAGGTATTCACTAATTAAAAAAGTACTTAATATAAACTATAATATTAATATTTTATTTTTAGTTATAGTATAAACTTTTATTTAGTAAAATAAAAAAAGATAAAAAGTCTAGGATAATAGACTACTTACTATAAACTATAAGCTAATAATACCTAAAGAGAAAAACCTCTATACTAATATTATTTAAGAAGTCTATAACTAAAAGCTATTTACTTACCTAAGCTAAAATAAAACCCTTAAGATAATCAAAGAATATTACTATTAGCTAGGCCTTATAGTTAATATTAAACACTATATCTATAATTACTATATATACTATTAAAGCCAAAAGCCTTATAATAAGCTCCTTAGAGAACTAAAGCTTTTTTTTATTTTAAACTATTTATAATAATATATTACTATTAACTTTATAGCCTATTTAAAGAACTATAAAGAGTATAATATTATCTAAGTAATAGTTAATTAGTTAAATAAAAGAGCTATATTTATCTTTTACTATAAGATAACTATAACCTAAGATATAACTAATATATTCTATAAATAAATCTTACTAATTTATAAGCTACTAGAAACTATTACTTTTAACTATAGCCTTTAATTTATATTTAACTTCTAAAATAAATTCTACTAAATCTATAAATTTAAGATCTAGCTCTCTACTACTAATTATCTATAAACTAATAGCTAAACAAAGATCCTTAACTAATATATTACTTAATAGCTTTATTTTTTAATTAACTAATATTAAAATAACTAAAGTAATATACTACTTACTATTAACTTTACTTATACTACCTTACCTAGTAAGACTACTAAACTATTCTTTTATAAAATCAAATTTAAGAGACCACCTTAACTAAGCTTTAACTAGGATCACTACACCTAACGCTTCTTATCTACCTACAAAAAGCTTAATTACACTAATGCTTAGTAACTCGCTTAATATATCTATAAGTACTAAAAGATTACTTAAAGAAATATAAAGGCTACCTAAATATACTATTATTAATATACTAATAAGTACTACTACCTTAATAACTTTACTATTAAAAATAATATCTTTATTAATATATTCTACTAGAAATATAATAACCTTAATAAGCTATAAAACCCTTAAGTTAAACCTTAGCTTATTATTAAAGCTAAGCTAAGAAAGACCTAGAAAGTTAAGCTCTTTAAGGGTATATACACCTACCTTATCTTCTACCCTAATAAGCTAAAAAAAGCCCTTAATAACCCTTTACTAAAATAACACTAAGAACTATTACCTCTAATTATCTTTAATACTAATAAGCCTAAATATAGAATATTAAAAATACTAAAGTCTTATATTTATAAAAAGAAACTTTAGTATAAAGCTAACTAAATAAGCTATAATAAAGACCCTATTTAGTATAACGTAAAAGGTTTCTATTATTCCCTTGCTACGCTCCAAGCCTTTTATAAGGCTAACCTAATAGCTATAGGCCCCCTAAAGAACTTTACTTAGTAGTTACTATTAGCTACTACTAACAATAAACCCCTAAGCTATCCTAACAATAACGCCTTAACTAAACCAGTAGTTATATAACCTATAGACCTATTACCTAGTTAATAAACTTAATTTTATTCTATTACGTTTTTACTTAAAAAAACATTTCTTAACTTATTATTTAAAATAAAAAAATAAAAAACTTAACTTATAAAAAAAATATATAAAAAGACTATTATAAATAATAATACTTAATTAAAAGAGAAAAGTAATATTATAATATAACTATCTAGTACTATAGCTACTACCTATTATAACCCCTAAGAATAGATATAGCCTATGCATATAACTATAGTGGCTAGAAGGGAGGTTTTAGTCACGTGATAAGGGGATTAGCTAGTACCCTTAAAGGCTTAGGCGATCAGCCTAGCGCAGCTATAGATTTCTCTCTCCTTCACCTTTAAGTTTTCACAAATAAGTAATACAGTTGTGTATTAACCAACCCAGAATTTACTGTTATAATAAAAGTAAACTTTACTACTAAAGTTAATAAGTATTCTAATAACTATAATAAAGATTATAAATATATAGAAAAAGTCTCTTTTGATCTCTGTAGACCTATAATACCTTCTACTTATAATAAATATTAATAGTTTATTATCTTCTTAGAAAGAAAGTCTAGACTTATATTTATAAAACTACTTAGAACTAAAGAAGCAAAAGAAGTTAATACTATTATTCTAGAATATATAAATAAGAATAATGTAAATAAGAATAAGATAAAAGACTTTAATATAAATAACGGTCTAGAATTTAATAATAATATTATAAATTATATTTATATAATTAAAGGGATAAATTATAATATAAAAGTGCCTTATACTTATAAGCTTAATAGTATAATAGAAAGAGTAATAAGGACTATAATTAATAAAATAAGAGCTATACTTTTATAAGTAAATTTGTTTTTATATTTATAGTAAAAAGTTACTTTAATAGTAGTAGATCTATATAATATAACCTCTTATAAAGCTCTTAACTATAAGACCTTTTATAAAATAGGTAATAATATAAAGCCGAATATTAATAATATAGTAACTTTTAGATCTATATATTACTATAAGAATAAGGATCCTAAGATAAAGAAGCTAGATAATAAAGCTATAAAAGCTATAGTACTTAACTATAGAAATAATATATATAAAGTGTATGATTTTCAAAAGAAAACTTCCTTTTAAACTAGAGATATAGTTATTCTAGAAAATCAGTTTATACCTCCTACTATTAATAATAATAATATAAATATAAATAATAAAGAAAATAGTAGTAATAATAAGATATCTCTACGTGACTATAAAAGTGAAAGGAAAGACTTAAATCCTAGAGGTATAAATATAAAGCTAATAAATAATAATAATATAATAAATAATAATAATTATAATAATTATAATTATAATAATTATAATAATAGTAATAAATCTAAGATAATAGTAGAAATTCCTAAGTAGAATAATAATAAGCTTAAAGACTATAAATAGATAGTAAACCAAGAAAGCGCTTTATATACTATAAAAGATTACCTTATAATTAAACTAATACTTTTTACTATAAATAATTAAAATAATAAGATAAATAGGTTTAATAAAGCTATATATATCCTTACTATAACAACAAATAAAGACCTTATTACCTATAAAAAGGCTATAATCTCTACTTCTAGAGATAAATAGATTTAAGTAATAGTTTTAGAGGTTAATAACTTATATAATATATATACTTAATGTTGAATGGATTCTCTCTTCCTGAGAGAACCCGTTTGTACGATCGTACTCGGGTTAAAGTTAGGGTGAACCAAAGATATATTTTCCGTGATTATCTTCCTAACTACAAGACTTGGCTTTCGTACACGAGATATATGATCTCGTACGTCCCTGAGTCAGTTCGGCATGAATATACTTTTGATCCCCTCAATGGATAACCGAGGGCCGAATATCCAGTCTGTGCCCTCTGCCATGATGTGTGTCCCTGAGTCGTGCGTGTCGTACAACCAGCTGGTGCTGTTATTCCAACACTTAAAGAATATTTCTTTTACCTAAAGGAATTAAGCCTTTAAGAGAAAGATAAGTATATAAATTAAAAACAGATATAAATAATAACCTATTAAAATATAAAGCTAGGTAGGTAGTATAGGGTTTTAATTAATATATAGGTATTAATTATTTAGAAACCTTTAATATTACCTATAAACCTGAGAATTATAGAGCTATATTTATAATAGGAATAAAGCTAGGCTGGTTTTTTAAGTAATTTAATGTCTCTAATGCCTTTTACTATACTAATATAGATAAAGAAATATAGGTAAAATTACTTATAGGTTTCCTTTATAACTATAAAACAAATACCTTAGAATATATAGATAATATAATAGAAAAAGCTTTATATTGTAAGCTTAAAAAGGCCTTATATAGTCTAAAATAGAGCCTTAGACTTTAGTATAAGTAGTTAAGATCTATAATTATAAAACTAGGCTTTAAAGAATCCCCTTATAATAAAGGTATTTTTATAGCTAATAATAATAATATAAGAGCTATAATAGCTTATTATATAGATAATATAATAATAGTAGCTTTTATAAATAAAGATATAGAATATTTCTATAATAATATAAATAAAGATTTATAGATATAAGACTTAGGAATTTTATATATGTTTTTAGGGAACGAAATATGTATAGATAAAGCAAAAAGATCTTATATATTTATTAAACTAAATATATAAATAAAATACTAGAAAAGTATAATAAAAAAAATACTTATTCTTATAATACGCCTATAAATCCTGTTATTAAGCTTAGGAAAAATATAAGGTAAGTAATAAAAAAAGAAATAACTTAATATTAATAAGAGATAAGATCTCTATTCTTTTTAAGTCTTAAGACTAGGCTAGATATAATATATCTAGTTAATATATATGCTTATTATATAAGTAACTTATCTAAAGAGCATTTTATTACGCTTAATAGAATATAAGGATATATAAATAAATATCTTAATCTAGGATTAATATATAACTATAATATTAACTTATAGTTAGTTATATTTTTAGACTTTAATTAGGCTAAAGACTTAGATAATAGAATATCTACTACTAGATATATAAGTACCTTAAGGTATTATAATATAATAAGCTAAAATAGTATAAAACAAAAGACTATTAACTTATTTACTTATAAAGCTAAATATATAGCTTTATATAAAGCTATAAAGGAATCTATATACCTATATAACTCTTTTTCTTATATATATAATAACTTAAGGTTAAATATAACGTTAAATAAGCCTATTATTTTAATAGATAACGAGGTAACATAACGTATAACAGAAAACCTAGAGCTTTATAAGAAATCTAAACATATAGATATAAAATATTACTTTTCTAAATAAGCTGTCTATAATAATCAAGTCTCTTTATATTATATCTATATAAAGAATAATATAGCAGATATATTTACTAAATTTATTAATAAAGAAGTATTTAAATACTTTATAGAGACTATAAATCTTAATAAAAAGGGGTTTTTACCTAAAGAAACTATAAACAATAAAGAAATACTTTCTAAAAAGAAAATAATATAGCTTAAATACTAAGGTTTCCCTTTTATAAATTTTTTTTCTTTTAAAGGTTTTTAACTATAACTATAACTATAACTATTTTTCTTATAATTTTCCTTATATAAGGTTTTTATAAGTTTTTATATAAAGTAAGTTATATTTATAACTTAGATATAACTTAAGGAGGAAACTAAGAATTAAAAAGTAAAATTCTTATAATTCTTATATATAAATCTCTTTATAACTCTATAACTAAAAGTCCTATAAATATATAGTTATTCTTTCTAGATTCCTTTTAAAAAATAACCTATAAAAGTATATATTACTATATATAACTATACTAATATAAACTACTGTAAACTAATGTAGTTTATTGTATATAAACGCATATACTTCTAAGTATTATATATACTAGCGCTTATACCTATCTACAAGCATATATAGGTATATATATATATATAAGAAACATATAAGTACCTCTTAGTACTTAGATATACGCTTAGATATACGCTTAGATACTATACGTATCTAAGAGACTTTCTATATAACTAAGAGATATTCCTTTTACTTAAATAGTTTTTAATAATAATGAAGAATAATAAAACCTTAACGGTTAATATATATATACCTTTTCTGTCTACCTTTATTCTTCTTTACTTTTCCTTATAACTATTATAAATAACCCTTTAATATTCTTACTTAAAATTTCTCTTTTTACTTCTTTAACTATAAGCATAGTAACCAGTCTATTTAAAATAATCTTTAATAAGATAATTACTTTAATATATTTAATAGGACTATTTAAAGAATATAACTAAATAATAATATAAAGAAGCGTTATAAAAATAATAATAAAAGAAATATTACTATAAAAATAATAAAGTTATTTATAAAAAAAGACCTTAAGTTTTTAAGTATAATTAAAGGATTTAGTTAAAATTACTTTTACTAGTATATCTACTATAAAACTAACATTATAGTTAAAAAATACTATATATATTGAATAGATTCTCTCTTTCTGAGAGAACCTGTTTATATAATTATACTTAGGTTAAAGTTAAGGTGAACTAAAGATGTATTTTCTGTGATTATCTTCTTAACTATAAGACTTAGCTTTTATATATAAGATATATAATCTTATATGTCCCTAAGTTAGTTCAGCATAAATATACTTTTAATCTTTTTAATAAATAACTAAGAGCTAAATATCTAGTTTATACCCTCTACTATAATATATGTCTTTAAGTTATATATGTTATATAACTAGCTAGTACTATTATTTTAACACTTATAACTTTTCTTTTATAACTATATAACTCTTTATAGTATCTAATTAAGTTATATTAATTATAATATTAATAACCTTATTATATAACCCTATAAGTTAAGCTATTTATGTTATATAATAAATCACTAATATTAAAACTTTAAGTAACTATTTATTTTTTTTTTACTTAGTTAAATAGATAAGTTATATATTAATAAAGTTCTTTTCTTTTTTATTAACTTAACTTTTATTTTTACTATTAATATACTTTTTTTTTTTATATAATAACTTTAGGTATTTAAACTCTTTTTTATTTATTTATTTTTCTCTTTTTTTTTCTTTTTTACTTTTTATATATGTTATTTTCTTATATAATTAATTAATAATAATTTTCCCCTTTTTCTTTAATTAACTCTAATAATAACTACTTATATATAAGATTTTACTTTTATATATTTCCTTTTATTAATTCCTTAATAATACCTTATATAATTAATTTATTATATCTTTTACTACCCTTAGTAATTTAATCTTTAGTAATATTAATATATATAACGTATATGCATAGCGAGTCGCCCATCATAGCGAGCCGCCCACCTTTCACTACCCTCCAGCCATTTGTGTAAGTCAATTAAGCCACATCGTACGAAATCAATTGAAACTACTCATCAGCCTCTTCTTCAGAGGTCTCCCAAACTACCTGACATGTTCGTACATTATGTCCAGTCTTTCCGCAGTTACCACATCGCCGCCCGCGCGATTCACCCCCCTCCGTACGAGCACCCTCTTGACGCATGTTTTCGCCTCCAGCATCAACAACCCCTTTTCTACCCGTATTGCCTCAGCTTCAGCTGTATTAAGTGACCCTCCAAGACGTAGTTGGGTTTTCTTAGCTCTCCGGCGCTTACTTAGTATCTCATTTGCCGTACGAAGCCCGCGGCACTCGGCTTCAACAAGAGCTAGTTTGTGTGCTAACTTGCTAATACCTTTAGCTTGCAAATCAACAACCTCGTACAAATGAGTTGGTGAGCTATCTTGATGACTAGTGATTCTTTTCTTAAGTGAAGCAGAGCTTCGTACGGCGTCATGTGCTGTGGTTGGTGTCTTTGGGTCCCAGGAGCCCTGGCTGCTTGGGCATGAGTTGGATGGTGTTGGCGTCTTTGGCTTGAAATCCAGGCGGGAAAGAACTGCTTCTGGGTCGAATGGTACAAGGCCAGCCTGTCTAAAACCAGCTTGTACGTTTTCTTTGCTTATTGAAGTAAAAAAGGCTGCCTTGAAGGCAGGAAAGAAATCATCCTTAGTAATGTGCGTAATCTGCATCCGCATCATCTTCTCGATTTCCTTGCCATATGAAGCCTTCAGCGGACTAAAACAGCCAACATCAAGAGGCTGAAGCTCGTGCGATGAATGCGGAGGCATGCAAAGAGCAATAATGCCGTGTTCCTTGCAGTAATCGTCAAACTTGGTGGATTTGTGGCTGTTGTGGCCATCAAGGATTAGGAGCCGTTTAACACCCTTCGTGCGAGACTTTGTGCACTTTTCAAAATGTTTTAGCCAATCTAGGCCAATCTCATTTGTAGTCCATCCATTTTCGCTAGGGTGGACGCGCCATTCGGGTGGGAATTGGCCATTGGTATACCATGAGAGTAGGTGATATTTGCCCTTAACAATGACGTATGGAGGCAGCGCCCAGCCATCTGCACATACGCCCTGAATGACAGAAACCCATTCGCGATTGCCAGGCTGCTTCGTACGAGGCCTTCCACGGCGGTCAGAGGTTGTAATAACCTTTGCGTGCGACAGCATTCCCATCAAGAAGCCCGTCTCATCAAAATTGTAGACATCGTCATCGTGTATTCCGTACTTCGCGATTGTGTTTCGTACGAGGGCAAACCAGGCCTGCACAATTGCAGGATCTTCAGCCAATGCCCTCTGATAGTCGATTCTACGTCGAAAACGCGTCTTTAGTTGTGGTTGGCGTCGTACGAAGTTCTCTGCCCATCGCGGTCCGACACGCGTCGCGTCACGTTCGTCAAGGAGACAATCGGCCATATCTCGTACGTCGTCAAGTCGCGGTGGAAATCCTCGATCGATCAGGTCAATAACTCGTTCAAGAATCACAGTTTCTTCCACCTGAGTCATCTTCATTGAATTCGTACGAGTTTCGCGTCGTGGTAGAAGTCCAGCGCGTCGGTCGCGAAGTGTAGTTCTCGGGACCTTATAGATAGAAGCTGCTTTTCGAACGGATAGTTTTGGGTCCTTTTTAATAGCTTCAATTGCAAGGATAATGCGACTTTCATTTGAAGAGGAACTCATGGTCGTACGTAGAGGAAGGTTGTTGTGAAGGTGAAGAGTGTAGAATTAAGGAAAAGTGGGCGGCTCGCTATGATGGGCGACTCGCTATGCATATACGTTACTAATATATCTAGTAGTTATTAGCTTTATTTTCTAACTAATAACACTAATAATTACACTCTTCTGTTAGTTCTAGCTATTAATATATATTACTTTTATCTTTACTTTGTCTTTATATATTAACCTTAATTATAGGATAAGAAGCGTCTTATTATTAATATACCGTTACATAATATTAAGATCTACGTTACTAGTAACACTTCTATCTAGTAGTTTATTACTAGTATTATCTATTACTAAAGCTATTTCCTTATAGTCTTAGTTTAGTCTTATAGTTATATAGCTATTACCTATAGCAATAAATATATAACTACTAACTCTTTATGCTTTTACTAGTACACCTATATTCTTACCTTTTAGGGTAACGCTTATGCTAAGTATATTTAGCAGTTACATAGCACTTATTACACCTACTATAATTAAGATATTAATTCGTTTAATAACCTAGGTAATAATAATTATAATAATAACGGCAGCCCTAGTAACTATAAGGCTCTTAACGTCACTAATGCTTATAAGCCTTATACGCCTAGCAGTAAGCTTAGTAAGAACGTTAGTAAGGGTAGTCGCTTTCTTAGTACTTCTGTTAGCCCTATAGTTATTAATAAGAAGTAATTATATAACTTTTTTTTCTTAAAATCTTATATAATAATTAAATAAATTATATAATATAGTAATTTAAAAAGGTTATAGATATAATAAAGGTATAATCTAATATTAAGATTAGTATTAATAGTAGTTAAATATATTAAATACCTTTTTAAAGTTATATTTTATTTTTAAATAATTAGTAATATATAATAATAAAGTTATATAAATTAATTATTAAGCATTTTCTTTTAATCTTTTAATATATACTTTAATTTAAATCCTTAATATATTTATTATAATTAATTATCTAAGTACTAAGTTTAGTAATTTCTTAGTAAAAGTATTAGTAAAATTATCTTTCTTATTAATTTATTTTACTTCTAAGATCTTTTTTTTTTATATAACTTATATAGACTCATAATATTAATTATAAGCCTCTTTTTATTTATTATACTTAGTTATATAAGGTACTTATATAAAGATTATAAGTCTAAATAGATAATAACTAGAATCCTTAAGAGTTATAATATATAAAGGATCTTAGTAAGTTGTTACCCCTGCCGATAGACACGGGAGGTCTACCACTATATAAGGTAGACCTCCCACAGGGTCATTGAGGGAATCAACTTCTTTCACCTCCATCTTTTAGATCCTATCTTTGGTGAAGCAGGTTCACTACATCGACCGCAAGGTCTGTCAGACTACACGATAGATCTGACCGCTCCTCTGAAGGACTTGCCCTACCAGAGGGGTAACATAAGTATTATACTAAGATATATCCTACTATTAAATCTTATAGTTATCTTATATAATTTACTTATAAGTATACTTTATATAACTCTCTTATACTTTATTAAACTTTAGTATATAATATTTCTTTTAATCTAAAAGTCTATTATTATATAAGCTATTTCTTTAGCTAATATAATAATAAATCTAAGTTATAATAATAAATCTAAGTTATAACAATAAATCTAAGTTATTTATAAATAATTTATCTATAAAAGTATATATTTTTATATAATAGAGATTAAGAGGAATATATATAAGACCTTATATAAAGTTATTAATTTACCACTAAAGTTATATATTTAAAGCTTTAATATCTTTTTTATTAGGTTTCTTAGTTTAAGCTATAATTAATAGGTTATATAATGCCTCTAGTTAATAAATAAATATAAGGTATATTCCTCTTACCCTTTAAGAAATATACTACTAATATGTATTATACACATCAAGATTAATAAGTTTTAAGTACTTTACTTAGCCTTTTAAGTAAAAGTAATATAGTTATTATATAATTAAATCTTTCCTTTATTAAAGTTAATTTCATTATTAGGTAATAAAATAATCTTTAGTTTTATACAAAGTCCTTTTCTTCTTAGCTCTTTTTTTTTCTCTAGAAAAAAGTAAATATAATAAAACTAAATATATTATTTATTTATATAACGTATATGTATAGTGAGTCGGCTATTATAGTAAGTCGGCCACCTCCTCTTACCCTCTAGCTATTTATATAAGTTAATCAAGCAGCATTATACAAAATCAATTAAAACTACTTATTATCCTCTTCTTTAAAGGTCTCTTATACTACTTAACATATTTGTACGTTATGTCTAGTCTTTCTGCAATTGCTATATTGCCAACCGCGCAATTCACCCTCCTCTATATAAGCCTTCTCTTAATATGTATTTTTGCCTCTAGTATTAACAACCCCCTTCTCTACCCAGATTACCTCTGCTTTAGCTGCATTAAGGGACCCTTTAAGACGCAGTTAAGTTTTTTTAGCCCTTTAACGCTTATTTAGTATCTTATTTGTTGTATAAAGCCTATAGTACTTAGCTTTAATAAGAGCTAGTTTATGTATTAACTTACTAATACTTTTAGCCTATAAGTTAACTACTTTATATAAATAGGTTAATAAGCTATATTAATAACTAGTAATCCTTTTTTTAAGTAATATAGAGCTTTATATAGCGTTATATACTATAGTTAGTGTCTTTAGGTCCTAGGAGCCTTAGCTGCTTAGGCGTAAGTTAAATAGTGTTAATGTCTTTAGCTTAAAATCTAGGCAGGAAATAACTACTTCTAGGTTAAAAGGTATAAAGTTAGCTTATCTAAAACTAGCTTATATGTTTTTTTTATTTATTAAAATAAAAAAAGCTATTTTAAAAGTAAAAAAAAAGTTATTTTTAGTAATATATATAATTTATATTTATATTATTTTTTTAATTTTTTTGTTATATAATGCTTTTAGTAGACTAAAATAGTTAATATTAAGAGGCTAAAGCTTATATAATAAATAAGGAGGTATATAAAGAGTAATAATATTATGTTTTTTATAGTAATTATTAAACTTAGTAGACTTATAGCTATTATAGTTATTAAGGATTAAGAGCTACTTAATACTTTTTATATAAGATTTTATATATTTTTTAAAATACTATAACTAATTTAAGCTAATCTTATTTATAGTCTATCTATTTTTACTAAAGTAGATATACTATTAAAGTAAAAATTAGCTATTAGTATACTATAAGAGAAAGTAATATTTGCTTTTAATAATAATATATAGAGGTAGTACCTAGTTATCTATATATATACCCTAAATAATAGAAACCTATTTATAATTACTAAGCTGCTTTATATAAGGCCTTTTATAGTAATTAGAGGTTATAATAACCTTTATATATAATAGTATTTTTATTAAGAAGCTTATCTTATTAAAATTATAGATATTATTATTATAGATTTTGTATTTTATAATTATGTTTTATATAAAGGTAAACTAAGCCTATATAATTATAAGATCTTTAGCTAATACCTTTTAATAGTTAATTTTATATTAAAAATATATCTTTAGTTATAGTTAGTATTATATAAAGTTCTCTACTTATTAAGGTCTAATATACGTTACATTATATTTATTAAAAAGGTAATTAGCTATATCTTATATATTGTTAAGTTATAGTAAAAATCTTTAATTAATTAGGTTAATAACTTGTTTAAGAATTACTATTAGTAAGAATAACAGGGGGTTATTCATAAATAGTCACAAGGAAAAGTAGAGAAGAATAAAGGTAGACAGAAAAGGTATATATATATATTAACTGTTAAGGTATCGTTTTTTCCTTGTTGTTATTATAAAACTGTCTAAGTAGAGGGGATATCTCTTAGTTATATAGAAAGTCCCTTAGATACGTATAGTATCTAAGTGTATATCTAAGCGTATATCTAAGCGCCAAGAGGTACTTATAGTTTCTCGTATATATATATATATACCTATATATACCTATAGATAAGTATAAGCGCTAGTATATGTAATACTTAGAAGTATATACGTTTATATGCAGTAGACTACATTAGTTTGCAGTAGTTTACATTAGTATAGTTATATATAGTAATATATACTTTTATAGGTTACTTTTCAAGAAGAATCTAGAAAAAATAACTATATATTTATAGGACTTTTAGTTATAGAGTTATAAAGAGATTTATATATAAGAATTATAAGAATTTTACTTCTTAATTCTTAGTTTCCTCCTTAAGTTATATCTAAGTTATAAATATAACTTATTTTATATAAAAACTTATAAAAACCTTATATAAGGAAAATTTTAAGAAAAATAGTTATAGTTATAGTTATAGTTAAAAACCCTTAAAAGAAAAAAAAAAAAATTTATAAAAGGGAAACCTTAGTATTTAAGCTGTATTACTTTCTTTTTAGAAAGTATTTCTTTATTGTTTATAGTTTCTTTAGGTAAAAACCCCTTTTTATTAAGATTTATAGTCTCTATAAAGTATTTAAATACTTCTTTATTAATAAATTTAGTAAATATATCTGCTATATTATTCTTTATATAGATATAGTATAAAGAGACTTGATTATTATAGATAGCTTGTCTAGAAAAGTGAAATTTTATATCTATATGTTTAGATTTCTTATGAAGCTCTGGGTTTTCTGTTATACGTTATGCTACCTTATTATCTATTAAAATAATAGGCTTATTTAACCTTATATTTAACCTTAAGTTATTATATATATAGGAAAAAGAGTTATATAGGTATATAGATTCCTTTATAGCTTCACATAAAGCCATATATTTAGCTTCATAAGTAGATAAAGCAATAGTCTTCTGTTTTATACTATTTTAGCTTATTATATTATAGTACCCTAAGGTACTTATATATCCAGTAGTAGACATTCTATCGTCTAAGTCTCTAGCCTAATTAGAGTCTGAAAATATAACTAACTATAAATTAATATTACAGTTATATATTAATCCTAGATTAGGATATTTATTTATATATCCCTATATTCTATTAAGCGCAATAAAATACTCTTTAGATAAGTTACTCATATAACAAGCACATATATTAACTAAATATATTATATCTAGCCTAGTCTTAAGACTTAAGAAGAGTAGAAATCCTATCTCTTGTTAATATTAAGTTATTTCTTTTTTTGTTACTTGACCTGTATTTTTCCTAAGCTTAATAGTAGGATTTATAGGTGTATTATAAGGATAAGTATCCTTTTTATTATACTTTTCTAGTATTTTATTTATATATTTAGTTTAATAGATATATAAGATCTTATTTACTTTATTTATACACATTTCGTTCCCTAAAAACGTATATAGAATTCCTAAGTCTTGTATCTGTAAATCTTTATTTACATTATTATAGAAATATTCTATATCTTTATTTGTAGAAGCTACTATTATTATATCGTCTACATAACAAGCTATTATAGCTCTTATATTATTATTATTAGCTATAAAGATACCTTTATTATAAGGGGATTCTTTAAAGCTTAGTTTTATAATTATAGATCTTAACTACTTATACTAGAGTCTAGGGCTCTGTTTTAGACTATATAAGGCCTTTTTAAGCTTATAATATAAAGCTTTTTCTGTTATATTATCTGTATATTCTAAGGTATTTGTTTTATAGTTATAAGAAAAACCTGTAGGTAATTTTACTTATATTTCTTTATTTATATTAGTATAGTAAAAGGTATTAGAGATATTAAATTACCTAAAAAACCAGCCTAGCTTTATTCTTATTATAAATATAGCTCTATAATTCTTAGGTTTATAGGTAGTACTAAAGGTTTCTAGATAATTAATACCTATATATTAATTAAAACCTTATACTACTTACCTAGCTTTATATTTTAACGGGTTATTATTTATATCCGTTTTTAATTTATATACCTATCTTTCTCCTAAGGGCTTAATTCCTTTAGGTAAAGGAAGTATTATCTAAGTATATATATTATGTAAGTTATTAACCTCTAAAACTATTACTTGAATCTATTTATCTCTAGAAGTAAAGATTATAGCCTTTTTATAGGTAGTAGGGTCTTTATTTGTTGTTATAGTAAGGATATATATAGCTTTATTAAACCTATTTATCTTATTATTTTAATTATTTATAGTAAAAAGTATTAGTTTAATTATAAGGTAGTCTTTTATAGTATATAAAGCGCTTTCTTGGTTTACTATCTATTTATAGTCTTTAAGCTTATTATTATTCTACTTAGAAATTTCTACTATTATCTTAAATCTATTATTATTATTATAATTATTATAATTGTAATTATTATAATTATTATTATTTATTATATTATTATTATTTATTAGCTTAATATTTATACCTCTAGGATTTAAGTCTTTCCTTTTACTTTTATAGTTACATAAAGATATCTTATTATTACTACTATTTTCTTTATTATTTATATTTATATTATTATTTATATTTATATTATTATTATTAATAGTAAAAGGTATAAACTAATTTTCTAGAATAACTATATCTCTAGTCTAAAAAGAAGTTTTCTTTTGAAAATCATATACTTTATATATATTATTTCTATAATTAAGTACTATAACTTTTATAGCTTTATTATTTAGCTTTTTCATCTTAGGATCCTTATTCTTATAGTAACATATAGATCTAAAAGTTACTATATTATTAATATTTAGCTTTATATTATTACCTATTTTATAAAGGGTCTTATAGTTAAGAGCTTTATAAGGAGTTATATTATATAGATCTACTACTATTAAAGCAACTTCTCCTTATAAATATAAAGGTAAATTTACCTATAAAAGCATAACTCTTATTTTATTAGTTATAGTCCTTATTACTCTTTCTATTATACCATTAAGCTTATAAGTATAAAGTACTTTTATATTATAATTTATCCCTTTAATTATATAGGTATAATTTATAATATTATTATTAAATTCTAGACCACTATCTATATTAAAGTCTTTTATTTTATTCTTATTTATATTATTCTTATTTATATATTCTAGAATAGTAATATTAACTTCTTTTACTTCTTTAGTTCTAAGTAGTTTTATAAATATAAGTCTAGACTTTCTTTCTAAGAAGATAATAAACCATTAATATTTATTATAGGTAGAAGGTATTATAGGTCTACAGAGATCAAAAGAGACTTTTTTTATATATTTATAAACCTTATTATAGTTATTAGAATACTTATTAACTTTAGTAGTAAAGTTTACTTTTATATAAGTATTACAAGTATAATCTTCTTTTATTATATTATTAGTTATATTTATATTATCTTTAAGTTATATTAAGACTTTTTTATTTACATGTCTTAGTTTATTATACTACTTTTTATAGTTATTAATCTCTTTATTATATATAACCTTTTTATATTTATAAGGTTTTCTTCTTATATTTATAATATTTATATATTCTTTATAGTTATTAAGATCCTTTTTATTTAAAACTTTTAACGTATATGCATAGCGAGTCGCCCATCATAGCGAGCCGCCCACCTTTCACTACCCTCCAGCCATTTGTGTAAGTCAATTAAGCCACATCGTACGAAATCAATTGAAACTACTCATCAGCCTCTTCTTCAGAGGTCTCCCAAACTACCTGACATGTTCGTACATTATGTCCAGTCTTTCCGCAGTTACCACATCGCCGCCCGCGCGATTCACCCCCCTCCGTACGAGCACCCTCTTGACGCATGTTTTCGCCTCCAGCATCAACAACCCCCTTTTCTACCCGTATTGCCTCAGCTTCAGCTGTATTAAGTGACCCTCCAAGACGTAGTTGGGTTTTCTTAGCTCTCCGGCGCTTACTTAGTATCTCATTTGCCGTACGAAGCCCGCGGCACTCGGCTTCAACAAGAGCTAGTTTGTGTGCTAACTTGCTAATACCTTTAGCTTGCAAATCAACAACCTCGTACAAATGAGTTGGTGAGCTATCTTGATGACTAGTGATTCTTTTCTTAAGTGAAGCAGAGCTTCGTACGGCGTCATGTGCTGTGGTTGGTGTCTTTGGGTCCCAGGAGCCCTGGCTGCTTGGGCATGAGTTGGATGGTGTTGGCGTCTTTGGCTTGAAATCCAGGCGGGAAAGAACTGCTTCTGGGTCGAATGGTACAAGGCCAGCCTGTCTAAAACCAGCTTGTACGTTTTCTTTGCTTATTGAAGTAAAAAAGGCTGCCTTGAAGGCAGGAAAGAAATCATCCTTAGTAATGTGCGTAATCTGCATCCGCATCATCTTCTCGATTTCCTTGCCATATGAAGCCTTCAGCGGACTAAAACAGCCAACATCAAGAGGCTGAAGCTCGTGCGATGAATGCGGAGGCATGCAAAGAGCAATAATGCCGTGTTCCTTGCAGTAATCGTCAAACTTGGTGGATTTGTGGCTGTTGTGGCCATCAAGGATTAGGAGCCGTTTAACACCCTTCGTGCGAGACTTTGTGCACTTTTCAAAATGTTTTAGCCAATCTAGGCCAATCTCATTTGTAGTCCATCCATTTTCGCTAGGGTGGACGCGCCATTCGGGTGGGAATTGGCCATTGGTATACCATGAGAGTAGGTGATATTTGCCCTTAACAATGACGTATGGAGGCAGCGCCCAGCCATCTGCACATACGCCCTGAATGACAGAAACCCATTCGCGATTGCCAGGCTGCTTCGTACGAGGCCTTCCACGGCGGTCAGAGGTTGTAATAACCTTTGCGTGCGACAGCATTCCCATCAAGAAGCCCGTCTCATCAAAATTGTAGACATCGTCATCGTGTATTCCGTACTTCGCGATTGTGTTTCGTACGAGGGCAAACCAGGCCTGCACAATTGCAGGATCTTCAGCCAATGCCCTCTGATAGTCGATTCTACGTCGAAAACGCGTCTTTAGTTGTGGTTGGCGTCGTACGAAGTTCTCTGCCCATCGCGGTCCGACACGCGTCGCGTCACGTTCGTCAAGGAGACAATCGGCCATATCTCGTACGTCGTCAAGTCGCGGTGGAAATCCTCGATCGATCAGGTCAATAACTCGTTCAAGAATCACAGTTTCTTCCACCTGAGTCATCTTCATTGAATTCGTACGAGTTTCGCGTCGTGGTAGAAGTCCAGCGCGTCGGTCGCGAAGTGTAGTTCTCGGGACCTTATAGATAGAAGCTGCTTTTCGAACGGATAGTTTTGGGTCCTTTTTAATAGCTTCAATTGCAAGGATAATGCGACTTTCATTTGAAGAGGAACTCATGGTCGTACGTAGAGGAAGGTTGTTGTGAAGGTGAAGAGTGTAGAATTAAGGAAAAGTGGGCGGCTCGCTATGATGGGCGACTCGCTATGCATATACGTTACTAATATATCTAGTAGTTATTAGCTTTATTTTCTAACTAATAACACTAATAATTACACTCTTCTGTTAGTTCTAGCTATTAATATATATTACTTTTATCTTTACTTTGTCTTTATATATTAACCTTAATTATAGGATAAGAAGCGTCTTATTATTAATATACCGTTACATAATATTAAGATCTACGTTACTAGTAACACTTCTATCTAGTAGTTTATTACTAGTATTATCTATTACTAAAGCTATTTCCTTATAGTCTTAGTTTAGTCTTATAGTTATATAGCTATTACCTATAGCAATAAATATATAACTACTAACTCTTTATGCTTTTACTAGTACACCTATATTCTTACCTTTTAGGGTAACGCTTATGCTAAGTATATTTAGCAGTTACATAGCACTTATTACACCTACTATAATTAAGATATTAATTCGTTTAATAACCTAGGTAATAATAATTATAATAATAACGGCAGCCCTAGTAACTATAAGGCTCTTAACGTCACTAATGCTTATAAGCCTTATACGCCTAGCAGTAAGCTTAGTAAGAACGTTAGTAAGGGTAGTCGCTTTCTTAGTACTTCTGTTAGCCCTATAGTTATTAATAAGAAGTAATTATATAACTTTTTTTTTCTTAAAATCTTATATAATAATTAAATAAATTATATAATATAGTAATTTAAAAAGGTTATAGATATAATAAAGGTATAATCTAATATTAAGATTAGTATTAATAGTAGTTAAATATATTAAATACCTTTTTAAAGTTATATTTTATTTTTAAATAATTAGTAATATATAATAATAAAGTTATATAAATTAATTATTAAGCATTTTCTTTTAATCTTTTAATATATACTTTAATTTAAATCCTTAATATATTTATTATAATTAATTATCTAAGTACTAAGTTTAGTAATTTCTTAGTAAAAGTATTAGTAAAATTATCTTTCTTATTAATTTATTTTACTTCTAAGATCTTTTTTTTTTATATAACTTATATAGACTCATAATATTAATTATAAGCCTCTTTTTATTTATTATACTTAGTTATATAAGGTACTTATATAAAGATTATAAGTCTAAATAGATAATAACTAGAATCCTTAAGAGTTATAATATATAAAGGATCTTAGTAAGTTGTTACCCCTGCCGATAGACACGGGAGGTCTACCACTATATAAGGTAGACCTCCCACAGGGTCATTGAGGGAATCAACTTCTTTCACCTCCATCTTTTAGATCCTATCTTTGGTGAAGCAGGTTCACTACATCGACCGCAAGGTCTGTCAGACTACACGATAGATCTGACCGCTCCTCTGAAGGACTTGCCCTACCAGAGGGGTAACATAAGTATTATACTAAGATATATCCTACTATTAAATCTTATAGTTATCTTATATAATTTACTTATAAGTATACTTTATATAACTCTCTTATACTTTATTAAACTTTAGTATATAATATTTCTTTTAATCTAAAAGTCTATTATTATATAAGCTATTTCTTTAGCTAATATAATAATAAATCTAAGTTATAATAATAAATCTAAGTTATAACAATAAATCTAAGTTATTTATAAATAATTTATCTATAAAAGTATATATTTTTATATAATAGAGATTAAGAGGAATATATATAAGACCTTATATAAAGTTATTAATTTACCACTAAAGTTATATATTTAAAGCTTTAATATCTTTTTTATTAGGTTTCTTAGTTTAAGCTATAATTAATAGGTTATATAATGCCTCTAGTTAATAAATAAATATAAGGTATATTCCTCTTACCCTTTAAGAAATATACTACTAATATGTATTATACACATCAAGATTAATAAGTTTTAAGTACTTTACTTAGCCTTTTAAGTAAAAGTAATATAGTTATTATATAATTAAATCTTTCCTTTATTAAAGTTAATTTCATTATTAGGTAATAAAATAATCTTTAGTTTTATACAAAGTCCTTTTCTTCTTAGCTCTTTTTTTTTCTCTAGAAAAAAGTAAATATAATAAAACTAAATATATTATTTATTTATATAACGTATATGTATAGTGAGTCGGCTATTATAGTAAGTCGGCCACCTCCTCTTACCCTCTAGCTATTTATATAAGTTAATCAAGCAGCATTATACAAAATCAATTAAAACTACTTATTATCCTCTTCTTTAAAGGTCTCTTATACTACTTAACATATTTGTACGTTATGTCTAGTCTTTCTGCAATTGCTATATTGCCAACCGCGCAATTCACCCTCCTCTATATAAGCCTTCTCTTAATATGTATTTTTGCCTCTAGTATTAACAACCCCCTTCTCTACCCAGATTACCTCTGCTTTAGCTGCATTAAGGGACCCTTTAAGACGCAGTTAAGTTTTTTTAGCCCTTTAACGCTTATTTAGTATCTTATTTGTTGTATAAAGCCTATAGTACTTAGCTTTAATAAGAGCTAGTTTATGTATTAACTTACTAATACTTTTAGCCTATAAGTTAACTACTTTATATAAATAGGTTAATAAGCTATATTAATAACTAGTAATCCTTTTTTTAAGTAATATAGAGCTTTATATAGCGTTATATACTATAGTTAGTGTCTTTAGGTCCTAGGAGCCTTAGCTGCTTAGGCGTAAGTTAAATAGTGTTAATGTCTTTAGCTTAAAATCTAGGCAGGAAATAACTACTTCTAGGTTAAAAGGTATAAAGTTAGCTTATCTAAAACTAGCTTATATGTTTTTTTTATTTATTAAAATAAAAAAAGCTATTTTAAAAGTAAAAAAAAAGTTATTTTTAGTAATATATATAATTTATATTTATATTATTTTTTTAATTTTTTTGTTATATAATGCTTTTAGTAGACTAAAATAGTTAATATTAAGAGGCTAAAGCTTATATAATAAATAAGGAGGTATATAAAGAGTAATAATATTATGTTTTTTATAGTAATTATTAAACTTAGTAGACTTATAGCTATTATAGTTATTAAGGATTAAGAGCTACTTAATACTTTTTATATAAGATTTTATATATTTTTTAAAATACTATAACTAATTTAAGCTAATCTTATTTATAGTCTATCTATTTTTACTAAAGTAGATATACTATTAAAGTAAAAATTAGCTATTAGTATACTATAAGAGAAAGTAATATTTGCTTTTAATAATAATATATAGAGGTAGTACCTAGTTATCTATATATATACCCTAAATAATAGAAACCTATTTATAATTACTAAGCTGCTTTATATAAGGCCTTTTATAGTAATTAGAGGTTATAATAACCTTTATATATAATAGTATTTTTATTAAGAAGCTTATCTTATTAAAATTATAGATATTATTATTATAGATTTTGTATTTTATAATTATGTTTTATATAAAGGTAAACTAAGCCTATATAATTATAAGATCTTTAGCTAATACCTTTTAATAGTTAATTTTATATTAAAAATATATCTTTAGTTATAGTTAGTATTATATAAAGTTCTCTACTTATTAAGGTCTAATATACGTTACATTATATTTATTAAAAAGGTAATTAGCTATATCTTATATATTGTTAAGTTATAGTAAAAATCTTTAATTAATTAGGTTAATAACTTGTTTAAGAATTACTATTAGTAAGAATAACAGGGGGTTATTCATAAATAGTCACAAGGAAAAGTAGAGAAGAATAAAGGTAGACAGAAAAGGTATATATATATATTAACTGTTAAGGTATCGTTTTTCCTTGTTGTTATTATAAAACTGTCTAAGTAGAGGGGATATCTCTTAGTTATATAGAAAGTCCCTTAGATACGTATAGTATCTAAGTGTATATCTAAGCGTATATCTAAGCGCCAAGAGGTACTTATAGTTTCTCGTATATATATATATATACCTATATATACCTATAGATAAGTATAAGCGCTAGTATATGTAATACTTAGAAGTATATACGTTTATATGCAGTAGACTACATTAGTTTGCAGTAGTTTACATTAGTATAGTTATATATAGTAATATATACTTTTATAGGTTACTTTTCAAGAAGAATCTAGAAAAAATAACTATATATTTATAGGACTTTTAGTTATAGAGTTATAAAGAGATTTATATATAAGAATTATAAGAATTTTACTTCTTAATTCTTAGTTTCCTCCTTAAGTTATATCTAAGTTATAAATATAACTTATTTTATATAAAAACTTATAAAAACCTTATATAAGGAAAATTTTAAGAAAAATAGTTATAGTTATAGTTATAGTTAAAAACCCTTAAAAGAAAAAAAAAAAAAATTTATAAAAGGGAAACCTTAGTATTTAAGCTGTATTACTTTCTTTTTAGAAAGTATTTCTTTATTGTTTATAGTTTCTTTAGGTAAAAACCCCTTTTTATTAAGATTTATAGTCTCTATAAAGTATTTAAATACTTCTTTATTAATAAATTTAGTAAATATATCTGCTATATTATTCTTTATATAGATATAGTATAAAGAGACTTGATTATTATAGATAGCTTGTCTAGAAAAGTGAAATTTTATATCTATATGTTTAGATTTCTTATGAAGCTCTGGGTTTTCTGTTATACGTTATGCTACCTTATTATCTATTAAAATAATAGGCTTATTTAACCTTATATTTAACCTTAAGTTATTATATATATAGGAAAAAGAGTTATATAGGTATATAGATTCCTTTATAGCTTCACATAAAGCCATATATTTAGCTTCATAAGTAGATAAAGCAATAGTCTTCTGTTTTATACTATTTTAGCTTATTATATTATAGTACCCTAAGGTACTTATATATCCAGTAGTAGACATTCTATCGTCTAAGTCTCTAGCCTAATTAGAGTCTGAAAATATAACTAACTATAAATTAATATTACAGTTATATATTAATCCTAGATTAGGATATTTATTTATATATCCCTATATTCTATTAAGCGCAATAAAATACTCTTTAGATAAGTTACTCATATAACAAGCACATATATTAACTAAATATATTATATCTAGCCTAGTCTTAAGACTTAAGAAGAGTAGAAATCCTATCTCTTGTTAATATTAAGTTATTTCTTTTTTTGTTACTTGACCTGTATTTTTCCTAAGCTTAATAGTAGGATTTATAGGTGTATTATAAGGATAAGTATCCTTTTTATTATACTTTTCTAGTATTTTATTTATATATTTAGTTTAATAGATATATAAGATCTTATTTACTTTATTTATACACATTTCGTTCCCTAAAAACGTATATAGAATTCCTAAGTCTTGTATCTGTAAATCTTTATTTACATTATTATAGAAATATTCTATATCTTTATTTGTAGAAGCTACTATTATTATATCGTCTACATAACAAGCTATTATAGCTCTTATATTATTATTATTAGCTATAAAGATACCTTTATTATAAGGGGATTCTTTAAAGCTTAGTTTTATAATTATAGATCTTAACTACTTATACTAGAGTCTAGGGCTCTGTTTTAGACTATATAAGGCCTTTTTAAGCTTATAATATAAAGCTTTTTCTGTTATATTATCTGTATATTCTAAGGTATTTGTTTTATAGTTATAAGAAAAACCTGTAGGTAATTTTACTTATATTTCTTTATTTATATTAGTATAGTAAAAGGTATTAGAGATATTAAATTACCTAAAAAACCAGCCTAGCTTTATTCTTATTATAAATATAGCTCTATAATTCTTAGGTTTATAGGTAGTACTAAAGGTTTCTAGATAATTAATACCTATATATTAATTAAAACCTTATACTACTTACCTAGCTTTATATTTTAACGGGTTATTATTTATATCCGTTTTTAATTTATATACCTATCTTTCTCCTAAGGGCTTAATTCCTTTAGGTAAAGGAAGTATTATCTAAGTATATATATTATGTAAGTTATTAACCTCTAAAACTATTACTTGAATCTATTTATCTCTAGAAGTAAAGATTATAGCCTTTTTATAGGTAGTAGGGTCTTTATTTGTTGTTATAGTAAGGATATATATAGCTTTATTAAACCTATTTATCTTATTATTTTAATTATTTATAGTAAAAAGTATTAGTTTAATTATAAGGTAGTCTTTTATAGTATATAAAGCGCTTTCTTGGTTTACTATCTATTTATAGTCTTTAAGCTTATTATTATTCTACTTAGAAATTTCTACTATTATCTTAAATCTATTATTATTATTATAATTATTATAATTGTAATTATTATAATTATTGTTGGAATAACAGCACCAGCTGGTTGTACGACACGCACGACTCAGGGACACACATCATGGCAGAGGGCACAGACTGGATATTCGGCCCTCGGTTATCCATTGAGGGGATCAAAAGTATATTCATGCCGAACTGACTCAGGGACGTACGAGATCATATATCTTGTGTACGAAAGCCAAGTCTTGTAGTTAGGAAGATAATCACGGAAAATACATCTTTGGTTCACCCTAACTTTAACCCGAGTACGATCGTACAAACGGGTTCTCTCAGGAAGAGAGAATCCATTCAACACTGATCAGTGGTTGCTTGGCAATCCGTGCGATTGCTTTGTGCAATCACAGATTAGCAAGAGTGAAGAGACAAGACTTAGGCTTTACGGCCGGGCTACCGGGTAGTCTTGCACTTCGTGCGAGGCGAGAAATCCTCAGGGATACCTAAGGGGTCACGCTAGAAAGTCTCTTGTGCTAAGAAGCCTTAATCCTACCTATTGTCGCCTGCTAAGCTGAACCGGGTAGATAGGATAAAGACGACTTTTGCTTTACTATCGTACAAGACAGATTCCCGTTGTCGCCTGCTAAGCTGAACCGGACGAGAATCTTTATTGTACTGTACGTAGAGTACAAAGTGTGCGCCACGGCACCAAACAAACCAATTTTGACGTCGTACGATACGAAACGACTACCGAACACAACATGGCTTCCCAAGAGGATCCAGAAGACAATCGTCAAAGCCAATATGACAACATTGATGGATACCTGCCAACGTACGAAGAAATAAGTGCAAGGAGCGAAGTCCCACTGCACACGTGGAAGAAGACTGTGAATCCTAGACGCTGGGGAAATCCAGTCGATATTACACAGGCACCGTCCGAAGAAGAGATGACTACGTACATTGCGTACATCAACATGGAAATGCTTCATCTTAGGCAATCAAAGGAAAACCTGACAATATCACTGTACGAAGATTTCAACGAATGGTCTACCTTCCAATGGGAAAAGGTCTATCGTGCGTTCAGGGCAGAGTTCATACGACTTATTGAGCTAAAGGGATTCCGATTACCGCCAATAAGAAATGTGAATCAACAGTTGGTTGAATTCATCAAGGAGATTGGGAGGAAGTTTGATGAGCAAGAAGAACAGCTTTCTACTCGTACAGCACTTACACCAAGTCGTACGATTACAACAACTCAAACACCTGTTCGAAACCCTGAATCAACTTTACCCCAAAACACAGCTGAACCAACAACAGAGCCAATCGAACCCCCGTACGATACACAGACAACTCAAACATCAATCGTACGAGAGCAGTCACAATCAGCTTCAGGAAACATACCTCCTGGAACAAGATTCACACAGGAGGTTGAGAGTTTTCCACAAATCCAGGGTCGTACAACACCTTTACATCAAGGAGACAGCATCTATGACCTACCACCAAGACGAATAGTCCAGAATGGATTGTGCGAGCCAACTACAATTTCAATCTTCCAAAAGGGATGGAGAAAGGACAGGAATTATACGGGCAAGCCGTACGATATCCTGTACGACAAGGCAAAGGTCTTTATCAGTTTTTGTCGACGCCTCAGGATCACTGAAGACCAATACCATGCAGTATTTCCTGATATCTTGGCTGATCGTGCGGAAGAGTTTTATCTCCATCACATTGGACCAACAAGGAGATGGGACGAGATGTACAACATGTTAGAAATGCATTTTAACACTAACATCAACCACACTCTCTATTGGACAGATTGGACAAGTCTATCCTTCGCACGAGTCAGACAAGACAATCCAGACAAGAATCTGATGGACGTATTAGAGATACTCTTAGACAAGATACCCCTCGTACAACGGGCACTTGGCCCAGGTTTTCAGGGGGAGATTATGCTTCGTACGCAAGTCACCCAAGCGTGCAGAGGTGTACCAGAGCTAGAAACTGCTCTAAGCAATCTTAAAGCACATCACACGTGCGAGCAATTCTTTTCTAGTCTAAGAGCATCACTACAAGTCGCTTTAGACAGGAAGTCTATGTCGCACGACATCAACTTCGTGGATAGAAGGTACTCTAACAACAAGAGTTACCCACGACCATCGTACAATAGACCGTCAGACAACAGAGGATCTTCTCGACAACCTTGGAAAGGTCAACCTTCATCACGACCTAGGTTTAATCGTGCAATATCTAAGAAAAGATGTTTTGTGTGCAAGAAGGAGGGTTGTTGGTCTACGAATCATTCGGACGAAGAACGTAATCGCGCGAAAGACCAATACCTTCAGGCATGCGGTATACTTGAACAAGAACCACAGAGAGATTTTGCCTCGTACCTTCTTGACTTTGAAGGAGAAAACCCAGTGGACGAATCGTGCGATGAGGAGGGAGAATTTACAGGAGATGAAGAGACATCAGCTTTCCTAATGTCTTCTTCATTCTTCCATCGCACGACAGGGGAGGATATCTTTTCATTACCAAAGACGTCAGAGGCCTGTCAATTCTTGTTGCACGATCCTTATATCTCATCGTACCAAGGGGAACTATGGGATACAGGAGCAGCGAAGTTCTCTACTGTAGGGAAACCTCAAGTCCTTGCATACCTACGGGAGAACCCTCGTACGGCAATATCCTGGGGACCAGGATCAGCAAACGTACGATTCGGGGCAAGTGACTCAATCACATCGGTTGGCACTATGGAAATGGAGAATCAGCTTGGAAAGGTTACGTATCACATCCTTGATGCTCCTACTCCGTTCCTGTTTTCATTGTACGATGCAGACAGGTTAGGTGCATATTTCAATAACGTCGACAACGTGATTGTACGGCAGGATGGAAAACCTATCCCAGTCGTACGGAAATGGGGTCACCCATTCTTCAACCTTAGTCGCACAGAGGCCAGCATGTTCTTCACAGAAGGACAACTCCGAAGGCTTCACAGACGATTTGGACATCCTCGTACGGACCGTCTTTACCACCTCCTGAAGAAGGCTGGGCATCACAACATTGACATCAACATTCTAGAAAAGGTCCAGAAGTTTTGTCATCATTGTCAATCGCACGACTCAGCACCAAAGAGGTTTAAGTTCACACTTAAAGACGAAAGCTACTTCAACTATGAGATAGTTGTGGATGTCGTACGACTAAGAGACAAGAACGCCTTACACGTTATCGACACAGAGACAAGCTTCCAAGGAGCCACCTTCCTGAAGTCCTTATCTGCACGAGATACGTGGAATGCACTTTGCAAGTGCTGGATCAGCACGTACGTTGGTCCACCAGACCATATCGTACATGACCCAGGTACAAACTTCGCATCAGCAGAATTCAGGAACTATGCCGACATCATGGGCATATCGTGCGAAGAAATGCCAGTAGAAGCCCACTGGGCAGTAGGCAAGATAGAAAGAGCTCACGCTCCTCTGAGGCGTGCGTACGATATCTTGTATGCTGAGCTTGGGCACAACACGGACGAGGAAACCATCCTCCAGATGGCTGTGAAGGCATTGAACGACACAGCTGGTCCGCACGGCATCGTACCTACACTACTTGTCTTTGGGACATATCCAAGGATTAACAAGGACTCACCTCCATCGCCCGAAATCACCCAAAGGGCAGAAGCAATCCAGAAGGCAATGAAAATGCTTCAGAGCATTCGTGCAGAAGTAGAGATCAATCGTGCGATCAACACCAGAAATGGCCCTAACCTCCAGAGCATACTATCACTACCGATCCAGAGTGAGGTTCTAGTATGGAGAGAAAACAAGGGATGGACTGGACCGTACGAAGTCCAGGCTATAGAAGGCCATACAGTGACAGTCAAGATGGTCAATGGTCCTACACAGTTTCGTGCGACACATGTCAAACCATACCATCAAGACACAGCACAGTCAGATTCAGATATCGCACGACCTATTCCTCAGAAACAGCCAAACAAGAGAGGAAGACCAAAGAAAGGCCAGAGAAGGGCTGTACGACAATCACCACGTACCAATCAAGCATTTCTATCTCAGAAAGAAAAAGACCACAAGGAGTTAGCAGAAAAGTTACGGCTTGACAATGTGATTACAACACCAGGTGCTCCGTACGAAGAGTCAGACCAAACAGAGATAGACAACCTTATTAACCAGGGAGTCTTCACCTTTGTACCGTACAATCCAAAAGAGCATGACCACCTCCGTATCTACAAGACACGGATGGTACGAGAGATCAAGAACTTGTCATCTAAGCCGTACGAGAAGTCAAGACTCGTCGTACAAGGGTATGGGGACTGGGAGAAAGAAGAACTCTTAACCCAGGCACCTACTATCCAACGGATGAGCCAAAGGCTCATACTTGCGATTGGACCTACCCTTGTGCGAGACTACAAATGCAAAGGGGAACTCAGAGACATAACTCAGGCATATACACAGTCGGACGATCGTCTAACCAGGACAATTATCGCACGACTACCCAAGGAGTTAGAAGACAAATACCCTAAGAACACACTTCTCCATATCTTGAAACCACTATACGGCCTAGCAGAGTCAGGCCTATACTGGTACAAAACCTATTCTGAGCATCACAAGAAAGATCTGAAGATGACAGAGTCAACGTACGATCCATGCTTGCTGTATACAACAGAAGGACCGGATACCTTCGGGATTACAGCTATGCAGACAGACGATACACTTAGCTTTGCTACACTTGCCTTCTCCCAGAGAGAAGAAGAAGAGCTGAGAAGGAAAGGACTTCGTGCGAAACCAAAGACCACCTTATCGCCCAACAGTGAAATTGACTTTAATGGGGGAAAGATTCAATCGCACAATGACCACATTACCTTTACTCAAAAAGGCCAGGCAAAGCACCTGAAACTCGTTGATCCTGATGCGCACGATGCACATCAGCAGTATGTTTCCCAAAGGGCAAGAGGAGCATACCTCGCATCTATCTGTCAACCAGAGGCATCGTACGACCTGTCAACTGCAGCCCAAACTAAGGAGCCTGATAAGAAGGATATTGAAGCTTTGAATGTACGACTTCAGTGGCAAATCGATAACCCTACACGAGGTCTTACATATATCCCTCTTGATCTCCATCGTGCGAAGATGTACATCTTTACGGATGGATCATTTGCAAACAACTCAGATCTATCGTCACAACTTGGATTTGTTATCGTACTAGCTGAGGAAACAGCTCGCACGACAACAGACTTCCAGATCAAAGGAAACATTATACACTGGAGTTCAACAAAGTGCAAGAGAGTCACACGAAGCGTACTTGCAAGCGAGTTGTACGGGATGACCACAGGATTTGATAGTGGGATATCCCTTAGTACGACACTTACCAAGATCCTTCGTACATTACAACTCCCAAGGATTCCAGTTATCATCTGTTCAGACTCACGATCTCTGTACGAGTGCCTCGTACGACTAGGCACAACAGATGAAAAGAGGCTTATGATTGATATTATGAGTCTACGTGAGTCGTACGAAAAGAAAGAGATCTCAGAAGTGAGATGGATTGATGGGAAAGATAACCCTGCCGACGCCTTCACCAAGAAATCGCCAAACTCAGCACTTGGACAATTGATTACAACAAACACATTGAGGATTCGAATCGAGGCGTACGTTGAAAGATTAGGAGAAAACACTTGACAATTAATTCGTACGACCTCACCGCCGTACGTTACCAACTATCTGAAAACGAAGTGTAACCTCAAGAAGGTATCTGATATACCTGACCACTACCAATTCCGATATCAATGTCGGATCGTACCTCCACCATATCCACAACCTTCCCGAATTACCATATCGTGCGATCCATCTGATTGTCGTACGAGATTTCAGGGAAGAGAAGTTGTGCGACTACTCCTTGTCGATAACCATGGGGCTGGCAGAAGTGCCAAGGAAGCGACCGCCCTTGCCGATGTTCTTGCCAAGCTTGCTGCCAGGCGTACGAGGCTCACGAGCATTAGTGACGTTGGGAGCCTTGTAGTTGCTGGGGCCGCCGTTGTCATCATCGTCATCATCATCGCCCGGGTTGTCGGACGAATCAACATCTCGACCGCGGTGGGTGCAGCGAGCGCCGTGCGACTGCTAGACGCACTCGGCGCAGGCGCCACCCTGAAAGGTGGGAATGCGGGTGCACTGGCGGAAGCGCGGGGAGTCAGTAGTCGCGCATTTATTGCCACAGGCAATGGCCGCACGACCACGAGACTGAACCAAGACCGCAAGGAAGTAGCCCTGGCGGCGGATGATGCTGGCAACAAACTGCTGGACAGAAGTGTTGCTAGTGACGCGGATCTCGATATCGCGCGACGGCATGTTGATGATGAGACGCTCCTCATCCTGCAGTCAAGGTTAACGTACGAAGACAAGGTAAGGACAAAAGCAACGTACGTTGATGGCCAGAGCCAACAGAAGAGCGCGATTGTTGGCGTTGCCAGTCGGAAGACGAAGCCAACGACCACCGGACGCATCGGTATGCATACCGATGTTGCCGAAGATCGAACCACCGGGGGCAGCGAGAGACATGATGGATTGATCGTGCGAGGTGCTATTGATGAATCAGTAAGAGGAAACGTATGAGAGGAAATCCTACGTACAAGTAGTTGTTGTTGGAGTTGATTGAGGAAGAAGGGGAAAGATCGTCGTTGATCGATTGTATGGGAAAACGACGCGTGCGAAGGGTGAAGAAGAAAAGAAAAAGAGGAAAAGAAAAAAACAAGTGAGAAGGGGTTTAAATAGCTAAGGTTGCCGTACGAAGGAAGGAAGGTACGTCAACAGCAGGAGCAGAAGTGAAGTCAACGAGGAAGGAAGGAACTTCACCAACACGTGACTTGCCTGCTCAACCAGGCAAGAAGGAAATGGACAGTTGCCTGGAGTTTTGATATTGGTGATTTATCGTACAACGCAAGTGGCCTAACCCACAGGGTTGTACGATGAGGTTATTGATGTCACAATCAGCGCAACCTGATTGGACACCGCAGGGAGTCGTGCAGTCACAAAAGAAAAGTTGTGAGTGTTGGAATAACAGCACCAGCTGGTTGTACGACACGCACGACTCAGGGACACACATCATGGCAGAGGGCACAGACTGGATATTCGGCCCTCGGTTATCCATTGAGGGGATCAAAAGTATATTCATGCCGAACTGACTCAGGGACGTACGAGATCATATATCTTGTGTACGAAAGCCAAGTCTTGTAGTTAGGAAGATAATCACGGAAAATACATCTTTGGTTCACCCTAACTTTAACCCGAGTACGATCGTACAAACGGGTTCTCTCAGGAAGAGAGAATCCATTCAACAATTATTATTATTTATTATATTATTATTATTTATTAGCTTAATATTTATACCTCTAGGATTTAAGTCTTTCCTTTTACTTTTATAGTTACATAAAGATATCTTATTATTACTACTATTTTCTTTATTATTTATATTTATATTATTATTTATATTTATATTATTATTATTAATAGTAAAAGGTATAAACTAATTTTCTAGAATAACTATATCTCTAGTCTAAAAAGAAGTTTTCTTTTGAAAATCATATACTTTATATATATTATTTCTATAATTAAGTACTATAACTTTTATAGCTTTATTATTTAGCTTTTTCATCTTAGGATCCTTATTCTTATAGTAACATATAGATCTAAAAGTTACTATATTATTAATATTTAGCTTTATATTATTACCTATTTTATAAAGGGTCTTATAGTTAAGAGCTTTATAAGGAGTTATATTATATAGATCTACTACTATTAAAGCAACTTCTCCTTATAAATATAAAGGTAAATTTACCTATAAAAGCATAACTCTTATTTTATTAGTTATAGTCCTTATTACTCTTTCTATTATACCATTAAGCTTATAAGTATAAAGTACTTTTATATTATAATTTATCCCTTTAATTATATAGGTATAATTTATAATATTATTATTAAATTCTAGACCACTATCTATATTAAAGTCTTTTATTTTATTCTTATTTATATTATTCTTATTTATATATTCTAGAATAGTAATATTAACTTCTTTTACTTCTTTAGTTCTAAGTAGTTTTATAAATATAAGTCTAGACTTTCTTTCTAAGAAGATAATAAACCATTAATATTTATTATAGGTAGAAGGTATTATAGGTCTACAGAGATCAAAAGAGACTTTTTTTATATATTTATAAACCTTATTATAGTTATTAGAATACTTATTAACTTTAGTAGTAAAGTTTACTTTTATATAAGTATTACAAGTATAATCTTCTTTTATTATATTATTAGTTATATTTATATTATCTTTAAGTTATATTAAGACTTTTTTATTTACATGTCTTAGTTTATTATACTACTTTTTATAGTTATTAATCTCTTTATTATATATAACCTTTTTATATTTATAAGGTTTTCTTCTTATATTTATAATATTTATATATTCTTTATAGTTATTAAGATCCTTTTTATTTAAAACTTTTAACGTATATGCATAGCGAGTCGCCCATCATAGCGAGCCGCCCACCTTTCACTACCCTCCAGCCATTTGTGTAAGTCAATTAAGCCACATCGTACGAAATCAATTGAAACTACTCATCAGCCTCTTCTTCAGAGGTCTCCCAAACTACCTGACATGTTCGTACATTATGTCCAGTCTTTCCGCAGTTACCACATCGCCGCCCGCGCGATTCACCCCCCTCCGTACGAGCACCCTCTTGACGCATGTTTTCGCCTCCAGCATCAACAACCCCCTTTTCTACCCGTATTGCCTCAGCTTCAGCTGTATTAAGTGACCCTCCAAGACGTAGTTGGGTTTTCTTAGCTCTCCGGCGCTTACTTAGTATCTCATTTGCCGTACGAAGCCCGCGGCACTCGGCTTCAACAAGAGCTAGTTTGTGTGCTAACTTGCTAATACCTTTAGCTTGCAAATCAACAACCTCGTACAAATGAGTTGGTGAGCTATCTTGATGACTAGTGATTCTTTTCTTAAGTGAAGCAGAGCTTCGTACGGCGTCATGTGCTGTGGTTGGTGTCTTTGGGTCCCAGGAGCCCTGGCTGCTTGGGCATGAGTTGGATGGTGTTGGCGTCTTTGGCTTGAAATCCAGGCGGGAAAGAACTGCTTCTGGGTCGAATGGTACAAGGCCAGCCTGTCTAAAACCAGCTTGTACGTTTTCTTTGCTTATTGAAGTAAAAAAGGCTGCCTTGAAGGCAGGAAAGAAATCATCCTTAGTAATGTGCGTAATCTGCATCCGCATCATCTTCTCGATTTCCTTGCCATATGAAGCCTTCAGCGGACTAAAACAGCCAACATCAAGAGGCTGAAGCTCGTGCGATGAATGCGGAGGCATGCAAAGAGCAATAATGCCGTGTTCCTTGCAGTAATCGTCAAACTTGGTGGATTTGTGGCTGTTGTGGCCATCAAGGATTAGGAGCCGTTTAACACCCTTCGTGCGAGACTTTGTGCACTTTTCAAAATGTTTTAGCCAATCTAGGCCAATCTCATTTGTAGTCCATCCATTTTCGCTAGGGTGGACGCGCCATTCGGGTGGGAATTGGCCATTGGTATACCATGAGAGTAGGTGATATTTGCCCTTAACAATGACGTATGGAGGCAGCGCCCAGCCATCTGCACATACGCCCTGAATGACAGAAACCCATTCGCGATTGCCAGGCTGCTTCGTACGAGGCCTTCCACGGCGGTCAGAGGTTGTAATAACCTTTGCGTGCGACAGCATTCCCATCAAGAAGCCCGTCTCATCAAAATTGTAGACATCGTCATCGTGTATTCCGTACTTCGCGATTGTGTTTCGTACGAGGGCAAACCAGGCCTGCACAATTGCAGGATCTTCAGCCAATGCCCTCTGATAGTCGATTCTACGTCGAAAACGCGTCTTTAGTTGTGGTTGGCGTCGTACGAAGTTCTCTGCCCATCGCGGTCCGACACGCGTCGCGTCACGTTCGTCAAGGAGACAATCGGCCATATCTCGTACGTCGTCAAGTCGCGGTGGAAATCCTCGATCGATCAGGTCAATAACTCGTTCAAGAATCACAGTTTCTTCCACCTGAGTCATCTTCATTGAATTCGTACGAGTTTCGCGTCGTGGTAGAAGTCCAGCGCGTCGGTCGCGAAGTGTAGTTCTCGGGACCTTATAGATAGAAGCTGCTTTTCGAACGGATAGTTTTGGGTCCTTTTTAATAGCTTCAATTGCAAGGATAATGCGACTTTCATTTGAAGAGGAACTCATGGTCGTACGTAGAGGAAGGTTGTTGTGAAGGTGAAGAGTGTAGAATTAAGGAAAAGTGGGCGGCTCGCTATGATGGGCGACTCGCTATGCATATACGTTATATTTAAGTAATATAAATTATCTTTTATTTTCCTCTTATAAAGGGTTCTTTTATTATTTATATTTATTAAAAATACTTTTATATCTTAGAAAAAAGAGACTATTTTAAATCTTCTTAGTCTATTTTAACTTAAAAGATTAATACTTATTTTAAATATATAATAATAATTTTTAAAAATATATATATTATTATTATTAAAAAAAGAAATTACTATATCTCCTTATAGAAAGATTTTTTTTCTTTTTATATCTCCTTAGTTAATATACTTGTTTATATAAGTAGTCTTTATAAATAAAGATTTATTACGTATAATATTAATAGTAGTAGTAGTATCTAGGTAAAACATAATATATTTATTATTTCTAGTTATATATATAGGTTTATTTATATTACCTATTTTATTATTAGTTATAGTTATTATAAAGGAGGTTATATAACTTATATCTTTAAAATCTAAGTCTATTTTACTCTCTTTTTCTTATTAAGGGTTATCTATAACTATATTATCTATAACTATAATATACATATTTTTTACGTTTAATTTATCTGATTCTTTAGAATCTTCTTTCTTTATTATAGCCTTTTTAGCTATTAAGGCCTTTTAGGCCTTACAAAGCTTATTTCTCTTTATATTAGTCCTTTATTACCTTAGGACCTTTTCCTTAGTATTATCCTTATTTTTCTAGCCTTTAAAAGCCTTAATAGGATATAGGAAGTTATAGTCTTTAACTATATAGTTTTTTTTACTTACAGTATATATAATAAACACCCTTTGTCTTTTTCTAAGGCTTTTTAATTCCTTTTTTTAAAAATAGAAGTATATAATATTATAAAAGTGTTAAATAGATTCTCTCTTTCTAAGAGAACCCGTTTATATAATTATACTCGGGTTAAAGTTAAGGTAAACCAAAGATATATTTTCTGTGATTATCTTCCTAACTACAAGACTTGGCTTTTGTACACGAGATATATGATCTTGTATGTCCTAAGTTAGTTTGGTATAAATATACTTTTGATCCCCTTACTGGATAACTAAGAGCTAAATATCTAGTCTATACCCTCTGCTATAATGTGTGTCCCTGAGTCGTGCGTGTCGTACAACCAGCTAGTGCTGTTATTCTAATACTCACAACTTTTTCTTTTATAACTACACAACTCCCTACAATGTCCAATCAGGTTACGCTAATTATAACATTAATAACCTTATTATATAACCCTATAAGTTAAGCCATTTACGTTATATAATAAATCACTAATATTAAAACTCTAAACAACTATCTATTTTCTTCTTACCTAGTTAAGCAAATAAGTTATATGTTAATAAAGTTCCTTCTTTTCTTATTAACTTTACTTCTACTTTTACTATTAATATATTTTTCTTCTTTTATATAATAACCTTAGCTATTTAAAACCCTTTTTATTTATTTTTCTTTTTCTCTTTTTTTTTTCTTCTTTATTCTTTATATATATTATTTTCTTATATAATTAATTAATAATAATCTTCTCCTTTTTCTTTAATTAACTCTAATAATAACTACTTATATATAAGATTTCCTCTTATATATTTCTTTTTACTAATTTATTAATAATACTTTATATAATTAATCTATTATATTTTTTATTACCCTTAGTAGTTTAATCTTTAGTAATATTAGTATATATACTAATACGTCTAGTAGTTATTAGCTTTATCTTCTAACTAGTAACACTAATAATTATACTCTTTTATTAGCTTTAGCTATTAATATATATTACTTTTACTTTTATTTTGTTTTTATATATTAACCTTAATTATAAAATAAAAAACGTCTTATTATTAATATACTATTACGTAATATCAAGATCTACGTCACTAGCAACACTTTTATCTAGTAGTTTATTACCAGCATTATTTACTACTAAAGCTACTTCCTTATAGTCTTAGTTTAGTCTTATAGTCATATAGCTATTACCTATAGTAATAAATGTGTAACTATTAATTCTCTATGCTTCTGCCAGTACACCCACATTCCTACCTTTCAGGGTAGCGCCTGCGCTGAGTACGTCTAGTAGTCACACGGCGCTTACTACACCTACTACAGTCAAGATATTAATTCGTCTAACAACTTAGGCAATAATAATAATAATAATAATAATAGTAGCCCTAGTAACTATAAGGCTCTTAATGTTACTAATACTTATAAGCTTATATACTTAGTAGTAAGCTTAGTAAAAATATTAGTAAAGGTAATTACTTTTTTAGTACTTTTACTAGTTTTATAGTTATTAATAAGAAGTAATTATATAACTTCTTTTTCTTAAAATCTTATATAATAATTAAATAGATTATATAATATAGTAATTTAAGAAAGTTATAGATATAGTAAAAGTATAATTTAATATTAAGATTAAAATTAGTAATAGTTAAGTATATTAGATATTTTTTTTAAGGTTATACTTTATTTTTAGATAATTAGTAATATATAATAGTAAAGTTATATAAATTAATTATTAAGTGTTTTCTTTTAATCTTTTAATATATACTTTAATTTAAATCTTTAATATATTTATTATAATTAATTATTTAAGTATTAAGTTTAGTAATTTCTTAGTAAAGGTATTAATAGGGTTATCTTTCCTATTAATTTATCTTACTTCTAAGATCTTTTTCTTTTTATATAACTTATATAAACTTATAATATTAATTATAAGCCTCTTTTTATTTATTATATTTAGTTATATAAGGTACTTATATAAAGATTATAAGTCTAAATAGATAATAATTAGAATTCTTAGGAGTTATAATATATAAAGGATCTTAGTAAGTATTATACTAAGAGATATTTTTATTATTAAATCCTGTAGTTATCTTATATAACTTACTTATAAGTATACTTTATATAACTCTCTTATATTTTATTAAACTCTAATATATAATATTTCTTTTAATCTAAAAGTCTATTATTATGTAAGCTATTTCTTTAACTAGTATAATAACAAATCTAAGTTATAATAATAAATCTGAGTTGTTTGTAAATAATCTATCCATAAAGATATACATCTTTACATAATAGAGATTAAGAGGGATATATATAAGACCTTATATAAGGTTATCGATTTACTACTAAAGTCATACATTCAAAGCTTTAATATCCTTTTTATCAGGCTCCTTAGTTTAAGCTATAGTTAACAGGTTATATAATACCTCTAGTTAATAGATAGATGTAAGGTATACTCCTTTTACTTTTTAGGAAATATACTACTAATATATATTATATATATTAAAATTAATAAGTTTTAGGTACTTTACTTAGCCTTTTTAAGTAAAAGTAATATAGTTATTATACAATTAAATCCTTCTCTTATTAAAGTTAATTTTACTATTAGACAATAAAGTAGTCTTTAGTTTTATATAAAGTCCTTTTTTTCTTAACTCTTTTTCTTCTCTTTAAGAGAAAGTAGGTGTAGTAAAGCTAAGTATATTATTTATTTATATAGCTATAATCCTAAAAGTATCTAGTCCTTTTGTTATATATAGTAAATATAGATTATATATTAACTTTATTATCTTTAGATCTTTTTTATAATACTTAGAATAGGTTTTATACTAGTATAGGCCTAACTTTATTAGGCTATATAGTGGTTTTAAGATATAGAGAAGTATATTCTTAGGGTATTTGTTTTTTAACTCTTTAAGTAGTTATATAATAATTATTTTAGTTAAATAATTATTTAATTATATATATACCTAAGTTATATTTCTAAGTTCTCTTTTATATTTATAGTCTTATATAAGGGTAAGTCTAATTATAAGTATAAGCCTTTAGCTTATTTATTAGATAGTAAATACTTAGGTTAAGAGTTCTTTTTTCTTTTAGTCCTTATACTTTTATATAATAAGTCTTAACTTCTTATACAGCTTAAATAACAAGTTCTTAATCTCTTATATTATCTATATCTTATAGATATAAAGGTAATTATATTCTTTTAGATTATACAATATAAAAATAAAAACTCCTTAATTAATAAAATTATTTATCTTTATTTAGTCTAACTCTTTATATAAAACACCTAGTATTATAATTATATTATTAAGCTATAACTTTTCTATTAACTCCTTATAGTCTTTTTTTTTTTAAAATAAAAATACTTAATTAGTATATAATAATTATTATATAGCCCTTTTTTAGCTTTTCTTTAGTCTTTTTTTTTTATTTAGCTGTTTCTAAAAAATAAGTTATATAATATCTAAATCTAATTATACTATATTTTAATAGTATAGTTTAACATATATTATACAAAACTGTGTAAGACTATTAACTATCTTGATTGTTACTATATAGCCTTCTATAGCCTAGACTTCATATAGTCTAGTTTATCCCTTATTTTCTCTCCATACTAGAACCTCACTCTGAATTAGTAGTAATAATATACTCTAGAGGTTAAGGCATTTCTAGTATTAATTATATAATTAATCTCTACTTCTACATAAATGCTTTAAAGCATTTTTATTGCCTTTTAGATTACTTTTACCCTTTAAGTAATTTTAGGCAATAAAAATAAGTCCTTATTAATCCTTAGATATATCCTAAAGACAAGTAGTGTAAATATAAGGCCATATAGACCAGCTATGTCGTTCAATACCTTCATAGCTATCTAAAAGATATTTCCTTATTTATATTATACCCAAGCTCAGCATACAAGATATCATACACACACCTTAAAAAAGCATAAGCTCTTTCTATCTAACCTACTACCCAGTAAGCTTCTACTAGTATTTCTTTACATAATATACCTATAATATCAACATAGTTCCTAAATTCTACTAATATAAAGTTTATACCTAGGTTATATATAATATAGTCTAGTAAACCAACGTACATACTAATCCAGCATTTACAAAGTATATTCTATATATCTCATATAAATAAGGACTTTAAAAAAGATAACTCCTTAAAAGCTTATCTCTATATTAATAACATATAAAGCGTTCTTGTCTCTTAGTTATATAATATCTATAATTATCTTATAATTAAAATAGCTTTTATCTTTAAGTATAAACTTAAACTTCTTTAATACTAAGTCATATAATTAACAATATAACAAAACTTCTAGACCTTTTCTAAAATATTAATATTAATATTATAATACCTAGCCTTCTTCAAGAGGTAGTAAAGACGGTCTATATAAGGATATCTAAATCATCTATGAAGCCTTTAAAGTTATCCTTCTATAAAGAACATACTAGCCTCTATACAACTAAAAATTAAAGAATAAGTAACCCTATTTCCATACAACTAGAAATAGGTTTTCTATCCTGCCATATAATCACATTATTAACGTTATTAAAATATACACTTAACCTATCTATATTATACAATAAAAACAGGAATAGAGTAGAAAGCATCAAAGATATAATACATAACCTTTCCAAGCTAATTCTCTATTTCCATAGTATTAACTAATATAATTAAGTCACTTGCCTTAAATTATACGTTTACTAATCCTAGTCCCTAAGATATTACTATACAAAGTTCTCCTATAAATATATAAAGACTTAAGGTTTTTTTTATAGTAAAGAACTTTACTACTCTTATATCTTATAGTTCCCCTTAATATAATAAGATATAAGGATCATATAATAAAAATTAATAGGCCTTTAATATCTTTAATAATAAAAAGATATCCTCTTTTATTATATAATAAAAAAAATAAAGAAAATATTAAGAAAGCTAATATCTCTTTATCTCCTATAAATTCTCTTTCCTTATTATATAATTTATCTACTAGGTTTTTTTCCTTTTAAAGTCAAAAAAGTATAAAGCAAAATCTTTTTATAGTTTTTATTTAAGTATACTATATACCTAAAGGTATTAGTCTTTTATATAATTATATTCTTTATCTAAAATAATTTATAAACTAATAACTCTTCTTTTTATATATAAAATATCTTTTTTTAGATATTATATAATTAAACTTAGGTTATAATAAAAGTTAACCTTTCTAAGGTTATTAAGAAAATTCTTTATTATTTAATAGTTTATTATATAATGTTATAAGTAACTTTTATTATTAAAGTATCTTTTATTTATAAAGTTAATATTATATAATATAGATTTCTTATTTAAAGTAACTTAATAGTAATACTCTTAAGCTAAAAAAAGAATTACTTATACGTATAATATACTTTAAGATTACTTAAAGTAGTTTTTAGCTCTAGTACACTTCTATACGCTTAGGTAACTTATATATAAAGTATAATCTTCCTTTAAAAACCTAGGCTAAGTGCTTATTATATAAGGGGTATCTTATTTAAGAGTATCTCTAATATATTATTAAATTCTTATTTAGATTATCTTATTTAACTTATATAAAGATAAACTTATCTAATCTATTTAATAGAGAGTATAGTTAATATTAGTATTTAAAATGCATTTTTAATATATTATATATCTTATTTTATCTCCTTATTAGTCTAATATAATAGAGATAAAACTCTTTTATATAATTAGCTAAAATATTAGGAAATACTATATAGTATTAGTCTTTAGTAATCCTAAGGCATTAACAAAAACTAATAAAGACCTTTGCTTTATTATATAAGATATTATATAACTTACCTATATAATTCCTGTCTTTTCTCTATCCCTTTTAAAAGATTAAAAATTATAGTTAGCTTATATAATTTATTTTAAATTATTTGTTTTAGTAATAAGTTATAAATACTATTTTTTTTGATATAAAGGTGTTGTATAACCTTAGATTTGTGGAAAACTCTTAATTTCCTGTGTGAATCTTGTTCTAGGAGGTATGTTTCCTGAAGCTGATTATAACTGCTCTTGTATAATTAATGTTTAGGTTGTTTATGTATTGTATAAGGGCTTAATTAGCTCTATTATTAGTTTAGCTATGTTTTAAGGTAAAGTTAATTTAGGGTTTTAAATAGGTATTTAAGTTATTATAATTATATAACTTAGTATAAGTGTTGTATAAGTAGAAAGCTGTTCTTTTTGCTTATTAAACTTCTTTTTAATCTCCTTAATAAATTTAACTAGCTATTAATTTATATTTCTTATTAGTAGTAATTAGAATCTTTTTAGCTTAATAAGTTATATAAATTTTGCCTTAAACGTATAATAGACCTTTTTTTATTAAAAGTAGACTATTTATTAAAATCTTTATATAATAATATTATTAAGTTTTTTTTTAATTATCTAAGATAAAGTATTTCTATGTTAATATATATAATATATATAGTTATCTCTTCTTTAGATAGTACCTACATAATATTAACTAGATTTCCTTAGCGTCTAGGATTCATAGTCTTTTTCTATATATATAGTAAGACTTTACTTCTTACACTTATTTCTTTATACGTTAATAAGTATCTATTAATATTATTATATTAGCTTTAACAATTATCTTCTAGATCCTCTTAGGAAGCTATGTTGTGTTTAGTAGTCGTTTTATATTATATAATATTAAAATTGGTTTATTTAGTGCTATAGTATACACTTTATATTCTATATATAGTATAATAAAGATTCTTATCTAGTTTAGCTTAGTAGATAATAATAAGAATTTATTTTATATAATAGTAAAATAAAAGTTATTTTTATTTTATTTACCTAGTTTAGTTTAGTAGGTAATAATAAATAAGATTAAGGCTTCTTAGCATAAAAGACTTTTTAGCGTAACTCTTTAGGTATCTCTAAGGATTTCTTACTTTATATAAAGTATAAGACTACCTAGTAGCTTAGCTATAAAGCTTAAGTTTTATTTCTTTACTTTTACTAATTTATAATTATATAAAGTAATTATATAGATTACTAAGTAACTACTAATTAGTATTAAATAGATTCTTTTTTTCTAAGAGAACCTATTTATATAATTATACTTAGGTTAAAGTTAAGGTAAACTAAAGATATATTTTCTATGATTATCTTCTTAACTACAAGACTTAGCTTTCATACACAAGATATATGATCTTATATGTCCTTAAGTTAGTTTAGCATAAATATACTTTTGATCCCCTTACTAGATAACCAAGAGCCGAATATCCAGTCTGTGCCCTCTGCCATGATGTGTGTCCCTGAGTCATGCGTGTCATACAACTAGCTAGTGCTGTTATTCTAACAAAAAGAACTTTTTTTTTTTGCTTTATCTATAAGATTTATAAAAAAAAATTCTATAGTATAGGAATTTATATCCTTTTTAAAGGCTTAAGTTATATTAATTATAAAACCTTTATAACTATTATCTAGACTATTTAATACCTAAGCTATAATAACTTATTTTAGTAAAGCTATATCTTTAAAAGATAAGTTGTCTATAAGCTCTTTTCCCTTATTAAGGTATTCTTTTATAAATCTAAAGGATTCTAAGGAGGTATTAAAGAACTCTTTATAAGTAAGATATTTATTAATAAAACCAGTAGGTTTATATAGATCTTTTAGTTTTTTTTAGGCCTTATATCCTATTATAAAGTCTTTTATAACCTTTAAAGGAGAATCCTTATAAAATAGCTTTATAAAGCTAATACTTTTATATTACTCTTTTATTAAAAAGTATAATTAAAAGGGTTATAAGACTAAAGTTAATATCTTTACTAATAAGTAAAGCCTTAAATCTAGTTACCTAAACATTATAATTAAAACTATTAAAAAGGCATAGTATATAGATTTTTTTTATAGTATTAATTTAGTTTAAATTCAATTAAAATATAAGGATTTTAGTTGATTTTGGCTGATTAGTAAGAGATATTAGTATTCTAATAGTACTGTTAAATTCGTCTTGAAAAATAGGCCTTAAAAGTAGTTAGGTTATTATTAATAGTATAGTGTTACATAGTTACCTTAGGTTATAGATATATATAGGCCTTTAATTAAAGAAGCTTTTACTAAATAATAGAGTAGTTAGTCTAGTAGTTTAGTTATCCTCTAGATTAACTAATTAAATTAGTAACTTAATTAGAGCTCTTAAGTTTAATTCCAGCTTAAGGTATATAGTTTTTGTTAAATATAGACTAGAAATAACCTTTAACTAGTAAAGTAGGATTGAATTATAATTAGCCTAGAGCTATAGTAGCGTAAAATATAGTGATAAGTATAGTACTTACCTAGTAAGTTGGTCTCTTTATTCTGCTGAATATAGACTGCTAGGTGTAAGGTATAGTTGCCTTAGAGCTATATTCCTTAAAATTCCCTTAGCTAATATAGTATATCTCTTAGTAAAGTTAAATTTTTGTTATATAAAATAAAGGTATAAGTATAAAAAAAGATAAAAGGTATAAGAGTTATTTTCTTTACTAAGCTAGGCTTATAACTAGTAAGAATAATAAGGGGTTATTTATAAATAGTTATAAGGAAAAGTAAAGAAGAATAAAGGTAAACAGAAAAGTATATATATATTAACTGTTAAGGTTTTATTATATTTTGTTATTCTTATAAAACTATCTAAGTAGAAAAAATATCTCTTAGTTATATAGAAAGTCCCTTAGATATATATAGTATCTAAGTATATATCTAAGCGTATATCTAAGCGCTAAGAGGTACTTATAGTTTCTTATATATATATATATATTTATATATCCTATAGATAAGTATAAGCATTAATATATATAATACTTAGAAGTATATACGTTTATATACAGTAAACTATATTAGTTTATAGTAGTTTATATTAGTATAGTTATATATAATAATATATACTTTTAAAGGTTATTTTTCAAGAAGAATCTAGAAAACATAACTATATATTTATAAGACTTTTAGTTATAAAGTTATAAAGAGATTTATATATAAGAATTATAAGAATTTTACTTCTTAATTCTTAGTTATACAACAAAAAATTTAACCTTACTAAAAGACGTACTACATTAGCTAAGGGAATTTTAAAGAATACAGCTCTAAAGCAACTACACCTTACACTTAGCAGTTTATATTTAGTAGAATAAAGGGACCGGCTTACTAAGCAAGCACTACACCTATTACTATATTTTACGCTACTATAGCTCCAGGACAATCACAATTCAATTCTACTTTACTAGTTAAAGGTTATTTCTAGTCTATATCCAACAAAGACTATATACCTTAAGCTAAAATTAAACCTAAAAGCTTTAATTAAGTTACTAATTTAATTAGTTAATCTAAAGGATAACTAAACCACTAGACTAACTACTCTACCATCTAATAAAAGCTTCTTTAATTAAAGGCCTATATATATCTTTAACCTAAGGTAACTACACAACGCTATACTATTAATAACAACATTATAATAACCTAACTACTTTTAAAGCCTATTTTTCAAGACAAATTTAATAGTACTATTAGAATACTAATATCTCTCTCTAATCAGCCAAAATCAACTAAAATCCTTATATTCTAATTAAATTTAAACTAAATTAATACTATAGAAAAAATCTATATACTACGCCTTTTTAGTAGCCTTAACTATAATGTTTAAGTAACTAGATTTAAGGCTTTACTTATTAATAAAAATATTAACTCTAGTCTTATAACCCCTCTAACTATACCTTCTTAACAGAAAAATAACATAAAAATATTAGCTTTTATAAAGCTATTTTATAAAGATTCCCTTTTAAGGGTTATAAAAGACTCTATAACAGGATATAAGGCCTAAAAAAAACTAAAAAATCTATATAAACCTACTAGTTTTATTAACAATATTTTACTTATAAAGAGTTCTTTAATACCTCCTTAGAATCCTTTAAATCTATAAAAAATACCTTAATAAAATAAAAGAGCTTATAAATAACTTATCTTCTAAAGATATAGCTTTACTAAAATAAGTTATTATAGCTTAAGTATTAAATAGTCTAAATAATAGTTATAAAGGTTTTATAATTAATATAACCTAAGCCCTTAAAAAGGATATAAATTCCTATACTATAAAATCCTTTTTTATAAATCTTATAAATAAAGCAAAAAGAAAAGGTTCTTCTATAATATTATATACTACTTCTACTTTTAAAAAAGAAATTAAAAAGCCTTAGAAAAGACAAAAGGTGTTTACTATATATACTATAAGTTAAAAAACTATATAGTTAAAGACTATAACTT